>NC_053394.1:217775206-218079525 GCF_905171765.1 Bufo bufo
GAGACCCCAAGGTATTCGCTGATGGGCATAGTGAGTTCATGGAAGTTTTTATTTTTTGTCACAAGTTAGTGGAATATGAGACTTTGTATGAAAAAAAAAAAAAAAAAAAAATCAGCATTTTCCACTAACTTGTGACAAAAAATAAAAAATTCTAGGAACTCGCCATGCCCCTCACGGAATACCTTGGGGTGTCTTCTTTCCAAAATGGGGTCACTTGTGGGGTAGTTATACTGCCCTGGCATTTTCCAGGGGCCCTAATGTGTGGTAAGTAGGTAAATGACCTGTGAAATCCTAAAGGTGCTCTTTGGAATATGGGCCCTTTTGCCCACCTAGGCTGCAAAAAAGTGTCACACATGTGGTATCGCCGTATTCAGGAGAAGTTGGGGAATGTGTTTTGGGGTGTCATTTTACATATACCCTTGCTGGGTGAGAGAAATATCTTGGCAAAAGACAACTTTTCCCATTTTTTTATACAAAGTTGGCATTTGACCAAGATATTTATCTCACCCAGCATGGGTATATGTAAAATGACACCCCAAAACACATTCCCCAACTTCTCCTGAGTACGGCGATACCAGATGTGTGACACTTTTTTGCAGCCTAGATGCGCAAAGGTGCCCAAATTCCTTTTAGGAGGGCATTTTTAGATATTTGGATACCAGACTTCTTCTCACGCTTTGGGGCCCCTAGAATGCCAGGGCAGTATAAATACCCCACATGTGACCCCATTTTGGAAAGAAGAGACCCCAAGGTATTCGCTGATGGGCATAGTGAGTTCATGGAAGTTTTTATTTTTTGTCACAAGTTAGTGGAATATGAGACTTTGTATGAAAAAAAAAAAAAAAAAAAAATCATCATTTTCCACTAACTTGTGACAAAAAATAAAAAATTCTAGGAACTCGCCATGCCCCTCACGGAATACCTTGGGGTGTCTTCTTTCCAAAATGGGGTCACTTGTGGGGTAGTTATACTGCCCTGGCATTTTCCAGGGGCCCTAATGTGTGGTAAGTAGGTAAATGACCTGTGAAATCCTAAAGGTGCTCTTTGGAATATGGGCCCCTTTGCCCACCTAGGCTGCAAAAAAGTGTCACACATGTGGTATTGCCGTATTCAGGAGAAGTTGGGGAATGTGTTTTGGGGTGTCATTTTACATATACCCTTGCTGGGTGAGAGAAATATCTTGGCAAAAGACAACTTTTCCCATTTTTTTATACAAAGTTGGCATTTGACCAAGATATTTATCTCACCCAGCATGGGTATATGTAAAATGACACCCCAAAACACATTCCCCAACTTCTCCTGAGTACGGCGATACCAGATGTGTGACACTTTTTTGCAGCCTAGATGCGCAAAGGTGCCCAAATTCCTTTTAGGAGGGCATTTTTAGATATTTGGATACCAGACTTCTTCTCACGCTTTGGGGCCCCTAGAATGCCAGGGCAGTATAAATACCCCACATGTGACCCCATTTTGGAAAGAAGACACCCCAAGGTATTCAATGAGGGGCATGGCGAGTTCATAGAAATTTTTTTTTTTGGCACAAGTTAGCGGAAATTGATATTTTTAATTTTTTTCTCACAAAGTCTCCCGTTCCGCTAACTTGAGACAAAAATTTCAATCTTTCATGGACTCAATATGCCCCTCACGGAATACCTGGGGGTGTCTTCTTTCCGAAATGGGGTCACATGTGGGGTATTTATACTGCCCTGGCATTCTAGGGGCCCTAAAGCGTGAGAAGAAGTCTGGAATATAAATGTCTAAAAATTTTTACGCATTTGGTTTCCGTGAGGGGTATGGTGAGTTCATGTGAGATTTTATTTTTTGACACAAGTTAGTGGAATATGAGACTTTGTAAGAAAAAAAAAAAATAATTCCGCTAACTTGGGCCAAAAAAATGTCTGAATGGAGCCTTACAGGGGGGTGATCAATGACAGGGGGGTGATCAATGACAGGGGGGTGATCAATGACAGGGGGGGTGATCAATGACAGGGGGTTGATCAATGACAGGGGGATGATCAGGGAGTCTATATGGGGTGATCACCACAGTCATTGATCACGCCCCTGTAAGGCTTCATTCAGACGTCCGGATGCGTTTTGCGGATCCGATCCATCTATCAGTGGATCCGTAAAAATCATGCGGACGTCTGAATGGAGCTTTACAGGGGGGTAATCAATGACAGGGGGGTAATCAATGACAGGGGGGTGATCAGGGAGTCTATATGGGGTGATAACCACAGTCATTGATCACGCCCCTGTAAGGCTTCATTCAGACGTCCGGATGCGTTTTGCGGATCCGATCCATCTATCAGTGCATCCGTAAAAATCATGCGGACATCTGAATGGAGCTTTACAGGGGGGTAATCAATGACAGGGGGGTGATCAGGGAGTCTTTATGGGGTGATCACCACAGTCATTGATCATGCCCCTGTAAGGCTTCATTCAGACGTCCGGATGCGTTTTGCGGATCGGATCCATCTATCAGTGCATCCGTAAAAATCATGCGGACATCTGAATGGAGCTTTACAGGGGGGTGATCAGGGAGTCTATATGGGGTGATCACCACAGTCATTGATCATGCCCCTGTAAGGCTTCATTCAGACGTCCGGATGCGTTTTGCGGATCGGATCCATCTATCAGTGCATCCGTAAAAATCATGCGGACATCTGAATGGAGCTTTACAGGGGGGTGATCAGGGAGTCTATATGGGGTGATCACCACAGTCATTGATCATGCACCTGTAAGGCTTCATTCAGACGTCCGGATGCGTTTTGCGGATCGGATCCATCTATCAGTGCATCCGTAAAAATCATGCGGACATCTGAATGGAGCTTTACAGGGGGGTGATCAGGGAGTCTATATGGGGTGATCACCACAGTCATTGATCATGCCCCTGTAAGGCTTCATTCAGACGTCCGGATGCGTTTTGCGGATCGGATCCATCTATCAGTGCATCCGTAAAAATCATGCGGACATCTAAATGGAGCTTTACAGGGGGGTAATCAATGACAGGGGGGTGATCAGGGAGTCTATATGGGGTGATAACCACAGTCATTGATCATGCCCCTGTAAGGCTTCATTCAGACGTCCGGATGCATTTTGCGGATCCGATCCATCTATCAGTGGATCCGTAAAAATCATGCGGACATCTGAATGGAGCTTTACAGGGGGGTGATCAATGACAGGGGGGTAATCAATGACAGGGGGGTGATCAGGGAGTCTATATGGGGTGATCAGGGGTGATCAGGGGCTAATAAGGGGTTAATAAGTGACGGGGGGGGGGTGTAGTGTAGTGTAGTGGTGCTTGGTGGGACTTTACTGAGCTACCTGTGTCCTCTGGTGGTCGATCCAAACAAATGGGACCACCAGAGGACCAGGTAGCAGGTATATTAGACGCTGTTATCAAAACAGCGTCTAATATACCTGTTAGGGGTTAAAAAAAACACATCTCCAGCCTGCCAGCGAACGATCGCCGCTGGCAGGCTGGAGATCAACTCTCTTACCTTCCGTTCCTGTGAGCGCGCGCGCCTGTGTGCGCGCGTTCACAGGAAATCTCGCCCATCGCGAGATGACGCATATATGCGTGACTCTGCGCAGGGCTGCCACCTCCGGAACGCGATCCTGCGTTAGGCGGTCCGGAGGTGGTTAAAGTTGCAGATTTCATTTAACCCTTTAGGATATAGTGTCTCCATTTTCATTATCCATCTAGTCTTGTATTGTAGCAATCTCTGTTTATTTTCTGTCAGAGTAGTACCTTCATTAATGCAATCCAACAGCCATTTTAACCCTTTCAACCCCGGGCCAGTTTTCACCTTCCTGCCCAGGCCATTTTTTGCAAATCCGACATGTGTCACTTTATGTGGCAATAACGTTAAAACGCTTTTACTTATCCAGGCCATTCTAAGAATGTTTTTTCGTCACATATTGTACTTCGTGACAGTGGTAAAATTGAGTCAAAAAAATAAAATTTTTATTTATAAAAAAAAAACGAATTTAACAAAAATTTGGAAAAATGTGCAAACTTCCAAATTTCTATTTCCTTACTTTTATAATAGATAGTAATAACTCCAAAAATAGTTTTACTTTACATTCCCCATATGTCTACTTCATGTTTGGATCATTTTGTGAATGCCATTTTATTTTTTGGGGACGTTAGAAGGCTTAGAAGTTTAAAAGCTTAAAAGCAAATCTTGAAATTTTTCTGAAAATTTCCAAAACCCACTTTTTAAGGACCAGTTCAGGTCTGAAGTGACTTTTTGAGGCTTACATAATAGAAACCACCCAAAAATGACCCCATTTTAGAAACTACACCCCTCAAGGTACTCAAAACTGATTTTACTAACGTTGTTAACCCTTTAGGAGTGCCACAAGAATTAATGGAAAATGAAGATGAAATTTCAGAATTTCGCTTTTTTGGCAGATTTTCCATTTTAATAAAAAATAATTCCGCTAACAAAGCAAGGGTTAACAGCCAAACAAAACTCAACATTTATTGCCCTGATGCTGTAGTTTACAGAAACATCCCATATATGGTCGTAAACTGCTGTACGGGCACACGGAAGGGCGCAGAAGGAAAGGAACGCCATATGGTTTTTGGTAGGGAGATTTCACTGGGATAATTTTAAGCTGCCATGTCATTGAAGACCCCCTGATGCACCCCTAGAGTAGAAACTCCATAAAAAGACCCCATTTTGGACACTACGGGATAAGGTGGTAGTTTTGTTAGTACTACTTTAGGGTACGTATGATTTTTGGTTGCTCTATAATACACTTTTTGTGAGGCAAGGTAACAAAAAATAGATGTTTAGGCACCGTTTTTATTTTTTGTTATTTGCAATGTTCATCTGATAGCTTAGATCATGTGCTATTTGTATAGAGCAGGTTGTTACAGACGCAACAATACCAAATATGAATACTTTTTTGGGTTGTTTGTTTCAGTTTTACATAATAAAGCATTTTTGAAAAAAAATATTTTTTAGTGTCTCCACATTCTGAAAGCCATAGTTTTAAAAAAAAACTATACAGCAGGTACTTATGGACGCGGCAATACCTAATATGTATACTTTTTTTATTTATTTGAGTTTTACACAATAACAGCATTTTTGAGACAAAAAAAATTATGTTTTAGTGTCTCCATATTCGGAGAGCCATATTTTTTTTAACTTTTTGGGCGATTGTCTTAGGTAGCATCTCATTTTTTGCGGGATGAGATGACGGTTTGATTTGTATGATTTTACGATGCGTATGACTTTTTGATCGCTTGCTATTACACTTTTTATGATGTAAGGTGACAAAAAATTGCTTTTTGACACCGTATTTTTTATTTTTTTTACCGTGCTCATCTGAGGGGTTAGGTCATGTAGTATTTTTATAGAGCAGGTCGTTACAGACGTGTCAATATCTAATATGTCTAATTTTTTATTTATTTAATATTTACACAATAATATTATTAAAAAAAAAAAAATCATGTTTTAGTGTCTCCATAGTATGAGAGCCATAGTTTTTTTTTTTTTGGGCAATTGTCTTAGGTAGGGTATCATTTTTGCGGATGAGATGATGATCTAATTGGCAATATTTTGGGGGGCATATGCCTTTTTGATCGCTTGGTGTTGCACTTTTAGTGATGTAAGGTGACCAAAAAAATATTTTTTTTAGCAGTTTTTATTTATTTATTTTTGACGGTGTTCACCTGAGGGGTTAGTTCATGTGATATTTTTATAGAGCTGGTCGATACGGACGAGGCGATACCTAATATGTCTACTTTTCTATTTTTCCCTATTTAAAAATATTTAACATTTTTTTGGGAAAAGGATGCTTTTTTACTTGAAACTTTTAATTATTTGTAAAACTTAATTTTTTTTCGCTTTTTTTCACTTTATTTTCTTTGTTATTCTTTATTTTTCATAAATTAACAATATGACATGCATTGTACAGTATCATAACAAAAGGTGACAATCACATGGGTAACGCCACATGGTTCCCTGGCTTTAGATAGGAAGTTACAAACTTAAACTTATATCACTTGACGAAGTAATACAGATGGCACAAACTAGTGTCATTTATGCAGAATTTACTTGAAGTCAGGAATAGAGATGCGCGAGGAATCCTCTCCGAACTGTAAAGTACGTAAGCTCACCAATGTTACTCATTCAGAAATTGGTGTGAATCTGGGCTTCTGACGAATGTCAACATGGGTTCCCAAATCCTGGTGTATTTGGCCACGGCCATCTGCAGAATTTACTTGAAGTCAGGAATAGAGAGATGCGCGAGGAATCCTCTCCAAACTGTAAAGTACGGAAAGCTCGCCAATGTTAATCATTCAGAAATTGGTGTGAATCTGGGCTTCTGACGAATGTCATCCAGGGTTCCCAAATCCTGGTGTATTTGGCCACAGCCATCCCTGACTGTGCTCCCGACTCCTCCAATCTGGTTATCTGGTTCACCTTCCGTATCCAATGGAATAAAGAGGACATTAGTGTTTGTTTCCAGTAGAGTGGTATCATGCTTTTGTCACGGCCATGGCTATGACCGTGACTCCTGAACCGCATGCGGTTGTCAGCGGTTTTCTTTGGTGTTCAATCACAGGTGAGGGCTGTGGTATTGGCCTCACCTGTGGTTGCCGCTGGCAACAGTGTGTATGTGGCAGCGTAGCAGGCTGAGCTGTGCCATTGCAGCTCGCTACGTTGTGCATGCGGTTTTGAGTTATGTGTGTATGTGTGCACTTCCTTTTTATGTTATTGTGTGCACGTCTCCTTTAAGTGGTGTTTTCCCTTCCCTGGTGTTGGAAGGGTTAATCTCCTTCCTAGTGTGTGTGTGCACTGGGTGTGTCCGACTGTGGGGTGTGGCTTCTTGGCCTATAAAGCCTCACTGCTTTTGCAGGCCTGCAGGTTGCTTCAGCCATGCTTAGCTGAGAGCAGCCTCATGTCTTTATTACCTGCCAGTAAGAGCCACCCCTGTGGTCATAACCATAATGTCGCTTTAAGTTATTTCTAGTTATGTGTGATGTCCGTGTGATGTTTTATATGTGATTTTGTGCAGCTATGGATCTGGGTCCCTGTGTGGGGGTGCGTTTGTGATCTGCACCCTGCTAACACAGGGATCCAGTCAGCAAGGCTGTGGCAGGTAGGTGGAACTCTTTGTTCACCTGCCATATCCATAGAGCTGTTTATGTCTCCCCTTTTCCTGCAGCTTGGCCGTTGAGACTCCTGCTCCTCCGTGTCTAGGAGGAGTGGGCTTGTCTTACTCAGCTCCTAGGTGAGGGTCATCTTGAGGGCTAGCAGGGACTTTGGTTCCGGAGCATGGGCCCTCCTACCATCAAGGTTGGCTCATGTAGCTAGGAGCCAGGGTCAGGTTAGGGATGCGTTTAGGAGGTGACCTGCTCCCTAATCCTGTCTTCATGGCCAAGCAGCCGTAACATCACCGGGCTGCACGCGGCTGAGGATTTCCCCCATCCTCAGCCGTGACAGATTTTAGCGGTTAGAACCATCTGTCTCCATAAGATGTGGCTAGAGGTATTTGAAAAGGGCGTTGTTAGATTTAGAAATATTATCTTTGGGGATCAGGGGCACACTTTGTCTAGTACCGTTTGTACCTTACGCCAAAAGGGAGTTATCAAGGTGCATTCCCACCACAAATGGAGGTATGAACCTGTCTCTGTTCATACATCCATTTGTGGTGGAAATGCACCTTGATAACTCCCAACAGGACGCAGGCAGAAGGGGATGCATCACATGTAATACCACTGGGGTTTTATACCATCTACTAACTACTTTATACGAGGCTTCCTGCATGGTATACATCTAGATGGGCCACATTAATTTTTGTACACGAGAGACTTATCTTCTGTAGAAAGCTTGATGTTTAGTTCTCTTTCCCAAGCCGCTATATATGCGGGCGCCTGACATTCCGGATGATGTGTTAATAATTTGTAGATTTTAGATATCAGTTTCGGTGTGGGAGCTCTGTGTGCAGCTAGTTTTTCAAACTCATGGAAATCCCTTTTTAGCATAATTGCCATATCCCCAGTTGGTATGTTTTTGAAGTTAAAGAGGAGTTGGGAATAAGTCAGCGGATCTATCTTAATCTGTGGGATTTTGGATTGTAAAACTGCTAATTCAGGAAACATATCATCAACCAAGATATCTCCCACTTTGTATTTATTCAACGCCCTTTGACTGCCAAACCCCGCGATAGAGAAAGGTCTATTTAGGCCCAGAAGGTCCCCTAAGCTGAGAAGAGGGGATGGGTGTACCCAAAGATTGGGTGCTAAGTGGGAATTTTGCCATATTGAGAGCGGGGCCTTTGTCAACAGAGGAGTATCGGTAGGCAGGCGCTTCCCCAAAGTTGCCCATATGTGTGCCTGTGTAAGTGAGTACCCGATTATTTCTTGTTCTATCCTAACATACAATTTAATAGAAGGGGTTTTGTACCAATCTAGTATCCTAGTTAGTTGAACTGTTTTATAAAGGCTTAATATATCCAGAAAGCCTAGATGTTTGGGTTTGGTCAACGTGGATAAAGCCACTCTGCACATTCCTTTTGCCCAAATGTATTTCAGAAAGATTCCCTGGAGTTTTGAGAAAAAGGAATTTGGGAGAAAAATAGGAAGGGTCTGTAGTAAATATGATATTTTAGGTATTATTATCATTTTCAATAAGTTTACTCTACCTAACCAGGAGACATATGGGATTTTCCAAGAGCTTATAATGTTTTCTATCTGGCTAACCAATGGGACATAATTTAGGGAAAACCACTTTTCAGGATCCAGTGATAACAGCAAGCCTAAGTATTTGATGAAACTGTGTGACCTTTGGAAGTTGGTAAGGTTTTTAGCTTTGCGGATCATGTTTGGAGGGCAGGATACATTCATAGCCGTCGACTTAGATGGGTTTATTTAGAAATTTGATAGGTAATGGAACTCATTGAACAATTTGAATAACAGAAGAAGAGAGATATCCGGATTGGAGGTTATTATGAGCAGATCATCTGCATAAGCTGCTGATTTATGACATTGGTCCCCCACTGTCACCCCCTTGATATCAGCCTGTTGTCTGATGCTTTGTATAAGTGTTTCCATAGTGAGGACAAATAATAGAGGCGAAAGGGGGCAACCCTGCATGGTACTGTTAAAGATCTGAAACCTCTGAGACAGGGAACCATTAATTTTAATTGAAGCTGATGCGCAGAAAGTGCGAATATTGCCGTAATAAAAGTTTCTGGTAACCTGAATCTCTCTAAAGCTTTCCGCATGTATAGCCAATCAATCCTGTCAAATGCCTTTTCGGCATCGGTGGAAAGTAACGCAATGGGTACCCGTTTAGTCTTTGAGTATTGAATGAGCTGTTGAATCCTTAGCGTATTGTCCTTTCCCTCTCTACCTTTTATGAACCCAACCTGTTCCTGATTTACCAAAAAGGGAAGCAGATGCTTAAGCCCATTTGCCAGAATCTTGGCATACAGCTTGACATCTACATTAAGTAGGGATATTGTTCGATAGCTGCTGCATAGTTTAGCATCCTTCCCCTCCTTGTGCAAAACAGAGATGTGAGCTTCCAGGGATTGATTGGGAAAATCATTTCTGCTCACTGCTGCAGAAAAGGCCTTTAGCAGCTGTGGAAGAAGTGCATCTGAGAATGTTTTATAATAGTTTGCCGGTAGGCCAACAGGGCCGGGACTCTTACCGACTGGGGTTTCTTTTAGAGCTATCTATAGTTCCTGCAGGGAGAAAGGGGTCGCAATTGTTGTTTCTGTGACTCTGTCAAGCAGGGTAGTTGCAAGGAGTTTAAAAACTGCTCAATCCTACCCTGACGGGTCAGAGTAAATTAAGGTGTGTCATCAGCTCTTAAGCTATACCGTGACGCATAAAACGTTTCAAATTGTTCTGCTATATCTTTTGTTTCGCGAACTGTTTCACCTGAGGAGCATCTAATCTCTCTTATAAACATTTGGGCCTGCCTCCACTTCGCCATAAGAGCCATTAATCTAGAGCACCTATTACCATGAATGTATATCTTATGCCGGGCATAAAGATATGCCCTAGCAGCTTTCTGGTTCATTATTCCGCGGATCCTTCTGCGCTCAACTTTAGAGAAGGCCCCCGCTGGTGCCGGCGGATAGCAGCTTCCTGGTGGTCCTGTCCGGTTTAGAAGGTTTTCTCAGTGGTGTGGTGAGGAACTTGGGTGTCTTATATCGTGTCAGTCCCTTGAAAATAGCACAAATCCACCACAGTCAGCGGAGCTCCTGATACTTGCGGCCGCTCTCCTCCAGCGTCAGGCTCAGGCCACTCCCCCTTTCACTTTATTTTTTTGTCTCACACTGGGACTTCAACTTTTGGGGGTCTGATCCCCTTTACAATGCATCACAATACTTCTGTATTGTGATGCACTATCTGTAAGTGTATTACACACTGTAATACTCTTCAGCCAGCTTGCCTGTGAAATCCAGAGGGGTGGATCTCACTGGCTGTCACGGAAGGCAGACACGATGCCTAAGGAAGGCATCGGGCTGCCTTCCCTGCCATAGGGTCCCCGTCACAGCAGTGCGGGGACCCGGGGACCCGATGGAAGCTCTCTCCCTCTCCAAACATCGCAAGTGCTGACCGCGGCACATCTAGGGTTAATGCGCCGGCATCTGTGTTTTCACCGATGCTGGCACATAAAGCAGGGGTCCGGCTATCAGTGACTGCTAGACCCCTGCTGCTGAGCCCGCCCAATCAGCGCGCCGTAATAGTACTGCGCTGGGAAGAAAGTCACGTCCCACTGCGCCGTACTATTACGGTGTTGGTCGGGAAGGGGTTAAATCATACCATTTATGTTTCATTTCATAACAGTGTTGCAACAATGTAGTATCGCTCTTCTTGTTTTCCTTTCTTTCACCTGCATTCACCTCCTGCATTTCCATATATCATCTAATATTAGATTTATGTTCATCTAATCGTACCTTTATTTCTCTTTTTGTCTGTCTAATGTACCATAAACTACATGGACATCGAATGCCGTAAACAACATTTTTTGTCATATATGTAGAAAAATGGCGCATTGGGATTTTATATCCCTGTCTTGGGTGATATATCGAATCTCCTTTTAAAATGGAATGGCAGTTAGTACAGGATAAACATGGGAAGGTTCCTTTCTTCTGTTTTTCTTTTTTGTTGTGATGTCACCTCTGATAAGTGTATTCCCTACAGTTCTACCTCTCTGATATAAAAAATAATAGTTTTTTCTTTAAATTGCCATATTTTGTATCATGTTTTAATAATTCCCAATATTATTTACTAGAGGCCTGGCCTACCTTCAGAACTGATAAGAACAGATACTACACTTGATCTTAGCCAAAAGAAGCGATTTACCTCTTTTCACATATGGTACATACTAGTGTCTTGTAGCATCTTGGCTCCCCAAAGTATAGACAGTTTGCTGGGGCGGAAGAGAATTGTACGCTCAGTAGGTTATGGTTAATAACAATAATGTATCTGTGAGTAGCTTCTTCTTTCCACTGAATGTATATATTAGTTTGTGCAGAATTTCACCCCTGAATGGACTAATTATGCATTTTTAAAGCCAAGGAAGTGGTTGACTAGATTCTGAGTCCATTACACTCAACGGTCAAGTAGAATATTTCACTGCTGCACAGGATATTGCTACTCTGTGCAATTTACTTATTTTATCAAATAGCTTCCTTAGCTGCAAGTCAGGACTTTCACTTAAGGCCCCTTTAGACTGCCCGATGTTCCTTCCTTTCTGACAATCGTCTGCTTCACTGAGCAGTGTAATGCCTCATTCACACGTGCGTGTCCGTGCTCAAATCCGTGAGCAGGTGGTCAGTGATGCATCCGTGAAGCTATCCGTGAAGGATCAGTTTTTCACTGTCGTGTTGCATCCGTGTTTCACTGACACTGCACAGCTGAAAAATAATTTTCAAAGTATCTCTTCTTAATGATCCGTGAAACACAGATGCAACACGGATGGCATCCATGTTGCATCCGTGGTTTTCATGGACCCATAGACTATAATGGACGAGGGATGAGGGATACGGGAACACGGACCAAGATAGGACATGCATCTGTGCTGAAAACACGGACCCACGGACCGTACTAAAACACTGATGTGTGAATACACACATTCAAATGAATGGGGACGTGTGCTGTCCGCGGAGAACACGTACAGAACATGTACGTGAAACACTGACGTGTAAATGAGGCTTAAAGGGACCTTAAGCCCTCTTTAACACAGTGTTTAGGACAGTATTTGTTCAGCGATTTCCATCAGTGATTGTAAGCCAAAGCCAGAAGTGGATCCTATACAGAGGTCTGGAAAGATCTGCATCTGTTCTGTGTTTTTTTTTTTTTTTTTTTTACAGACAACTGGTTTTGACTCCTGATCGCTGATGGAAATCATAGGCCAAAACACTGAAGTGCATCATTGATAAGCTCTGTATCAGCAGCTGCCCTTCCGAACTGCAGGGTACAGCTCGAGCACCTGGTTTACATAACTGTTGATGAGGTGCAGCAGGGCTTGTCTTAGATTGGCTAGTGTGTGGTCCAGTATATTCCATGCATACTTCCTCCTTGCAGTGTAGTGATGAGCGGCATAGGCAATATTCGTTTTTGCAATATTTCGCAAAGTATTCGCAATAAATTCGCAAATTCTAGAATTCGTTATCTCCAGTCATTGTTTTCGCAATTGCGCAAATCGGCACTAATGATGCACATATTTTTTGCTCAATACATGGATCTTCACATTTTATCAGGTCTGAGTAGATATTACTGATTGGCGCACTAAGTATTGTTGTGACATCACAGCACAATGTATGTAACATGTATGTATGGACAGCAGAGAAATAGTAATTCCTATCACACTACTTAACACCCTGAACTGGAACCTATCAGCTACACTATATCACTATCTAACCCACACTGACTATCTCCCACTAACTATCTGTATTATATACAGTATATGAGCTAGCTATCTAATGTAATTGGATAAGGAATAGATGTCACGGCTCTCTTTCTCAGAACTGCAAAAAAACTGTAGAAAATGGCTGCTGGGGAAGTTCTTATATAGTAAGGGGTAGGCAAATTTCCTATTGGTTGCTAAGGATGTTGCTAAGCTCAGACAAAGACATTGCAGCCTTCTCATTGGCCCACAAGCAAGAAGGGAGGTTACTGATGAAAAAAAAATCAAGAATTTTCGCGATTACGAATATATAGCACTATATACATCTTCGCGAATTCTCAAAGTGCCGATATTCGCAATAAAAATTCACGATTAGAATATTCGCGATCAACACTAGTGTAGTGCAGTAGTAATAGTAGTGATACAATCATATGCTGTCCAGAAAAACCTTGTTCAATCAATACATGAGGAATCCATCTGCACCCTGTGTAGGAACAGAGAATTAATCTCCGTCTATGCATTAGCCCTTTCCCATATATGTACGTAACTGTACGTGCTCATTGCATGTAATTTACCGCAATCGGGCATATAGTTACACCCGAACTGTTACCCGGGTCTGTGACTCTATAAAGTCACAGGCCTGGAGTCTTCGCTGTCACGGAGACCAGAGACACAGGACAAGCCGGCAAGGGACCTATCAGAGTGGTCCCTTGCCGGTGATTGCTCTGATTGGGTAGCTGCTTGAATAGTTTCAGTTTCAGGCTCTGGGCTCCACAGTTTGTGGAGATGTGATGCCCCCCTTGTGACTCTGATGCTCCCTTTGTGCCCAATGCTCCCTGTGCACCCATTTTGCTCCTGCAGCTGGCTGTGCGCTCCATCCCTTTGCGAAGATGGCTCGCTTCCTGAGCCACCGCTATCAGCAGCGGGTGTCAGCTGTAACATACAGCTGACACTCTGAAGCAACAGCCAGATCGGTCCCTGCTGTTTAACCCCTGACATGCTGCGGTCGGTAACAACCACTGATGTAAGGTGTTAACAGAGGGTGGAAGCGTCCCGATGGTTGCCATGGCAGCCGAAGGCCTTACAAAGGCCTCCAAGCTTGCCATGCACCAAAGTCTGACAGGCCGGGCCAGAGGTAGGGTCTGATCAGGCTTAGTGTCAGCCCCTCTGGATCTTGAAGAAAAAGTATTAAAAAAACAAATTAAATAAAAAAGAAAATTTCAATTAATTTTTTTTTATATACGATCCTGAAGATTGCCCATCAGTATTAAAAAATCCTGGACAACTCCTGTAGAGTAAATGCTCAATTTTGTGTGGCTGAATGATATTGCCATAATATCGATCCTATGGGCACAATTGCTACTTACTTTTTAAGATAAGGTAAAATAAAATAATCCTTTAATAGGAAAATTCAGGGGAAATTCACAGTGTTACAGCAGCACAGAGAATACAAAAACTCAAAAGTAAAGGCATTACAGTACAGATTTTTTTTTTACAAAATAAGGTATATAGATATCACAGCTTATAGAATATAGAATTTTGATGCAAAGAGCCCTTTTCAGTTGTCACACTGCATGAGATGCCATGGCGGGACAAGGCTTTGGTTTCAGAAGGCAGGCACCCCCACTCTTCTAAAGCAGAAGATTGCTGTTTTTTTAATCTATAAATTGCACTCCCCTCAATGGCACCCCAGGCAACCCCCTACTACACTGACCCTTCACAACTGCTTCAGATCAAGCTGTGTGTTAATTCAGCTCCTGGAGTTTTATATCTCTTTCCTGATGTAAATCTAATGTTGATAACACTTGCTGTACTGCACCATAACTGTATCTCTGCAAGGCTCTGGCACAGTCTTTACTTCTTCCGCTATTGAAAATTATTGAGAATAAATCAGTATAACAAATTTTAGCATTACACAAAATGGTTATAGGTCAGTGATGGCTAACCTCCGGCACTCCATCTGTGCTGAAACTACAACTCCCAACATGCTCCATTCATTTCTGTGAAGTTCTGAGAACAGCCAAGCAAGTGTGCATCTTGGGAGTTGTAGTTTTGCCACAGCTGGAGTACTGGAGGTTAGCCATCACTGGTATAGGTTCTAGGTCAGGGATGGACAGCCTGAGGCTCTCCAGCTGTTGTAGAACTACAATTCCCAGCATGCCCAGATTGCAGTTTTACAACAGCTGGAGAGCCGCCGGTTGTCCATGCCTGTTCTAAGTTATTGTCATATAACGTTGTAGAGTACATACGGCCAATGTATGTGCTTTGCTTTATAATTCCAGAGGTAAATTGCAGGTAGGTAAGCATGCCACAATGTAACAAGATATAATAATGTACATATTGACCTGTGGTAAATCTGGTAATAATAGCTTAAAGCTTCAATACACTTAGCCACATCTGTAGGATCTATGGAGCTATATTTTAAACAGGTAATGCAGTAGCCATATGATTAGATTAAAGCTCTCACAGCCCCCCTGGGCCCTCCATGTGGTGAAGCAGCACAGCCAATGGTTGGAACAAATTAGGTTTGCTGAACTAAACAGTAAAACAGTAAGATAAGGATGAATAATGGAGGGGAACACTTTGCTTTAGTTAGAAACACAATAGATCAATAGTAAAACACAAGGATCTCGCCTTTCACAGTGGCGCTGTTTGTATGTGATTTATGTTAGTGAATTCAAATGTTTCATTTGTGTTAAGGGATGTTTTCCAGAAAGAAATTAAAAGGGCCATAATGCTCTGATACATTCACAATACCTCAGAAAGAACTATGAGCAATAGGTCCCCAATTTTATGCTATAGCTAATCTGTCTTGCCATTCTTGTGTCTACAAAGCACCCCAGCAAACATCGGCTAATGCCTCCGTTTCCAGAATTTTAACAAGATATTTGGGCAGGGGTCAGCAAAGTCCGGAACTCCGGTTCTGAAATTACAACTCCCACCATGCTCCATTCACTTGTATGCAAGTTCTGAGAACAGCCGAACAAATGTGGATGTTGGGAGTTGGGGCGCCAAAGATTGCTGATCCCTGTATATGGGAATATTTTAACTGCTGGTATAATTTGAAGCTTCTGGGCCTCAGTGCCAAATTTGTAACAAGGCCCTTCGGTTATGAAAGCATTTATAGCACAGGCCTCCTCATAAGGGGCCTTTTGGCCCTTCTTTGACTTCAGGGTGTGACCACAGCCTCTTCACCACCAACGGGGTGTTACCTAGTGGCATACCTACCATATAGGCAGACCACGCAGCTGCTATGGGGCCCGTGAGGAAGAGCGGCCTGCAGTGGAGGAGAGGCCCCGCCCCCCAATTGCTCCTGTCTATCTTTCTAAAGCTAAAATAATTTTGATTATGTTATCACGGGTCCTATAAGGAAATTGCACAGTGTAAAGTGTAGTTCCCAGGTTAGAACAGTGCATCTGCCAGGACCTAACATCCCAGGTCCTGCAGGATCTAGCAAAGTAACTGCACCAAAAATTATGTAGTTCCTAGGTTTGAAAGGTACATCTGCCAGGACCTGTGATGACATCATCACAGGTCCTTCAACCCCTAACAGCAAGTATTAGAAGTTCACAATCAGCTCTGCATTGATCCATACAGATTGGAATGGAGTGGTAAGAGGAGGTCCTCCACTTCTTGTCATCCCCCCCATGCCCTGTTTTTACTCATTGCTCACTCATGTATAATACTTCAGACAGTTACAGTGACCACTACCTCATGTACCTAACACACAGTGACCATAATGTATAACTGACCACATATTTCTGTAAACACTGCATCTACAGTATTATACCTTGTATGTCTCACATCTATACACTGCTCTGTATATACAGGGAGTGCAGAATTATTAGGCAAATGAGTATTTTGACCACATCATCCTCTTTATGCATGTTGTCTTACTCCAAGCTGTATAGGCTCGAAAGCCTACTACCAATTAAGCATATTAGGTGATGTGCATCTCTGTAATGAGAAGGGGTGTGGTCTAATGACATCAACACCCTATATTAGGTGTGCATAATTATTAGGCAACTTCCTTTCCTTTGGCAAAATGGGTCAAAAGAAGGACTTGACAGGCTCAGAAAAGTAAAAAATAGTGTAGTGAGATATCTTGCAGAGGGATGCAGCACTCTTAAAATTGCAAAGCTTCTGAAGCGTGATCATCGAACAATCAAGCGTTTCATTCAAAATAGTCAACAGGGTCGCAAGAAGCGTGTGGAAAAACCAAGGCGCAAAATAACTGCCCATGAACTGAGAAAAGTCAAGCGTGCAGCTGCCAAGATGCCACTTGCCACCAGTTTGGCCATATTTCAGAGCTGCAACATCACTGGAGTGCCCAAAAGCACAAGGTGTGCAATACTCAGAGACATGGCCAAGGTAAGAAAGGCTGAAAGACGACCACCACTGAACAAGACACACAAGCTGAAACGTCAAGACTGGGCCAAGAAATATGTCAAGACTGATTTTTCTAAGGTTTTATGGACTGATGAAATGAGAGTGAGTCTTGATGGGCCAGATGGATGGGCCCGTGGCTGGATTGGTAAAGGGCAGAGAGCTCCAGGTGGAGGTGGAGTACTGGTTTGGGCTGGTATCATCAAAGATGAGCTTGTGGGGCCTTTTCGGGTTGAGGATGGAGTCAAGCTCAACTCCCAGTCCTACTGCCAGTTTCTGGAAGACACCTTCTTCAAGCAGTGGTACAGGAAGAAGTCTGCATCCTTCAAGAAAAACATGATTTTCATGCAGGACAATGCTCCATCACACGCGTCCAAGTACTCCACAGCGTGGCTGGCAAGAAAGGGTATAAAAGAAGAAAATCTAATGACATGGCCTCCTTGTTCACCTGATCTGAACCCCATTGAGAACCTGTGGTCCATCATCAAATGTGAGATTTACAAGGAGGGAAAACAGTACACCTCTCTGAACAGTGTCTGGGAGGCTGTGGTTGCTGCTGCACGCAATGTTGATGGTGAACAGATCAAAACACTGACAGAATCCATGGATGGCAGGCTTTTGAGTGTCCTTGCAAAGAAAGGTGGCTATATTGGTCACTGATTTGTTTTTGTTTTGTTTTTGAATGTCAGAAATGTATATTTGTGAATGTTGAGATGTTATATTGGTTTCACTGGTAAAAATAAATAATTGAAATGGGTATATATTTGTTTTTTGTTAAGTTGCCTAATAATTATGCACAGTAATAGTCACCTGCACACACAGATATCCCCCTAAAATAGCTAAAACTAAAAACAAACTAAAAACTACTTCCAAAAATATTCAGCTTTGATATTAATGAGTTTTTTGGGTTCATTGAGAACATGGTTGTTGTTCAATAATAAAATTAATCCTCAAAAATACAACTTGCCTAATAATTCTGCACTCCCTGTATATATATATATATATATATATATATATATATGCACACACTGCATATATTACACAGTATTATAGATGCAATATGTGCAGATATATAGTATATACAGCAGTGTACTGATATGTGAGGTAAGTGGTATAATAGATGCAGTGTGTACAGATATATAGTATATACAGCAGTGTACTGATATGTGAGGTACGAGGTATAATATATGCAGTGTGTATAGATATATAGTATATACAGCAGTGTACTGATATGTTAGGTACGAGTTATAATAGATGAAATGTGTACAGATATATTGAATATACAGCAGTGGACTGATATGTGAGGTACGAGCTGTAATTTATACCTCATACCTCACGTCAAAACCCTTCTGTATTTACTATAGACCTGTACACAATGCATCTATTATACCTCGTACCTCACATGTCAGTACCTGCTGCAGTGTGTACAGATATATTGTATATACAGCATGTACTGACATGTGACATACAAGGTATAATGAGGTATAAATTACAGCTTGTACCTCACATATCAGTCCACTGTCAACTGTCAACAATATATCTGTACACACTTGTCAATTAAGAGAAAGAAAATCACTGCAGCTTTTACCTGCACCTCCCAATGGAGCACGGAAAAATCAGACCTGGACACGGTCAGATGCAAAGTTCGAAACGCATCACAGCAAATTTGTCCATTTGGATGTCTGGATTTTAATGGAAGCCGATTAAAGCATATTGTATGTGGAGCTGGATTTTCCTTGTTTTTATTGAACTTTGTATCTGTACACACTGCATCTATTATACATCATACCTCACATATTACACTACTGTGTATGCTATATACTTGTACACACTGCATATATTATACCCTGTACCTCACATATCAGTACACTGTTGTATATACTATATAGCTGTACACACTGCATATATTTTACCCTGTACCTCACATATCAGTACACTGTTGTATATACTATATACCTGTACACACTGCATATATTATACCTCGGACCTCACATATCAGTACTCTGCTGTATATACTATAAATCTATACACACTGCATCTATTATACCTCTTACATCACATAACATCACACTGCTGTATATACTATATATCTATATACACTGCATCTATTATACCTCTTACATCACATAACAGTACACGGCTGTATATACTATACATCTGTACACACACCATCTATTATACCTCGTACCTCACATAACAGTACACTGATGTATATACTATACATCTGTACACACTGCATCTATTATACCTTGTACCTCACATAACAGTACACTGCTGTATATACTATAAATCTATACACACTGCATCTATTATACCTCGTACCTCACATATCAGTACTCTGCTGTATATACTATACATCTGTACACACTGCATCTATTATACCTCTTACATCACATAACATCACACTGCTGTATATACTAAATATCTATATACACTGCATCTATTATACCTCTTACATCACATAACAGTACACGGCTGTATATACTATACATCTGTACACACTGCATCTATTATACCTCGTACCTCACATAACAGTACACTGCTGTATATACTATACATCTGTACACACTGCATATATTATACCTTGTACCTCACATAACAGTACTCTGCCGTATATACTATAAATCTATAGACACTGCATCTATTATACCTCGTACCTCACATAACAGTACACTGCTGTATATACTATACATCTGTACACACTGCATCTATTATACCTTGTACCTCACATAACAGTACACTGCTGTATATACTATACATCTGTACACACTGCATCTATTATACCTTGTACCTCACATAACAGTACACTGATGTATATACTATACATCTGTACACACTGCATCTATTATACCTCTTTTGTGTGCCAGGGCTGTTTTGTAATCCTAATCCGGCCCTGATGGCATATAATTATAAAACGCAGCAGCAAGAATAGTTCATGGAACAAAGGGAGAGGCCTGGAATGGGTAGTGGGAGTGGCTATAAAAGGGAATAGGGCCCCAATTTAAATTCTTGCTATGGGGCCCAGTGATTTCTATGTACGCCCCTGGTGTTACCACTCCACTTTTCTAGAGGATTTATGCCTTCACTGTTCATGTTGCAGCGACCCAGCAGAGAAAGGCACTTGGTAAAGGAGATGATGGGAATGTTAGGCTACTTTCACACCTGCGTTCGGGTGTCCGCTCGTGAGCTCCGTTTGAAGGGGCTCACGAGCGCTCCTGAACGCAGCCGTCCAGCCCTGATGCATTCTCAATGGAGGCGGATCCACTGAGAATGCATCCGCCTGCCAGCGCTCAGCCTCCGCTCCGCTCAGTGAGCGGACACCTGAACGCTGCTTGCAGCGTTCGGGTGTCCGCCTGGCTGTGCGGAGGCGAGCGGATCCGTCCAGACTTACAATGTAAGTCAATGGGGACGGATCCGCTTAAAGATGACACCATATGGCTCAATCTTCAAGCGGATCCGTTCCCCATTGACTTTCAATGTAAAGTCTGAACGGATCCGCTCAGGCTACTTTCAGACTTAGAAAATTTTCTAAGTTATAATGCAGACGGATCCGTTCTGAACGGATGCAAACGTCTGCATTATAGGAGCGGATCCGTCTGAGCAGACATCAGACTGACCCACTCTGAACGCTAGTGTGAAAGTAGCCTTACTTGTACCAGATGGTGATGTTACGGTGGCAGCCGTCCTGCTCCAGCTCTCCTTTTGGCTGTGAACAGTGAATAAGGGACGCTTCCCCCAGTGCACACCCTGGCAGAGGTCTCCTGCCTGTTGGAATGTGGAGTGCCCTTGATGTTGGTAGTAGAGATGAGCAAAGCAAGAAACGGTTAAATAAGGATGCGAATGTAAGATGAGGTAGTCTGTGACTGACTGGACTGCTTCACAGTGTGTAAGTACATACCTCATTGACAAAAATAGTAACATTCAGTTGTAAATGTATTCTTACATTTCCAGAATGACTAACAGGAATTGCACAATACAGAGTTCCATGAAAACATTCTTAGAATTATTATTTTATATAGTAAAATAGGTTAAGAATTGCTAACATAACAGTATCTGTAGAGTGGGGGTGCCTCTGACTGGCTTCACAACATATATGGAGAAGGGAGTCATTAGTGCTTGGACTTGTGGTTATCCAATAGTAAAAATACCCCCCACAATACCCGGGCCCCTCCGACAGAGGATATTTTCCTGGTCCCCGGCACCTGCGTCCCTCTGGATCCCTGCACGGCCACCGCTGCATCTCCCTGTGGCGGCGTGGCGCCTATCAAAATATCCAGAAACGGGAGAGCGGAGCAGCCAATAGCAGGCCACAACGGTGATCAGCCTCCCTAGCATCTCCGTTCTGTATATACCATATAGTGTAGCATATAATCATCCACTGAATGTTTTTTGCACTAATTAATATATTCAAGAACAAAGAACTTGATGTGATGTGGTAAAATAATTTTTAATTCTGATGTCCTTTTTCTAATTAAAGTAAATAATAATGAATTGTAAGTAGTTTCGGCCTTTGACCCCTTGCTGCTGTATAGATTGCATTTCGAATGCTTCCTGCATGATGACAGTGATCAGCTCTCATCTAGTTTTACAGTAATTTATAATGCTACATGAATGTGGAGCTGAAAGGCCACCTGTATTTCATCAAGCACAACCTATTTATCACGCATGCAGGCTAGAGGTGACACTAGGAACCATTTATTTTCCTTCTTTTTTTCAAACAAAACATTCATGATATTAAAATGAATGTCATATGAGTGTTCAAGAGATGTATGATAATTAGATTGAAGTTACCACGAGCCAGCACACCTTGGATGCATACAGTTTCCAACAGTGATAGAGAATATTTTCTCTTCTATGAGGTTAATCAGTTTTATAGTGTTATAAGACATACATAGTTTAACAGAGTTTGCATTTTTTGCGGCCCCATTGAAATGAATGGATCTGCATCCAATCCGCAAAAATGCGTTTCAGATGTGGACCAAAAATAGAGTTGTGTCAATGAGATCTTATGCAGGATTGGTGTACTGATCATACTAGAGGTTTGATAGCCAAAATGCCTTTTAGGGCTAGCTTAACTGGATGTAATACCTTTCGCTTATGTGATCCATTGCCGTAGGAGTTGAGATGTGGCTGCTACACATGTTAAGACATGTTAGGATATGGAGCAAAAAACTCTGGGAACTATGGATCACCCACAATTGCGAGCATGCAGCAGCCAGCCAGCCCTGTGATGTCACAGCCCTATAAATAGCCTCAGCCATCTTGGATTCAGCCATTTTCCAGTGTGCTTAGTGCAGGGAGAGACGTTAGCAGACATATGGGACAATGATAGGAAAGACTTGAAAACTTATATTTTGCTCAATAGAAGTTCAGGGAAAGAGATTTAGAAGTGTAGGGAAAGGATAGGGAGGAATTATTCCACAGTATTGAAGAAGAACAGGGTCCAATAGGGGAGTGTACAGCCTGGGTAATAGGAACAATCCTATTACACCTTGCTGCACTGACTGCAGATCCAAATTGACATTATACAGCTAATTTCAGGTTTGCAATAGATGATACCTCTGTAATTCCAGCAAACCGTTCTTTTTATGGGGGACAAGTGCTGTGTGCTACAGCCATTAACAGGGTGTATTACTAGGAAATATTTCTTTGTCTTATTAGCCCTTGTGCGGTACAGTTATATGTTCTAAAGCCTTTTTTGGCGTGCATTAGTGGGGAAAAAAAGGGCTTATTCATTTATTTTTATTAATTATATGTTCTAAAGCCTTTTTTTGGTGTGTATTAGTGGCAAAAAAGTATTATTTGCCATTCAGCGGTGCAGTTATATGTTCTAAAGCCTTTTTTGGCGTGTATAAGTGGGAAAAAAAGGGCTTATTACAGTCTTTTTTGGGGTGTATTAATTTCCTTTTTATATACTTATTTGAACAGTATGTCAGACAGAGAAGCGACAGGCCCTGCACAGGGGAGGGGCAGAGGCCTAAATGTTTCTGGCACAGGCACAGGTCACAGCAGAGAAAGGGGGTGTGTCAGCAGGGGTCACTTCCAGAGGCCTGAGCTCCCAGTGTCAGCTAGCGGTTGTGTCTTACCAGCAACCCAGCAGTTCTTGGATAGTGATGGACGAACATCATTTGGGACATTTATACAACGCACGTTCGCAATCAAATGTTCGCGAACCGCGCGTTCGCGTCGGACCCCATTGACTTTTAAGGCAGGCGAACCTGAAAAACCTTCAGGTCATATTTGCAGCCACCAAATACTTACTAGAAGTGCAAAAATAGTCCCACAACATGGACAGTGACATACCAGAGGGGGATCAATTGCAAAAATTCCCACAAAAAATATGTATTTTAATCAGGGGCCATTTTTATGCATCTTAAAGGGAAACTCTCAAAAATGTGCCCCGCTGGAGCCTAGAAAAATGTTATTTTAGGCCACGGGAGTACAGGCCCCAAAAATTAGGCATTCACCTGACAGAAAAGAACAAGGGATTATGTGGCTGGAGGTACATTAGGTGGTCAGTGCATAACTATTTTACTGCAGGCCAGTGGTACAGGCGCCAAACATTAGGCATTCACTGGACAGAAAAGAACAAGCGATTATGTGGCTGGAGGTATATTAGATGGTCAGTGGATAACAATTTTACTGTAGGGCAGTAGAGTATAGGCCCCAAAAATTATGCATTCACCTGACATAAAAGAACAAGTGATTGTGTGGCTGGAGGTAGGCTACTTTCACACTAGCGTTCGGAGCGGGTCCGTCTGATGTTTCATCAGATGGATCCGCTCCTATAATGCAGACGTTTGCATCCGTTCAGAACGGATCCGTCTGCATTATAACTTAGAAAAATTTCTAAGTGTGAAAGTAGCCTGAGCGGATCCGTTCAGACTTTACATTGAAAGTCAATGGGGGACGGATCCGCTTGAAGATTGAGCCATATGGTGTCATCTTCAAGCGGATCCGTCCCCATTGACTTCCATTATAAGTCTGGACGGATCCGCTCGCCTCCGCACAGCCAGGCGGACACCCGAACGCTGCAAGCAGCGTTCAGGTGTCCGCTCACTGAGCGGAGCGGAGGCTGAACGCTGGCAGACGAATGCATTCTCAGTGGATCCGCCTCCACTGAGAATGCATTAGGGCTGGACGGCTGCGTTCAGGGCCGCTTGTGAGCCCCTTCAAACGGAGCTCACGAGCGGACACCTGAACGCAGGTGTGAAAGTAGCCTTAGGCGGTTAGTGGATAACAATTTTTCTGTAGGCCAGTGGAGTACACGCCCCCAAAAATTATGCATTCACTGGACAGAAAATTACAAGTGATTATGTGTCTGGAGGTACATTAGGCGGTCAGTGGATAACAATTTTACTGTAGGCCAGTGGAGTACAGGCCCCAAACTTAGGCATTCTCTGACAGAAAAGAAAAAGTGATTATGTGGCTGGAAGTATATTAGGCGATCAGTGGATTTTTTTTTACTGCACGCTAGTGGAGTATTAGGCATTCACCGGACAGAAAAGAACAAGTGATTATGTGGTCAGTGGATAACAATTTTACTGTAGGCCAGTGGAGTACAAGCCTCAAAAATTATGCATTCACCGGACAGAAAATAAAAAAGTGATTATGTGGCTGGAGGTACATTAGGCGGTCACTGAATAACAATTTTACTGTAGGCAAGTGGAGTACAGGCCCCAAAATGTATGCATTCACCTGACAGAAAAGAACAAGTGATTATGTGGCTGGAGGTATATTAGACGGTCAGTGAATAACAATTTTACTGCAGGCCAGTGGAGTACAGGCCACAAAAATTAGGCATTCACCGGACAGAAAAGAACAAGTGATTATGTGACTGAAGGTATATTAGGCGGTCAGTGGATAACAATTTTACTGCAAGCCAGTGGAGTACAGGCCCCACAATTTATGCATTCAACTAACAGAAAAGAACAAATGATTATGTGGCTGGAGGAATATAAGACGGTCAGTGGATAACAATTTTACTGTAGGCCAGAACTAGCCCCAAAAATAAGGCATTCACCTGACAGAAAAGAACAAGTGATTATGTGGCTGGAGGTATATAAGACGGTCAGTGGATAACAATTTTACTGCAGGCCAGTGAGTACAGGCCCCAAAAATTAGGCATTCATCTGACAGAAAAGAACAAGTGATTATGTGGCTGGAGGTACATTAGGCGGTCACTGAATAACAATTTTACTGTAGGCCAGTGGAGTACAGGCCCCAAAAATTAGGCATTCAACTGACAGAAAAGAACAAGTTATTATGTGGCTGAAGTTACGTTAGGCGTTCACTAAATAACAATTTTACTGTAGGCCAGTGGAGTACAGGCCCCAAAATTTATGCATTTACCTGACAGAAAAGAACAAGTGATTATGTGGCTGGAGGTATATTAGGCAGTCACTGAATAAAAATTTAGCTGTAGGCCAGTACAGGCGCCAAAAATTAGGCATTCACCTGACAGAAAAGAAATAGTGATTATGTGTCTGGTGGTACATTAGGCTGTCACTGGATAACATTTTTACTGTAGGCCACTGGAGTAGAGGCCCCAAAAATTAGGCATTCACGTGACAGAAAAGGCCTTTTATGCCGCTGTATATACAAGGACCATTCTTTGTTCTGGGTGGTAGCGGATATGTGTGGGCTGGCATGAGGAAATGCAATTACACGTGGTCGTCACAGGTGTTGAATTCCTCCGAGATCCATGCCACATTCAATTTGAAAAATGTGAGGTAGTCCACACTGTCGTGAGCTAAGCGAGTGCGCTTATCGGTCACAATCCCCCCTGCTGTGCTGAACGTCCTTTCGAACAGGATACTCGACGAGGGGCAAGCCAAGAGTTCCATGGCAAATTGTGCCAGCTCTGGCCACAGGTTAAACCTGCACACCAAGTAGTCCAGGGGTTCGGCCGTTAACCTGATGTAGTCGGACACCTGTTGGTCTAGGCCTTCCCTGAGGCTGGATCCGGAGGGCGGCTCTCGATGGGATGGCTGCAAGAATGATCTCATATCCGAAGTGACCAACACATCTTCAAACTGCCCTCTTCTTGCAAGAGTGGTAGGATTTGTACCCGCACCTGTACCCCTCAAAGCCTTCTTGCTCCTCCTCCTCCTCCTCCTCCCTCCCACCAGCCACCATCCTCCTCTGACTCCTCTTCACACTCCTGCTGACTTGTCTCAGATGGAGTTGCGCCTCCGGGAATTCATTCAGCATTCCGACTACCTCATCTTCCAGGTCCTGCTCCTCGATGGCTTGATCAATGACACAATGCAATACACGCTCCAGAAAGAAAGCGTAAGGTACAATGTCACTGATGGTGCCCTGGCTGCGACTGACCAGTTTGGTGATCTCATTAAATGGCTGCAGAAGTCTGCATGCATCAGGCATGAGCAGCCACTGGCGTGGTGAAAAGAAACCAAGAAGTTGACGGGCAAGAGGGTTATACGGGGTCATCAACTTTTTACGCTCGAACATTTCGGCCACAGAAGCCTGCCTTCTGCCAGAGGAACGTGACAACGGCACAGTGGAAGGTGGAGTGGAGGAGAAGGAGAAGAGGTAGGACGTGGAGCACCAGGAGTGTGGCTTTGTGGGTTCTGATGGCATTGCTCCCACTGGGCTTGGTGATGGGAGGCCAGGTGCCTTCTTTGTAACAGTCACGTCCACACACACACAGGGGGAAGGGTAGTGACCACTGCGCTCCACCCTCACCCTTGGCCCTGCCTACTTGCCTCACGAGTCCTGATGACAGGGGACAACTGGACGGCAGTCCCTAACTTAGGATATGTGCAGGGAAGACAGACAAGACAAAATACGGAACATGAACGGACCGGGTCAGAACCAAGAGAGCTACGCAGTACAACGGATAAAGCAAAGAATGGTCAGGAGAAGCCGGGGTCAAATACCAGGAGAGTAGCGAAGTACAAGAGGAGTCCTAAGAGAGTAGTCAGGTGGAAGCCGAGGTCACAATACCAGGATGTATGCGCAGTACAGGAGGAGCAGGCAGAGGATCGTCAGGGAACAGGATCAGGTAAATATTCAGTAGTCCAACAAATAGCCAAGAACCTAGAAATTAACAGGCAACCTGTAGCCAGCAGGCTGCCTGTATTTATAGTGGGGAGTGAGGGTCATGTGACGTGGCCAGCGTCACATGACCGACAGACCAACCAGTCGAGCACCGAGTGATCAGCTCGGCGCTCAGCTGACACTTTAAAAAAAGCCCACACTGCGGAGCCATCTGCTGGCGTCCTGGAAGCACAAGATGTGACTGTGCATGGTGCATGGCTCGCTCCAGATACATTTGCAGTCTGCTTTTTTCCCCCTGTGCACTGATAGTTCTGCCTGCTTCTCCTTCTTCTCCTCCCTATCTGCTGCTCTGTCTCTCTCTCTGAACTCCCCTCCTCTTTCTCCCTTGTGGGCACCCACGTGACGTCCATCGACACGTCATCATCGTCACCTTCACCACCACTCACATTAGAGATCTCGGAGTAGGCAGCAACAGCGAGGACCACCCTCCTTGGGATGATCTGGGTACTTTCGTCAGACCGCTGGGTGTCGGCCGTTGCTACCTCCTCTTCCTCATCTGATGCCAAGAATGGATGCGCATCGGTAAGGTCTGGGAATGGATGGGAAAATAATTCCTCTGAATCGAGTGGAGGGGCTATGGTGGTGGTGGTGTCTTTGGGGATGCAGAGAGTGAGGAGGGTGCAGATAAAGAGGATGAGGAGGGTGCAGAAGCAGAAGGCTGAGTGAGCCACTCAACCAACTCTGGTGCGTGCTTTGACGTAATCGCACGCACCTTCTCCAACTTCCCACTTAGGCTCCGGCCTGTTGCACCTGCCCGACCCCTGCCACCCCTGTGGAACGGCCAGTCTCTCCCTCTGCCTGTCATTTTTAAAATGACCCTGTGCCAAAGTCCCTAGAGAAGAGCAGTATTTGTGGAAGTAAGTACATCGCAGGTCTCAATCAGTATTTTGTGGAAGCAGGTATATCAATCCCCTTAATCAGTATTTTGTGGAAGCATTTTGTGGAAGCAGGTACATCGCACCCCTCAATCAGTATTTTGTGGAAGCAGGCATATCAAACCCCTTAATCAGTATTTTGTGGAAGCCGGTGTATCACAGGCCTCAATCAATATTTGGTGGAAGCAGGTATATCGCACCCCTCAATTAGTATTTTGTGGAAGCAGGTATATTGCATCCCCTCAATCAGTATTTTGTGGAAGCCGGTGTATAGCAGGCCTTAACCTTTTAAGTACTTAGGACGTACCGGTACGCCATGTTTGCCGAGTCCTTAAGGACTCAGGACGTACCGATACGTCCTAAGTTTAAAAATACATTGCTGCTAGGTGGGGGTTAATAGGAACAGGATGCCCACTGAAAACATTCAGCGGGCATCCTGTCACAACGCCGGGAGGGTCATGTGACCCCCCCGTATCGGCGATCGCCGCAAACCGCAGGTCAATTCAGACCTGCGGTTTGCGGCTTTTACCTGCGGTTGCGGCAGCGGGCGGTGCCATCGGGTCCCCATGCGGCTGTTGGGGGGACCCGATGGCATGGAAGGCAGCGCGATGTCTAAGGATGGCATCGCGCTGCCTTCCGGTGAAGAGCCTGTGAGATCCAGCCCCCTGGATCTCACAGGCCGGAAGCTGGATGAGTAATACACATAATATTACTCATACAGCCAATGCATTCCAATACAGAAGTATTGGAATGCATTGTAAAGGATTAGACCCCCAAAAGTTCAAGTCCCAAAGTGGGACAAAAAATAAAGTGAAAAAAAAGTTTTCCCAATTTTTTTTAAACGTTTCAAGTAAAAATAATCAAAAACGTAATTTTCCCCAAATAAAGTAAAAAAAATTGGTAAAAAAATAGGGGGAAAAAAAAGTATACATATTAGGTATCGCCGCGTCCGTATTGACCGGCTCTATAAATATATCACATGACCTAACCCCTCAGATGAACACCGTAAAAAATAAAAAATAAAAACTGTGCTAAATAAACAATTTTTTGTCACCTTACATCACAAAAAGTGTAATAGCAAGCGATCAAAAAGTTACACGCACCCCAAAATAGTGCCAATAAAACCGTCAACTTATCCCGCAAAAATCATACCCTACCCAGGGTAATCGCCCAAAAATTTTTTCCATATGGCTCTCAGACTATGGAAACATTAAAACATGATTTTTCTTGCTTCAAAAATGAAATCATTGTGTAAAACTTACATAAATAAAAAAAAGTATACATATTATTTATCGCCGCGTCCGTATCGACCAGCTGTATAAAAATATCACATGACCTAACCCCTCAGATGAACACCGTAAAATATGTAAAATAAAAACTGTGCTAAATAAACCATTTTTTGTCACCTTACATTACAAAAAGTGTAATAGCAAGCGATCAAAAAGTCACACACACCCCAAAATAGTGCCAATAAAACCGTCATCTTCTCCCGCAAAAAAAATATCCTACCCAAGGTAATCGGCCAAACACTGAAAAAATTATGGCTCTCAGACTATGGAAACACTAAAACATGATTTTTTTTGCTTTGAAAAAGAAATCATTGTGTAAAACTTACATAAATAAAAAATATATACATATTAGGTATCGCCACATCCGTGACAACCTGGTCTTTAAAAATATCACATGATCTAACCTGTCAGATGAATGTTGTAAATAACAAAAAATAAAAACGGTGCCAAAACAGCTATTTCTTGTTACCTTGCCTCACAAAAAGTGTAATATAGAGCAACCAAAAATCATATGTACCCTAAACTAGTACCAACAATACTGCCACCCTATCTGCCACCCTATCCCGTAGTTTCTAAAATGGGGCCACTTTTTTGGAGTGTCTACTCTAGGGGTGCATCAGGGGGGCTTCAAATGGGACATGGTGTAAAAAAAAACAGTCCAGCAAAATCTGCCTTCCAAAAACTGTATGGCATTCCTTTCCTTCTGCGCCCTGCCGTGTGCCCGTACAGTAGTTTACGATCACATATGGGGTGTTTCTGTAAACTACATAATCAGGGCCATAAATATTGAGTTTGGTTTGGCTGTTAACCCTTGCTTTGTAACTGGAAAAAAATTATTAAAATGGAAAATCTGCCAAAAAAGTGAAATTTTGAAATTGTATCTCTATTTTCCATTAATTCTTCTGGAACGCCTAAAGGGTTAACGACATTTGTAAAATCAGTTTTGAATACCTTGAGGGGTGTAGTTTCACTTTTATGGAGTTTCTACTCTAGGGGTGCATCAGGGGGGCTTCAATTGGGACATGGTGTCAATAAAACCAGTCCAGCAAAATCTTCCTTCCAAAAACCGTATAGCATTCCTTTCCTTCTGCGCCCTGCCGTGTGCCTGTACAGTAGTTTACGACCACATATGGGGTGTTTCTGTAAACTACAGAATAAGGGCCATAAATATTGAGTTTGGTTTGGCTGTTAACCCTTGCTTTGTAACTGGACAAAAATTATTAAAATGGAAAATCTGCCAAAAAAGTGAAATTTTGAAATTGTATCTCTATTTTCCATAAATTCTTGTGGAACACCTAAAGGGTTAACAAAGTTTGTAAAATCAGTTTTGAATACCTTGAGGGGTGTAGTTTATAGAATGGGGTCATTTTTGGGTGGTTTCTATTATGTAAGCCTCGCAAAGTGACTTCAGACCTAAACTGGTCCCTAAAAATTGGGTTTTTGAAAATTTCTGAAAAATTTCAAGATTTGCTTCTAAACTTCTAAGCCTTGTAACATCCCCAAAAAATAAAATATCATTCCCAAAATGATCCAAACATGAAGTAGACATATGGGGAATGTAAAGTAATAACTATTTTTGGAGGTATTACTATGTATTATAGAAGTAGAGAAATTGAAACTTGGAAATTTGCAATTTTTTTAAAACATTTTGGTAAATTAGGTATTTTTTATAAATAAAAATGAATTTTTTTGCCTTTATATTACCAGTGTCATGAAGTACAATATGTGTCGAAAAAACAGTCTCAGAATGTCCTGGATAAGTCAAAGCATTTTAAAGTTATGGGCATTTAAAGTGACACTGGTCAGAATTGAAAAAAATGGCCAAGTCCGTAAGGTGAAATAGGGCCGAGTCCTTAAGGGGTTAATCAATATTTGGTGGAAGCCGGTATATTGCACCCCTCAATCAGAATTTTGTGGAAGCAGGTATATAGATCTAGAGATGACCTTGCGGTTCGCCCGGCAGTCGTTTTGCGGCAAACTTTGCTCGTTCGCGATTCGCCGAACGTGCGAACATATGGCGATATTCGCATGCAACATATTTTTTTGCATAGCGCTAAACTTTGACCCATGACACATCCATCAGGTGGGACAGGACAACCAATTGAGACATTTCAGCACATGGACACACCCCTAACCCTATAACAGAACCCGATCTCTCAGCCATTTTACATTATATGTTTTGCCAGTGTAGGGAGAGGTTGCATTTTGGGGACACCAAAGGCTAGCTAATAGGGCCGCAAAAGTCCTTTTAAGGACTGGTATACGTGTGCTATCGATAGGTGTGATATAGAGGGGTGTGATATACTTATAATATACTTTCTAACAGAAATTATATTATAGTGTATTTGTATTGTGCAGCAGTTGTGTGCGGTTCTGCTGCGATACTGCAACTAGATAGAGGGACACACGCTATTAGAGTAACTAATTGCAACGGGTGTAATATACCTGTTGTCCCACAAAATCCTGATTGAGGGGTGCTATATACTTGTTACCGCCAAATACTGATTGAGGGGTGCTATATACCTTCTTGCACAAAATACTGATTGAGGGGTGCTATTGCTATATACTTTCTTCTACCAAATACTGATTGAGGGCTACGATACACCTGCTTCCACAAAATACTGATTGAGGGGTGCCATATACCTGTTTCCGCCAAATACTGATTGAGTGGTGCTATATACCAGTTTCCGCCAAAATACTGTTCCAGGGGTGCTATATACCTTCTTCCACAAAATACTGATTGAGGGGTGCTAAATACCTTCTTCCACAAAATACTAATTGAGGGCTGCGAAAGATACACTTGCTTCCACAAAACACTGATTGAGGGATGCCATATACAGTACAGACCAAAAGTTTGGACACACCTTCTTATTCAAAGAGTTTTCTTTATTTTCATGACTATGAAAATTGTAGATTCACACTGAAGGCATCAAAACTATGAATTAACACATGAGGAATTATATACATAACAAACAAGTGTGAAACAACTGAAAATTTGTTATATTCTAGGTTCTTCAAAGTAGCCACCTTTTGCTTTGATTACTGCTTTGCACACTCTTGGCATTCTCTTGATGAGCTTCAAGAGGTAGTCCCCTGAAATGGTTTTCACTTCACAGGTGTGCCCTGTCAGGTTTAATAAGTGGGATTTCTTGCCGTATAAATGGGGTTGGGACCATCAGTTGTGTTGAGGAGAAGTCAGGTGGATACACAGCTGATAGTCCTACTGAATAGACTGTTCGAATTTGTATTATGGCAAGAAAAAAGCAGCTAAGTAAAGAAAAACGAGTGGCCATCATTACTTTAAGAAATGAAGGTCAGTCAGTCAGCTGAAAAATTGGGAAAACTTTGAAAGTAAGGGCTATTTGACCATGAAGGAGAGTGATGGGGTGCTGCGCCAGATGACCTGGCCTCCACAGTCACCGGACCTGAACCCAATGGAGATGGTTTGGGGTGAGCTGGACCGCAGAGTGAAGGCAAAATGGCCAACAAGTGCTAAGCATCTCTGGGAACTCCTTCAAGACTGTTGGAAGACCATTTCAGGGGACTACCTCTTGAAGCTCATCAAGAGAATGCCAAGAGTGTGCAAAGCAGTAATGAAAGCAAAAGGTGGCTACTTTGAAGAACCTAGACTATGACATATTTTCAGTTGTTTCACACTTGTTTGTTATGTATATTATTCCACATGTGTTAATTCATAGTTTTGATGACTTCATAGTCATGAAAATAAAGAAAACTCTTTGAATGAGAAGGTGTGTCCAAACTTTTGGTCTGTACTGTACCTGTTTCCGCCAAATACTGATCGAGGGGTGCTATATACCTGTTTCCGCCAAATACTGATTGAGGGGTGCTATATACCTGTTTCCGCCAAATACTGATTGAGGGGTGCTATATACCTGTTTCCGCCAAATACTGATTGAGGGGTGCCATATACTTTCTTCCACAAAATACTGAATGAGGGGTGCTATTGCTATATACCTTCTTCCACCAAATACTTATTGAGGGCTACGATTAACCTGTTTCCACAAAATACTGAGTGAGGGGTGCAATATACCTGTTTCTGCCAAATACTGATTGAGGGGTGCTATATACCTGGTTCCGCTAAATACTGATTGAGGGGTGCCATATACATTCTTCCACAAAATACTGATTGAGGGGTGCTATTACTGTATACCTTCTTCCACCAAATACTGATTGAGGGCTGCGATATACCTACTTCCACAAAATACTGAATAAGGGGTGCTATTGCTATATACCTTCTTCCACTAAATACCGATTGAGGGCTGCGATTCACCTTCTTCCACAAAATACTGATTGAGGGGTGCCATAAGCCTGTTTCTGCCAAATACTGATTGAGGGGTGCTATATACCTGTTTCCGCCAAATACTGATTGAGGGGTGCTATATACCAGTTTCCGTCAAAATACTGATTTAGGAGTGCTATATACCTTTTTCCACAAAATACTGATTGAGGAGTGCTAAATACCTTTTCTACAAAATACAGATTGAGGGCTGCGATACACCTGCTTCTACAAAATACTGTTTGAGGGATGCCATATGCCTGTTTCTGCCAAATACTGATTGAGGGGTGCTATATACCGGTTTCCGCCAAATACTGATTGAGGGGTGCTATATACCTGTTTCTGCCAAATACTGATTGAGGGGTGCTATATACCTGTTTCTGCCAAATACTGATTGAGGGGTGCCATATACTTTCTTCCACAAAATACTGATTGAGGGGTGCTATTGCCATATACCTTCTTCCACAAATACTGATTGAGGGTTGCGATTAACCTGTTTCCACAAAATACTGATTGAGGGGTGCCATATACCTGTTTTTTGCCAAATACTGATTGAGGGGTGCTATATACCTGGTTCCGCCAAATACTGATTGAGAGGTGCCATATACCTTCTTCCACAAAATACTGATTGAGGGGTGCTATTGCTATATACCTTCTTCCAACAAATACTGATTGAGGGCTGCGATATACCTGCTTCCACAAAATACTGATTGAAGGGTGCCATATACCTGTTTCTGTCAAATACTGATTAAGGGGTGCTATATATTTGTTTCAGCCAAACACTGATTGAGGGGTGCTATATAACAGTTTGAGCCAAAAACTAATTGAGGGGTGCAATATACCTTCTTCCACAAAATACTGATTGAGGGGTGCCATATACCTGTTTCTGCCAAATACTGATTGAGGGGTGCTATATACCTGTTTCAGCCAAACACTGATTGAGGGGTGAAATATACCTTCTTCCATAAAATACTGATCGAGGGGTGCTATTGCTATATACCTTGTTCCCCTAAATACTGATTGAGGGCTGCAATACACCTGCTTCCACAAAATACTGATTGAGGGATGCCATATACCTTCCACAAAATACTGATTGAGGGCTGCGATACACCTGCTTCCCCAAAATACTTGTTGAGGGGTGCCATATACCTGTTTCCGCCAAATACTGATTGAGGGGTGCCATATACCTGTTTCCGCCAAATACTGATTGAGGGGTGCCATATACCTAATTCCACAAAATACTGATTGAGGGGTGCTATTGCTAGATACCTTTTTCCACCAAATACTGATTGAGGGCTGCAATATACCTTCTTCCACAAATAGTGCTCTTCTCTACGGACTTAGGCAGAGGGTAATTTAGAAAATGACAGGCAGAGAAAGATGCAGACCATTCCGCAAGGATGATAGGAGTTGAGCAGGTGCACCAGGCCGGAGTCTAAGTGGGAAGTTGGAAAAAGTTATGTGCGATAACTTCAAAGGGCGCACCAGAGTTGGTTAAGTGGCTCACTCAGCCTTCAGCTTCTGCACCCTTCTCATCCTCTGTATCTGCACCCTCCTCACTCTCTGCTGTGTGCACCCCCAAAGACACCACCACCACCATAGCCCCTCCACTCGAGTCAGAGGAATTATTTTCCCATCCATTCCCAGACCTTACCCATGCGCAGCCATTCTTGGCATCGGATAAGGAAGAGGAGGTAGCAACGGCCGACACCCAGCGGTCTGACGACAGTACCCAGATCAGCCCAAGTAGGGTGGTCCCCGCTGTTGCTGCCTACTACGAGATCTCTAATGTCAGTGGGGGTGAAGGTGACGATGATGACGTGTCGATGGATGTCACGTGGGTGCCCACAAAAGAGGAAGAGGAGGGGAGTTCAGAGGGAGAGACGGAACAGCAGATAGGGAGGAGAAGGAGAAGGGAGGAGAAGGAGGAGGAGAAGCAGGCAGAACTCGCAGTGCACAGGAGGCAAAAAGCAAACTGCAAATGTATCTGGAATGAGCCATGCACCAGGCATTGTCACATCTTGCGCTCCGCAGTGTGGGCTTTTTTTAAAGTGTCAGCTGCTGATAATAGTGTTGCCATCTGCAGCCTGTGCTGTCAAACACATAAGTCGCGTTAAGCCCAACACTCACCTAGGAACGACCGCCTTAAGAAGGGACCTGGCCTCCCATCAACGAGCCCAGTGGGAGCAACGCCATCAGAACCCACAAAGCCACACTCCCAGCGCTCCAGTCCTGCCTTCTCCTTCTCCTCTCTCCTCCCATTTGTCCTCCACTCCACCTTCCACCATGCCGTCGTTGCGTTCATCTGGCACAAGGCAGGCTTCCGTGGCCCAAATGTTCGAGCATAAAAAAATATGACGCTGGATAATCCTCTTACCCAACAGCTGACCGTTGCCTTGTCGGAACTGCTAGCCCGCCAACTACTGCCATATAAATTGGTGGACTCAGAGTCCTTTAGAAAATTTGTGGCCATTGGCATACTGCAATGGAAGGTCCCTGGAAGGGAATATTTCTTCCAGAAGGGCATACCTGAACTATATGGCCATGTTCAGCGGCAAGTTAATATATCTCTGGCACACAATGTCGGTGCCAAGATACATCTGACCAGAGAAACGTGGTCTTGCAAACACGGGCAGGGAAGGTACATAACTTTTACTGCCCACTGGATGAACCTTCTGACGGGCGTCAAACATGTAACCCATGGCACCCGTGTGGATTTGGTGTTACCGCCACGGATTGCATGATTGCTGATTCCTCCTTTTCCACTGCTACCGCCTCTTCCGCCGCACCCCCCAAGCTACCCAGAACCTATTCAACTTGCCAGGTGAGACGGTGCCATACTGTGTTGCGGCTGTTGTGCCTGAAAGCCAAGAGCCATACCGGTCCTGCACTGCTTTCAGCTCTGCGGTCACAGGCTGATCAGTGGCTAACCCCGCTCAATTTGACAGTTGGTAAAGTGGTGTGCAACAACGGTGCCAATCTGCTGAGCGCGCTGAAACAGGGCAGCTGCTCTAGTTGGTCTTTCCTGAAATTTTCTTAGTTGCATCCCACAGCAAAAGCCATGGTCCACAGAGAGCTTCCAAAGCATCAGATGGATCTCATTGTTAAAAGGTATCAGTCATGAGAAGGGTACAAAAGAATTTCCAAGGCATTAGATATACCATGGAACACAGTGAAGACAGTCATCATCAAGTGGATAAAATATGGCACAACAGTGACATTACCAAGAACTGGACGTCCCTTCCAAAAAATTTATGAAAAGACGAGAAGAAAACTGGTCTGGGAGGCTACCAAGACGCCTACAGCAACATTAAAGGAGCTGCAGGAATATCTGACAAATACTGGCTGTGTGGTACATGTGACAACAATCTCCCATATTCTTCATATATCTGGGCTATGCGGTAGAGTGGCAAGATGAAAGCCTTTTCTTATGAATAAAAACATCCAAGTCAGGCTACATTTTGCAAAAACACATCTGAAATCTCCCAAAAGCATGTGGGAAAAGGTGTTATGGTCTGATGAAACCAAGGTTGAACTTTTTGGCCATAATTCTAAAATATATGTTTGGCGCAAAAACAACACTGCACATCACCAAAAGAACACCATCCCCACAGTGAAGCATGGTGGTGGCAGCATCATGCTTTGGGGCTGTTTTTCTTCAGCTGGAACTGGGGCCTTAGTTAAGCTAGAGGGAATTATGAACAGTTCCAAATACCAGTCAATATTGACACAAAACCTTTAGGCTTCTGCTAGAAAGCTGAACATGAAGAGGAATTTAATCTTTCAGCATGACAACGACCCAAAGCATACATCCAAATCAACAAAGGAATGGCTTCACCAGAAGAAGATTAAAGTTTTGGAATGGCCCAGCCAGAGCCCAGACCTGAATCCGATTGAAAATCTGTGGGGTGATCTGAAGAGGGCTGTGTACAGGAGATGCCCTCGCAATCTGACAGATTTGGAGTGTTTTTGCAAAGAACAGTAGGCAAATCTTGCCAAGTCAAAATGTGCCATGCTGGTAGACTCATACCCAAAAAGACTGAGTGCTGTAATGAACTCAAAAGGTGCTTCAACAAAGTATTAGTTTAAAGGATAACTGTCGCACTTAGACCCTAATTTCAATTTTCATATATGTAGTTGCTAATAACATGATATTCCAGAATCAGTTACTATTAGACTGACTTACCCCATATTTAATAAGATTCACCCCTTAGCAACCAGTCTGCATAAAACTGCAATTTCACTATTCAGTTAAGATGGCCGCCACTGCCCTCACCCTGAGGCTAATCCCGCCTGCCCTCACTAACCAGTAACAATAGCCCCCCAAAAGTGTCAGTAACCAGAGCCCTCCCCCTAAAGGGTTAATCTCCTGCAGCACAAAGGGGTCCTCTTACCACATGTTGCTTTCATTTATACACTGCAGATCTCCCTTCAGATAGCAGATGGCAGATCTCCCTTCCCTGGTCTGCGCTGGTTCCACTCTGCCTTCTCCTGCTCTGCTGAGTGAGGGAGCGTCTGCCAAGCGCAGGGACAGTGCACACAGCCCAGGCACTGTTATCAGCTGCTGGGGAGGACCTGGCTTTAATCAGTTACTTACAGTCCTTCAACAGAGGACGGACCATGCCTAGCAACCCTATTTTAAGCACAGGTAAAAGTAGGCAGTACAGGGAACAAAACTGTGGAATTAAGGGGTAATTGAATACACAGTGAAAAGTTGAAATAGGGCCACAAAGGAGATATTAATCACCACAATCCAATACTCCAAAAAAAAAAAAAACGACAGTTATACTTTAAGGGTGTGCACACTTATGCAACCATATTATTTTATTTTTATATTTTTTCTTCCCTCTAACTAAAAGATTTCAGTTTGTTTTTCAATTGAGTGGTACAGTTTATAGGTCACATTAAAGGTGGAAAAAGTTCTGAAATTATTTATCTTTGTCTCATTTTTTTACATCACAGAAACCTGACATTTTAACAGGGGTGTGTAGACTTTTTATATCCACTGTATATGCTTGATAGGCTGCTCCAGCAGAAACGTGCCGTTAATGACTACCTGTACGAACTCTGTGGCAGGACAGGTTATGGGTAGCTTGATTTATTTTCACCGCGCCAGTGGCTGCTCATGCGTGACGCTTGCAGACTTCTGCGGCCATTTGATGAGATGACTAAACTAGACAGTCGCAGCCAGGGCGCCAACAGTGACATCATACCTTATGACTTCTTTCTGGTGCATGTATTGCGTCGTGTCATTGATCAAGCCGTCGAGGAGCAGGAGCTGGAAGATGAGGAAGTCGCAATGCTGAGGGCTACTCCATCTGAGACAAGTCAGCAGGAGTCTGAAGAGGAGTCAGTGCGGGATGGTGCCTTGGGGGGAGGAGAAGGAGCAAGAAGAACAGGCTTTAAACTTTTCGGGAATCCCTGGTGTTGTCCATAGCTGGGGAGGAGACCGAGGACAACATTCTCCTGGGCAATGAGCAGGAGACAGGGCACTCCACCGCTTCCAATTTAGTGCAAATGGGGCTGTCAGAATGCAGCATTTCAAGGCCTTGCTGCGAGAGATGCTGCATTCTGCTGTTGCGGGCACTGGCAGAGGAATTTCCACCCACAGCAAAACAGGTGCGGGTACTAATCCTACCGCACCTGCAAAATGAGGGCGGTTTGAAGATGTTTTGGTCACTTCGGATATGAAATCATTCTTGCAACCAACCCATCAACATCCTCCCTCCGGATTCAGCCTCAGGGAACGCCTAGACCGACAGGTGTCCGACTACATCGGGTTAATGGCCGATGTGGACGCTCTGAGAAGTGAGGAACCCCTGGACTAGTCAGTGTGCAGGCTTGACCTCTGGCCAGAGCTGGCACAATTTGCCATGGTACTCTTGGCTTGCCCCTCGTCGAATGTCCTGTCCGAAAGGACGTTCAGCACAGCAGGGGGGGATCGTGACCAATAAGCGCACTCGCATAGCTGATGACAGTGTGGACTAACTCACATTTTTTAAAATGAATGAAGCATGGATCTCGGATGAATTGAACACCTGTGATGACCGCGTGTAATTGAATTTTCTCATGCCAGCCCACACATATCCGCCACCACCCAGAACAAAGAATGTTCCTTGCCTTATGTATATAGAGCGGCATAAAAGGCTTTTTATGTTGGGTGAATGCCTAATTTTTGGGGCCTATACTGGCCGACAGTTGCATATTTATCTTGTGACCGCCTAATGTACCTTCAGCCACAGAATCCAAAGTTCTTTGCTGTGAGGAGAATGCCTATTGACTAATTTTTGGGGCCTGTACTGGCCGACAGTTACATATTTATCCTGTGACCGCCTAATGTACCTCCAGCCACATAATCCAAAGTTGTTTGCTGTCAGGTGAATGCCTATTGTTAATTTTTGGGGCCTGTACTGGCCGACAGTTACATTTTTTATCTCTAGCCACATAATCACACCCCTGTCTCACTCCTCTGCCTCTCATTATGGTGGCATAAGAACCACATTCCCTATAAGGACCTTCTAATGTCACAGGGTCATGTGACTGTGCCCCCACCCCGTACTGTGCTCCTCACCACGTACTGTGCCCACTTATACCCTGCATTGTCCCCTCTTACCACACCCTGTGCAGTGCCCCTAGTCATTCCCTGTACTGTGCCCTCTTATACCCTTTTATCCGGTCACAGTATGGCGGTGTTATCCGGTCACTGTACAGAGGTGTTATCCGGTCAATGTATGGGGGTGATATCCAATAACTAGATGGCCACGCCATCCTTTTTTAGCCCTGGCATGAGCGGGGAAAATATGCAGATTGCAGTGCTAAGGACCTTTGCGCCACAATCTGTGTCAGAAATACGCCTAACAAAGACGTATTTCTAAATAATAGACCACCTAATTGTATTATTATTCGGGGTAGGGATAATATTTTTATATTATATAGATTCTAGTGTATTATACTCTGCCCTGTATTTCCCAGTAGAAAATGATCCTTGAGAAGCACAGTCCTCATCCCTGACCACCAGGACCAGGTAGCGCTCTGTCAGTACATGGTGGCCTGCCCTCTCCGCCACGCTGCTCCGTTGTGTACTAGTGCTTATTCTGACACTACGGCTGGGTTCACATCCTATTTTTGCCATTCATTTAATGCATACCAAAAATGTATGCGTTAACAGATGCCTCAGATTGATGCCGTACAGTGGCGTCTGTTAACCATTCAGTTCCATGGTAGAAATTTTTTTTACGTAAACGTATGCATTTTTTTAATGGACTCTGCAGGATACAAAAACATGGAGTTCTGCACATTTGTATACATCAAACAGATAGGAAATAAAAATGGCCCCTGATTAAAATACATAGTTTTTGTGGGAATTTGTCCAATGATCCCCCTCTGGTATATCACTGTCCATGTTGTGGGACTATTTGTGTACTTCTAGTAAGTGTTTGCTGTCTGCAAATATGACCTGAAGGTTTTTCAGGTTCGCCTGCCATTAAAGTGAATGGGGCCCACTGAGAACGCGCAGTTCGCGAACATCTAATCGAATCGTCCCGGCCGATGTTCGTCCATCACTATATAGAACCCCTTAATCAGTATTTTGTAGAAGCAGGTATAACGCACCCCTCAATCAGTTTTTTGTGGAAACAGGTATATAGAACACCTGAATCAATATTTGGTGGAAGCAGGTATATTGCACCCCTCAATCAGTATTTTGTGGAAGCAGGCATATCGCACTCCTCAATCAGTATTTTGTGGAAGCAGGTATATCGCACCCCTCAATCTGTATTTTGTGGAAGTATGTATATCCAACCCTCTAATCAGTATTTTGTGGAAGCAGGTATATTGCACCCCTCAATCAGAATTTTGTGGAAGCAGGTATATTGCACCCTTCAATCAGTATTTTGTGGAAGCAGGTATATATAACCCCTTATTCAGTATTTTGCAGAAGCAGGTATCTAGCACTCCTCAATCAGTATTTTTTGGAAACAGGTATATAGAACCCCTGAATCAATATTTGGTGGAAGCTGGTATATCGCACCCGTCAATCAGTATTTTTTGGAAGCCGGTGTATCGCAGGCCTCAATCAATATTTGGTGGAAGCAGGTATATTGCACCCCTCAATCAGTATTTTGTGGAAGCCGGTGTATCGCAGGCCTCAATCAATATTTGGTGGAAGCAGGTATATCGCACCCCTCAATCTGTATTTTGTGGAAGCAGGTATATCAAACCCCTTAATCAGTATTTTGTAGAAGCAGGAATATCATACCTCTTAATCAGTATTTTGTGGAAGCAGGTATATTGCACCCCTCAATCTGTATTTTGTTGAAGTATGTATATCAAACCCCTTAATCAGTAGTTTGTGGAAGCAGGAATATTGCAGGCCTCAATCAATATTTGGTGGAAGCAGGTATATCGCACCCCTCAATCAGTATTTTGTGGAAGCTGGTATACCGCAGGCCTCAATCAATATTTGTTGGAAGCAGGTATATCGAACCCCTCAATCAGCATTTTGTGGAAGCAGGTATATCGAACCCCTCAATCTGTATTTTGTGGAAGCAGGTATATCAACCCCCTTATTCAGTATTTTGTAGAAGCAGGTATATCGCACCCCTAAATCAGTATTTTGTGGAAACAGGTATATCAGACCCCTTAATCAGTATTTTGTGGAAGCAGGTATATTGCACCCCTGAATATGTATTTTGTTGAAGCAGGTATATCAAACCCCATAATCAGTATTTTGTGGAAGCAGCACCCCCGGATGAAGGCACGTCAAAGTCAGGGTAACGCCATCCTGGTTTGCAAGCAGCTCCAGTGAGTCCTTTTGATGCAACATGTTGTAGATACTATGGTTTATACATATGAGATGTGATTGTTTCTTGATATTCTGGTTGCCAGTATCCTTCATTTATGTATCATGATTGTTCATGTAACCATAGATTTGCTGCATCATGTTTTAACATGTATTTATACAATTGTACACATACCATATACTCCTGTATCATGTGTACTACCAGGATGGTGTTTTCTGCTGTCACCTTTTCCAGTTTTAACGTCAACATCCTTTTACATGCGAAGATTAATTTAATAAAATATTATATTTTATACGGGTACTTTGTGAGCTCCATTTTTTGTTTAAGTCTGGTTTTGTGGAAGCAAGTATTTTGCACCCCTCAATCAGTATTTGGTGGAAGCAGGTATATCACACCCCTCAATCATTATTTTGTGGAGACAGGTATATAGAACCCCTGAATCAATATTTGGTGGGAGCAGGTATATCACACCCCTCAATCAGTATTTTGTGGAAGCCGGTGTATCGCAGGCCTCAATCAATATTTGGTGGAAGCAGGTATATTGCACCCTTCAATTAGTATTTTGCGGAAGGAGGTATATAGAACCCCTTAATCAGTATTTTGTAGAAGCAGGTATATCGCACCCCTCAATCAGTATTTTGTGGAAGCAGGTATATCAAACCTCTGAATCAATATTTGGTGGAAGCAGGTATATCGCACCCCTCAAGCAGTTTTTTTGGGGGTAACAGGTATATCACACCAGTTGCAATTAATTATTTCAATAGCGTTTGTACCTCTATATACAGGGAGTGCAGAATTATTAGGCAAGTTGTATTTTTGAGGATTAATTTTATTATTGAACAACAACCATGTTCTCAATGAACCCAAAAAACTCATTAATATCAAAGCTGAATATTTTTGGAAGTAGTTTTTAGTTTGTTTTTAGTTTTAGCTATTTTAGGGGGATATCTGTGTGTGCAGGTGACTATTACTGTGCATAATTATTAGGCAACTTAACAAAAAACAAATATATATCCATTTCAATTATTTATTTTTACCAGTGAAACCAATATAACATCTCAACATTCACAAATATACATTTCTGACATTCAAAAACAAAACAAAAACAAATCAGTGACCAATAATGCCACCTTTCTTTGCAAGGACACTCAAAAGCCTGCCATCCATGGATTCTGTCAGTGTTTTGATCTGTTCACCATCAACATTGCGTGCAGCAGCAACCACAGCCTCCCAGACACTGTTCAGAGAGGTGTACTGTTTTCCCTCCTTGTAAATCTCACATTTGATGATGGACCACAGGTTCTCAATGGGGTTCAGATCAGGTGAACAAGGAGGCCATGTCATTAGATTTTCTTCTTTTATACCCTTTCTTGCCAGCCACGCTGTGGAGTACTTGGACGCGTGTGATGGAGCATTATCCTGCATGAAAATCATGTTTTTCTTGAAGGATGCAGACTTCTTCCTGTACCACTGCTTGAAGAAGGTGTCTTCCAGAAACTGGAAGTAGGACTGGGAGTTGAGCTTGACTCCATCCTCAACCCGAAAAGGCCCCACAAGCTCATCTTTGATGATACCAGCCCAAACCAGTACTCCACCTCCACCTTGCTGGCGTCTGAGTCGGACTGGACCTCTCTGCCCTTTACCAATCCAGCCACGGGCCCATCCATCTGGCCCATCAAGACTCACTCTCATTTCATCAGTCCATAAAACCTTAGAAAAATCAGTCTTGAGATATTTCTTGGCCCAGTCTTGACGTTTCAGCTTGTGTGTCTTGTTCAGTGGTGGTCGTCTTTCAGCCTTTCTTACCTTGGCCATGTCTCTGAGTATTGCACACCTTGTATGGGGGTGATATCCAATAACTAGATGGCCATAACTGTATTCCTTTTATTTGCCCACGCCATCCTTTTTAGCCCTGGCATGAGCGGGGAAAATATGCAGATTGCAGTGCTAAGGACCTTTGCGCCACAATCTGTGTCAGAAATACGCCTAACAAAGACGTATTTCTAAATAATAGACCACCTAATTGTATTATTATTCGGGGTAGGGATAATATTTTTATATTATATAGATTCTAGTGTATTATACTCTGCCCTGTATTTCTCAGTAGAAAATGATCCTTGAGAAGCACAGTCCTCATCCCTGACCACCAGGACCAGGTAGCGCTCTGTCAGTACATGGTGGCCTGCCCTCTCCGCCACGCTGCTCCGTTGTGTACTAGTGCTTATTCTGACACTACTACTGGGTTCACATCCTATTTTTGCCATTCATTTAAGGCCTCATGCACACGACCGTTGTGTGCACCCGTGGCCGTTGTGCCGTTTTCCGTTTTTTTTCGCGGACCCATTGACTTTCAATGGGTCCGTGGTAAAAATCGGAAAATGCACCGTTTTGCAGCCGCATCCGTGATCCGTGTTTCCTGGCCGTGAAAAAAATATGACCTGTCCTATTTTTTTCACGACCAACGGTTCACGGACCCATTCAAGTCAATGGGTCCGTGAAAGAACACGGATGCACACAAGATTGGCATCCATGTCCGTGATCCGTGGCCGTAGGTTAGTTTTTATACAGACGGATCCGAAGATCCGTCTGCATAAAAGCTTTTTCATAGCTGAGTTTTCACTTCGTGAAAACTCAGAACCGACAGTATATTCTAACACAGAGGCGTTCCCATGGTGATGGGGACGCTTCAGGTTAGAATATACTAACAGAACTGTGTACATAACTGCCCCCTGCTGCCTGGAAGGTGCTGCCAGGCAGCAGGCGGCAGCCCCCCTCACCTGTAGTTAACACATTGGTGGCCAGTGTGGCCGGCTCCCCCCCCTCCCTCCCCTGTAGTTAACTCATTGGTGGCCAGTGCGGCCGGCCCCCCCCTCCCCTGTAGTTAACTCATTGGTGGCCAGTGCGGCCGGCCCCCCTCCCTCCCCTGTAGTTAACTCGTTGGTGGCCAGTGGGCCCCCCCTCCCTCCCCTGTAGTTAACTCGTTGGTGGCCAGTGGGCCCCCCCCTGCCCTGTAGTTAACTCGTTGGTGGCCAGTGGGCCTTCTCCCCTCCCTCCCCCTCCTAATTAAAATCTTCCCCCTATCATTGGTGGCAGCGGAGTGTACCGATCGGAGTCGAAGTTTAATCGCTGGGGCTCCGATCGGTAACCATGGCAACCAGGACGCTACTGCAGTCCCGGTTGCCATGGTTACTTAGCAATTTGTAGAACCATTATACTTACCTGCGAGCTGCGGTCTCTGCGTCCGGCCGGGAGCTCCTCCTACTGGTAAGTGACAGGTCCGGCCGGGAGCTCCTCCTAATGGTAAGTGACAGGTCCGGCTGGGAGCTCCTCCTACTGGTAAGTGACAGGTCATGTCACTTACCAGTAGGAAGAGCTCCCGGCCGGACCTGTCACTTACCAGTAGGAGGAGCTCCCGGCCGGACGCAGAGATCGCAGCTCGCAGGTAAGTATAATGGTTCTACAAATTGCTAAGTAACCATGGCAACCGGGACTGCAGTAGCGTCCTGGTTGCCATGGTTACCGATCAGAGCCCCAGCGATTAAACTGGGACTCTGATCGGTACACACCGCTGCCACCAATGATAGGGGGGAGATTTTAATTAGGAGGGGGAGGGAGGGGAGAAGGCCCACTGGCCACCAACGAGTTAACTATAGGTGAGGGAGGGGGGGGCCCACTGGCCACCAAAGAGTTAACTACAGGGGAGGGGGGGGGCGGCCGCACTGGCCACCAATGAGTTAACTACAGGGGAGGGAGGGGGGGGCGGCCACACTGGCCACCAATGAGTTAACTACAGGGGAGGGGGGGGGCGGCAGCACCTGCCAGGCAGCAGGGGGCAGTCATGTACACAGTTCTTTTAGTATATTCTAACCTGAAGCGTCCCCATCACCATGGGAACGCCTCTGTGTTAGAATATACTGTCGGATTTGAGTTTCACGATGTAACTCAAATCCGACAGTATATTCTAACATAGAGGCGTTCCCATGGTGATGGGGAAGCTTCAAGTTAAAATATACCATCGGATTGGAGAAAACTCCGATCCGATGGTATATTAACTCCTGACTTTACATTGAAAGTCAATGGGGGACGGATCCGTTTGAAATTGCACCATATTGTGTCAACGTCAAACGAATCCGTCCCCATTGACTTGCATTGTAATTCAGGACGGATCCGTTTGGCTCCGCACGGGCAGGCGGACACCAAAACGACTTTTTTTTTATGTCCGTGGATCCTCCAAAAATCAAGGAAGACCCACGGACGAAAAAACGGTCACGGATCACGGGAAAACGTATGCGTTAACAGATGCCTCAGATTGATGCCGTACAGTGGCGTCTGTTAACCATTCAGTTCCATGGTAGAATTTTTTTTTACGTAAACGTATGCATTTTTTTAATGGACTCTGCAGGATACAAAAACATGGAGTTCTGCACATTTGTATACATCAAACAGATAGGAAATAAAAATGGCCCCTGATTAAAATACATAGTTTTTGTGGGAATTTGTCCAATGATCCCCCTCTGGTATATCACTGTCCATGTTGTGGGACTATTTGTGTACTTCTAGTAAGTGTTTGCTGTCTGCAAATATGACCTGAAGGTTTTTCAGGTTCGCCTGCCATTAAAGTGAATGAGGCCCACTGAGAACGCGCGGTTCGCGAACATCTAATCGAATCGTCCCGGCCGATGTTCGTCCATCACTATATAGAACCCCTTAATAAGTATTTTGTAGAAGCAGGTATAACGCACCCCTCAATCAGTTTTTTGTGGAAACAGGTATATAGAACACCTGAATCAGTATTTGGTGGAAGCAGGTATATTGCACCCCTCAATCAGTATTTTGTGGCAGCAGGTATATCAAACCCCTTAATCAGAATTTTGTGGAAGCAGGCATATTGCACTCCTCAATCAGTATTTTGTGGAAGCAGGTATATCGCACCCCTCAATCTGTATTTTGTGTAAGTATGTATATCCAACCCTCTAATCAGTATTTTGTGGATGCAGGTATATTGCACCCCTCAATCAGAATTTTGTGGAAGCAGGTATATTGCACCCTTCAATCAGTATTTTGTGGAAGCAGGTATATATAACCCCTTATTCAGTATTTTGCAGAAGCAGGTATCTAGCACTCCTCAATCAGTATTTTTTGGAAACAGGTATATAGAACCCCTGAATCAATATTTGGTGGAAGCTGGTATATTGCACCCGTCAATCAGTATTTTTTGGAAGCCGGTGTATCGCAGGCCTCAATCAATATTTGGTGGAAGCAGGTATATTGCACCCCTCAATCAGTATTTTGTGGAAGCCGGTGTATCGCAGGATGATGCATAAAGAGGATGATGTGGTCAAAATACTCATTTGCCTAATAATTCTGCACTCCCTGTAGCTACTGTATCGCAGCAGAACCGCACACAACTGCTGCACAATACAAATGCACTATAATATACTTTCAAAGTATATTATAAGTATATCACACCCCTCCGTATATCACACCTATTGATAGCACACCTATACCAGTCTTTAAAAGGACTGTAAAATGGCTACCAGATCGGGTCCTGTTATAGGGTGTGGGTGTGTCCATGTGCTGAAACGTCTCAGTTGGCTGTCCTGTCCCACCTTGTGGATGTGTCATGGGTCAAAGTTCGGCGCAATGCAAAAGAATATGGTGCATGCGAACATCGCCATATGTTCGCATGTTCGGCGAATCGTGAAAGAGCAAAGTTCGCTGTGAAATGACCGACAGGCAGCAGTGGGAGGTCGGGAGCCAAACGTGCCCAAAGTAGACCACCCGCTTCGCAGGAGCCTACCTGCCCGGAAAGTAGTGGTGCAGGGGTTCATGGAGGCAGCGGCGGTAGCAATCAGTCAGTGCGGAGTGTTGGGGGTAAAATCACCTACTCGGCGGTGTGGCAGTATTTTGTTAAGCTGCTGCAGGAGGTGAACGTGGCCATTTGCTAAATCTGTGGGCAGAAGGTGAAGCGTGGCCAGGGTACCAATGTTGGCACCATGGCCCTGCGTGCGTCAACATATGCAGCGTCACCATAAAGTGGCCTCGGAGAACTGTGGCTTTAATGTGATGGTCCAGCCTTCCGCAGCAACCGCTGCATCACCCAGTGGCACACACCCAATTTCAGGCAGTCAAGGCTCCACCACCTCAGCCGAAGGGAGCTGTCTGTCCTTCCCATCATCTACCGGTCCTGATGCTCCTGCTCCTCTCCCTCCTACTTCTTGTCAGTCATTCCGTTAGCAATCAATCACAAAAGCCATTGCCAAGACGCAACAGTATGTGTGCACTTATCCAATGGCTCAGAAGCTGAACGTGCTCCTGGCCAAGTTGCTGGTGCTGCAGTCCCTCCCTTTTCAAGTGGTGGACTCTGCACCTTTCAGAGAACTTATGGCTTGTGCCGAGCCAAGGTAGAGAGTCCCAAGCCGTAATTTCTTTGCCAAAAAGGCAGTACCAGCCCTGCAAAAATATGTAGAACAGAAGGTGGGCCATTGCTTGATCCTGTCAGTGTCCCTGCTGCGTCAAGGAGAGCTGAGCCATGTGCCCTGTATGGTGCACGTGTTCAATCTGGTTGTCAAGCGGTTCCTGAAGTCTTCCACCCATCTGCACGACATACTAAAAATGGCCAGGAAACTTTGCATGCACTTCAGCCACTCATACACCGCCAAGCACACCCTCCTTGAGCTGCAGCGGCGGAACGGGGTCCCACAACATAGTCTGATATGTGATATTTCCACCCGTTGGAATTCCACCCTCCATAGGTTGGACTGACTATACGAACATAGAAAGTCCATAAACGATTTCTTGATGATCCAAGCGAACAGGACTACTCCCCTGTGTAACTTCGATGTCACCTAGTGGCAGCTCATGTGTGACAGGACTACGTGATGAACAACGTCATTCCACTGCTTCATATTCTGGAACAGATGCTGGTACATCTGGCTGGTCATGGGACTGGAGACATGGCACCTACATCTAATGGCCACATGAGCCCTGTGGGGGCTCAACTGGAGTAGGAGGAGGAGGACATTGGAGCACAAGCAATGTGTAGCAAAATGGGTGGTTTTTCTACACAGGTGACAGGAAAGGAGGAGCAGGAGCAGCCGGAGGAGAAAGAGGGAGATGAGGAAGATTAGGTAGTTGACCCAGGCACACCGTGGCAGTATGCAGTGGAGATGGAGACAGGGAGTCCCTCCGAGTCACTTGCACAAATAGCCTAATGCATGCTCACTTGCTTGGGTAGTGACAGCCGAATTGTCACCATTCAGCAGAGGGATGACTTCTGGCTATCCACCTTGTTGGACCCTCGTTACCGGTCCAAAATGGGGGCTTTTTTTCCCACTCTCTGAGAGGGAGGACAAACTGAACTACTATAGAGACAACCTACCATATGTAGTCAGTTGGCCGCTGCCTATCTGCGCCATCATCTATCCTCTCGCAGGTCTGACCGGGGGGGCCCTCTGCGCTCTCGTTCCACTGCCATGGCTGCTGTGGTGGAGTGGGGGGGGGGGGGTAGGAGCAGTACCGGCTCTATCAGCTGCTTGAGTCTAGAGTCGATGATGAGCAGCTTTCCTAGCCCGCTAGTGAAGAAACTACTCACCAGCAGCAGCAGCTAGACCTGGAGCAGAACCTGAACCTGGACTACTGGACAGCTAAACTCGATTTGTGGCTGCAACTGGCCGAGTTTCCCCTGGAAAAGCTGTCCTGCCGGCCAGTAGTTTGGCATCAGAGCGGATGTTTAGTGCGGCTGTGGCCATAGTTACCCCAAGGAAAACTCGCCTGTCCACCCAAAAATGTGGAGAGACTGACCTTTGTCAAGATGAATAAGGCATGGATCAGCCAGGATTTACACCCACCAATACCTGATGCATCAGACTAGATAATCCATTGTGCCACACCAACACTTTGACAAAAGAGACCGGTTTCTTCTGGCTACCTGCCTCAACTACTATTCTGATGCTGCCACACGCCTGATGCCACACATCTGATACCAAGTGCTCCTTCTTACACCCACCATCATCAGCGGGTACTGTTATTGCCACCCACCTCCCCACTCTGTCACCGGGTCACTCTGTGGTCTCCTGATGCTGCTGCCACCTTACCACTCAGGTCTCCTCATGCTGCTGCTGCTACCTCCACACTCTTTCATTGTGCCACTCTGTGGCCTCATCATGCTGCTGCCACCTCCACACTATGTCACCTTGCCACTCTGTGGCCTCCTAATGCTGCTGCTAAATCAACACTATGTCACCTTGCCACTCTGTGGCCTCCTCATGCTGCTGCTGCCACCTCCACACTCTGTCATTGTGCCACTCTATGATCTCCTCATGCTGCTGCCACCTCCACACTATGTCACCTTGCCACTCTGTGGCCTTTTCATGCTGCTGCTGCCACCTCCATACTATGTCAAAATGCCACTCTGTGGTCTCATTATGCTGCTGCTAAATCAACACTATGTCACTGGGCCACTCTGTGGCCTCCTCATGCTGCTGCTGCTGCTGCCACCTCCACACTATGTCACCTTGCCACTCTGTGGCCTCCTCATGCTGCTGCTGCCACCTCCACACTTGAAAAAGCAAGATGGGACAACACCTTTAAGATTAGTCATAATCTGTCCTCCTGCATCGACCTGGAACTGTACATCCAAAAACCCGATATTTGAGCGAGCAATCTTATAGAAGAGGGCTTCAGACCCTCGAAACGCGTTGAGGCATTTATTATTATTAAAATGATTGACCATGTGTAGGCGGCGTTCAATTATTATATCTCTACATGCGATCCAGGCCGGGGGGGGGGGGGGGGGGGGGGAAATAGTCCCAGGTGTCTTGAGCTTTATCCTGGTGACTGCCCCCGCTGTGAAGTGAGTGCATTTGATTTTATTATTATTTTTATTTTTAATCTCCATTTGTCAATATCACCACCATAGGGTTGTGGTCCCTATTCCAAACTCTTGGCTTTTTCACTAGACCCAGGTGAAGGTCTTTCTATTTTATTTTTTATTTTTATTTTATTTTATTTTCTATATACAAATAAGAACCAAACATATCTTTATTACGATTATTGACCGAGTGATTTGGCGCCTAGTACGTGTTTATTTTTTCCTTTTAACAGGTGTGAAGGGCTTTTCTTTCTTTCCTTCTCTCCACACCGCCTTTATCTCTTCTAAGGTGGGCAAGGGCAATCCTTGACCCACTGAAACACTTGAGATGCCTATCCTGATCCATAGCTGTGGACGAGCATAACTCCTATACACATATATATATATATATATATATATATATATATTGTTCTCTACAAAACTTACCTCCACCCCTTGGCGCCTCTGATAACCTCTACTTCAGGTACCTTTCTCGTGAATCCTGGTCCACCCCTACGACCGGAGAGTTCAAATTGTACCATAATCCTCTTTTTTTGTATTTCTATATTCACCTCCACACTCTGTCATTGTGCTACTCTGTGGTCTCCTCATGCTGCTGAAACCTCCACACTATGTCACCTTCCCACTCTGTGGCCTCCTCATGCTGCTGCTGCCACCTCCACACTATGTCACCTTGCCACTCTGTGGCCTTCTCATGCTGCTGCTGCCACCTCCATACTATGTCACAATGCCTTTAGCAATACTGATGGATTACTGACCAAATGCTGACCGAGTGAAGGCGGATGCTTAACAGACAGGATCCATTTTTTTGGGGGTTATTGTTCTGACAGATCAGAGGAAGGGCAAAATAATCAGTGACGTCAACACAAACTTACTGCTGACACCCTCTCCACTCTGTCAAAGGGGTTCTACTTGTATAAGTGTTTAATAGAACAGGTTCTGTAGACATCTATGGGGCATCAACTGATGACGGTGTAAAAGAAGTGTGCTCTTTCACGCTACAGTAGGATCTTATGCCTCTGCACGGTTCTTTATACCTGGCGCTAGCATCAACCTGTAAGGCTGAGTACACACTGAGTTATTTGGTCAGTTTTGGCCCTGTAACTGCCCAAATAAGTGAAGTGTGCAGTGATTCTAAAAGCGACGCCTGTCATCTGTGTGTCATACTGACTCACAGTATTGTTTCACTACCACAGCAGGCTCCCTATGCATGTTACTGTAAGGCACAGTGTTCTACACCACTATACAGGCTCTTTGCAGCCAGGAAATAGCTGTTTTTTAACGCGATTCACCGCGAATACATTTGGATCGAATTAAATCTTTTTGGAAAATTTGGCGAACCGACCGAATCAAATTTTTTTGAAATTTGCTCATCTCTACTTAGGACTCATGCACACAAAGGTATTTTTTGTCCCGCATCCAATCCGCATTTTGTGTGCATTGGATGCAGACCCATTCACTTCTATTGATGAGCGGCAGGGGTCATATTCGAATTTGCGATATTTCGCAAATATTTCGTAGAATATTCGCAAATTCGAATATTCGTTAGGAGTAGTGTTGATTGCGAATTTTCGTAATGCTAATTTTCGTTATATTATAATTCGCTATATTGCTATATATTCTTGTTTTAGAATATTACGAATATTCTAAAAAACAAATATATAGCAATATAGCGAATATTCGGAAAAAATAAGAATATAGAGCAATATAGCTAATATAGTGCTATAATCTTCTTTGTCTAATAGTTGTAATTTTTTTTCTCATCTGAAGTTCAGATTGGAAAAAAATTACAACTATTAAAAAAATATATTATAGCACTATATTACCTAAATTGTTCTACATTAGTTTATTTTCGAATATTCGCTATATTTCTATATATTCTTGTTTTAGAATATTACGAATATTCTAAAAAACTACTATATTTGTTTTTTTAGAATATTCGTCTTTTTTTTTTTTTATCTGTACAGTTGTTCCACTTTGGCATACTCCTCCCCGACAAGCTTCCCCGTCACCATGGGAACGCCTGGGGGTTAGAATATACTATCGGATCTGAGTTTTCACAATCTCTTTGATTCTCATTACAAAAATTTGCATTACGAAAATTCTCATTACGAAAATTTGCATTACAAAAATTCGCAATCAACACTACTCCTAAAGTCATAGATATTGCAGCCTTCTCATTGGCCCAAACGCTAGAAGCAGGGAGGGATCATGTGTACTGATTAAAAATGAATCTCAAATAGTCTAAATTACGAATATACACTCACCTAAAGAATTATTAGGAACACCATACTAATACGATGTTGGACCCCCTTTTGTCTTCAGAACTGCCTTAATTCTACGTGGCATTGATTCAACAAGGTGCTGATAGCATTCTTTAGAAATGTTGGCCCATATTGATAGGATAGCAGTTGATGGAGATTTGAGGGATGCACATCCAGTGCACGAAGCTCCCGTTCCACCACATCCCAAAGATGCTCTATTGGGTTGAGATCTGGTGACTGTGGGGGCCATTTTAGTACAGTGAACTTATTGTCATGTTCAAGAAACCAATTTGAAATGATTCGAGCTTTGTGACATGGTGCATTATCCTGCTGGAAGTAGCCATCAGAGGATGGATACATGTTCTCATTCTGTTTACGCCAAATTCGGACTCTACCATTTGAATGTCTCAACAGAAATCGAGACTCATCAGACCAGGCAACTCTTTTCCAGTCTTCAACAGTGCAATTTTGGTGAGCTCGTGCAGATTGTAGCCTCTTTTTCCTATTTGTAGTGGGGATGAGTGGTACCCGGTGGGGTCTTCTGCTGTTGTAACCCATCCACCTCAAGGTTGTGCGTGTTGTGGCTTCACAAATGCTTTGCTGCATAGCTCGGTTGTAACGAGTGGTTATTTCAGTCAACGTTGCTCTTCTATCAGCTTGAATCAGTCGGCCCATTCTCCTCGGACCTCTAGCATCCACAAGGCATTTTTGCCCACAGGACTGCCGCATACTGGATGTTTTTCCCTTTTCACACCATTCTTTGTAAATCCTAGAAATGGTTGTGCGTGAAAATCCCAGTAACTAAGCAGATTGTGAAATACTCAGACCGGCCCGTCTGGCACCAACAACCATGCCACGCTCAAAATTGCTTAAATCACCTTTCTTTCCCATTCTGACATTCAGTTTGGCATTCAGGAGATTGTCTTGACCAGGACCACACCCCTAAATGCATTGAAGCAACTGCCATGTGATTGGTTGACTAGATAATTGCATTAATGAGAAATAGAACAGGTGTTCTTAATAATTCTTTAGGTGAGTGTATATCACTATATACAAAATTTTCTGGAGTTCTCGAAGTGAGGATAGGTCATCAATTTAAATGGAAGGACACCCACTTTAATTGTTTAGCTGTCTCGGAACTTCTATAGAAAAGTCAGCAGTCCTCAGAACTACCATAAAAGTGAACTGTGTACTGTATTTTTTGAAGTGTTAACAGCAGTGGTAGTGCAGTTGAGCAGGAACCATGAATCTTGGTAAATCTTACTACATTTGTATTCTGCAATGTGCGGACTCCTGGTCTGTGGCTAAGACTTGTCACATATTCTGTGACCTTTTCATACCTTATCACAAGTGTCTATGTGAAAAGGCAGCTATAGAAGAGCTTGAAGCATTATTAAGAAGGCCACTGGGAGAGATGCCTGCTGTGGAGGCTTGGGACCGAAAATGACCTGTGCCATGTCATATTCAATTAAGTGCCTTGCTCTGCTCTCGGGCAAGAATCACAGCACTTCCCAAGCGACATTTTATGATGTGTTCAACAAAATATCCTACAAAGTCTTATCTCACGAACCTTGTTCAATTATAATTGTTGCTTAAATTAAAACTAGAGCAGCGTTATATTTTAGTATCATGAAACAAGGACTATATCCATCCTGGGCACAAGCTTTCCTGTCTAATATCATGTGATATGCCAGCAGCCTACTCTATTTTTAGTTTTTTAATATAGCAAAATATATTAAGCCCCTTTAAAATTTGACACAAAGATAACTAAAGCCCCACTAGTGACGAAGTGTTTGCTTTCAGACTGCTAAAAAGAAGGTATTTTATTATAATATATTAAAATAGTGAACAGATCTACAAAGTGCATGTTATTCGGCTATTATCATATTATCTATGCCTGAACACTACTCCACAGTGTGCTCCAGAGCACCATGCCACTAAAAGAATCTTTTGAAGGGCATCTGTCAGCAGATTTGTAGCTATGAAACTGGCTGACCTGTTACATGTGCACTTGGCAGCTGAAGTCATCTGTGTCGGTCCTATGTTCATTTGTGCTACAAAAAGTGTCTGTGTAGCTCAGGCTTATTTAGACATGGAATAAATTTGGAATGAGCAGACACCCTTCAGCACTCTTTAGTGGACAGCTCCCAGTCTGTACCATTCTGCCAATGTTGTAATGAGACATAGGGGGAATGAATTAAAGGGGTTTTGCCATTACATACAATGGGGGCATATCACTAGGATATGCCCCCATTGTCTGATAGGTGTGGGTCCCACATCTGGGACCCGCACCTACAACGAGAATGGAGCAGGGAAATAAATGGAGGGCGGACTGTGCATGCACAGCCGCTGTCCATTCATTTCAATGGGGCCGGCAAAAATAGACAAGCAATAGCTCGGCTATTTCAGTCTGCCCCATAGAAATGAATGGGAGCAGGGGCCGCACTTGCACGGTGCGCTCCCATTCACTTGTATGGGAGCAGCGCTTGGTGGTTGACTGACACTGGGAAACCCAGGGTCCTCCAGCCACAGCTCTCCCCGATCCGTTCTCCTTGTAGGTGCGGGTCCCAGAGGTAGGACCTGCACCTATCAGACAATAGGGGCATATCTTAGCAGTATGTCCCCATTGTATGTGATGGGAATACCCCTTTAAGCTTGTATGCCCATTTTCTGGCATTTTCTGTCAGACTTGATACTTTTACAACAAATGAATGGGGTCTGGGAGGGAGCAGACTGCAGGAGTGACCTCTATGGCCCGACACATTTAACCAATATGAGCGCCAGAACACTGGTGCACATTACACCAGAAATCTATGCCAAATTTCTTGCTGGTGTACATTTTTTTTTCTGGTCCATGCATGGGCCTCCTGAGGATGCACTAAAATCAAGTGTCTGTGCTTCCTAATAATTCCGGAGCATCATACACCAGCAAGGCTTCTTATTAAGACTGGCGTCAGAGTCTCTACTTGTTTTAGTCAGCTATAGAGGATGGAGCTGCTAGATCTATAGTGTGACTCCTCATTGAGCTCATGTGAAGAGCACTTCTGCAGCTGACATTTTCTTGAACGTATTCTCAATAAATTAAAATAATAGAATGCATCCTATTTGTTATTGCCTATTGTTCAAAAATCTGTCATCAAAGTCGAAAATGTGTATGATGTATGCTAAATACTTACCAAAAATGAACAAAGTGGCCACTATAGAAACGTTGCTAAAATAAAAGCCCTGTACTCGACCTGCATTAGGAGTAAGGCCCCTTGCAGACGAGCGTGTCCGGATAAGGTCCGGATGCATTGCGGCAAACCCGCGCGAGTAAGTAGGCAATTGCAGTGAGTTTTGACTGCGATTGTGTTCCATTGTTCAGTTTTTATCGCGCGGGTGCAATGCGTTTTGCACGTGCGTGATAAAAAACTAAATGTGGTACCCAGACCCGAACTTCTTCACAGAAGTTCAGGTTTGGGTTAGTTGTAGTGTAGATTGTATTATTTCCCCTTATAACATGGTTATAAGGGAAAATAATAGCATTCTGAATAAAGAATGCATAGTACAATAGGGCTTGAGGGGTTAAAAAAATAAAAATTTAACTCACCTTAACTCCACTCTCGCGCAGCCGGCATCTCTTCTGTCTTCTTTTGTGAGGAATAGGACCTTTGATGACGTCACTACTCTCATCACATGGTCCATCACATGATCTTTTACCATGGTGATGGATCATGTGACGGACCATGTGATGAACGTAGTGAAGTCATCAAAGGTCCTATTCCTCACAAAAGAAGACAGAAGAGAAGCCGGGCTGTGCGAACAAGTGGCTTAAGGTGAGTTCAATTTTTTTCTTTTTTTCTTTTTAACCCCTCCAGCCCTATTGTACTATGCATTCTGTATTCAGAATGCTATTATTTTCCCTTATAACCATGTTATAAGGGAAAATAATAATGATCGGGTCCCTATCCCGATCGTCTCCTAGCAAACGTGCGTGAAAATCGCACCGCATCCGCACTTGTTTGCGGATGCTTGCGATTTTCATGCAACCCCATTAATTTCTATGGGGCCTGCGTTACGTGAAAAACGCACAAAGAGGAGCATGCTGCGATTTTCACGCAACGCACAAGTGATGCGTGAAAATCACCGCTCATGTGCACAGCCCCATAGAAATGAATGGGTCCGGATTCAGTGCGGGTTCAATGCGTTCACCTCACGCATTGCACCCGCGCGGAAATCTCGCCCGTGTGAAAGGGGCCTAACTGTTCTTAATAAAGCCTGGTCCTGAAGAAGGGGCTGATGTGACATACTGTAGAAATGCATTGCATGGGAAGTGAACAAAGTTGTGTTTCTTCTACATATCCACCGGCTGATGTCTGGTTTATGAGAGCAGTGCTAAGGCTACTTTCACACTTGCGTTTTGCCTGATCCGGCAGGGATCAACAAAAACGCTTTTGTTACTGATAATACAACCGTCTGCATCCGTTATGAACTGATCCAGTTGTATTATCTTTAACATAGCAAGGACGGATCCATCATGAACTCCTTTAAAAGTCAATGGAGGACGGATCCGTTTTCTATTGTGTCAGAGAAAATGGATCCGCCCCCATTGACTTGCATTGTGGGTCATGCCGGATCCGTTTTGCTCCGCAAACCCATAACGGAAAGAAAACTGCAGCTTGCTGCGGTTTGCTCTCCAGTATGGGAACACAACTAAATGGAACGAAATACATTTTGGAGCATTCCATTCTGTTCAGTTACGTTTTGTACTCATTGACAATGAATGGGGACCAAACGGAGGCGTTTTTCTCCGGTATTGAGATCCTCTGCCGGATCTCAATACCAGAAAAGAGAAAAGCTAGTGTGAAAGTAGCCTGAACAAACGATTTTATTTCTTGTACTTTCTTCAGATTTTGGGCAGGTCAAGCAGCAGTGAACTTATCCCTGTCTTCATGCATTTACTGGTGTGTTCATTGGAAAAACAGAAAAGGGGTATATAAATTCATTTAAACCCTTTGCCTCCCAAGAATACAGCATTATGGGACATTTCTTATTTCTTCCTCACATCCTTAAAGGATTTGTGTCACTTCAGCAAGTGGCATTTATTATGTAGATAAAGGTAAGACAAGGCACTTACTAATGTATTGTGATTGTCTATATTGCTTCCTTTACTGGCTGGATTCATTTTTCCATCACATTATACACTCATTTCCAGTGGTGGCCATGCTTGCACACAATAGGAAAAAGTGGCGGCTTCCCTGGTGGCCAGGACTGTGGGAGCGCACATAGGCTGGTGCTTTTACACAACATATACATACAGAGTTATCATAGACTGGTGGCGTAGACTGGTCTATAACCCCCAAGCGCTGCTAGAGGCTGCGCCTAATTTATAATGAGGCATATACCTTGCCATAAATTAGGTGCAGTCTTCTTCAGTCTATGCACCTGAACTGAAATCTATGCCAGCCCCTAGTCTTCTACGCAAAAAAAAAAACTGGTAGAAAAAAATGTGTGTAAAACAGATAAATGTGGCCGGGCTGCTGGCTTTTCCCCCTCCCCACCCTTAACAGGCCCCCTTTTCGGAAAAGTGGCGAAGGCAGTGGAGAAATTCCACAAAAATATTTGCGCAATCGCTGTTAATAAAGTTTCAAACACAACAGATAATTGAAGCAAATATATGATAAATTAGGTCCATAGTAGGCCTGCTTATTTAGCGGATTAAGAAACTACTTTGGCTTTTACAATGGTACCCCTGGCCCCTAATAGTTTATAGGGGGTACTATTTCTCATTATGGAGTGGGCCTAGTAGGCATTAAGAATCTTACGGGCCAGGCAATGCTCTTCTGGAAAGAAAAGAAAGCTAAGGCTACTTTCACACTAGCGTGAGGCTCCGCTTGTGAGTTCCGTTTGAAGGCTCTCAAAAGCGGCCCCGAACGGATCCGTCCAGTCCTAATGCATTCTGAGTGGATGCGGATCCGCTCAGAATGCATCAGTTTGTCCTCCGTTTGTCCTCCGCTCCGCTCAGCAGGCGGACACCTGAACGCAGCTTGCAGCGTTCGGGTGTCCGCCTGGCCATGCGGAGGCAAACGGATCCGTCCAGACTTACAATGTAAGTCAATGGGGACGGATCCGTTTGAAGTTAACACTATATGGCTCAATTTTCAAACGGATCCGTCCCCCATTGACTTTCAATGTAAAGTCAAAACGGATCCGTTTGCATTATCATGAACAAAAAAAAAAAAAAAAAAAAATGTTTTTTTTTTTTTTTTTTCATGCTAATGCAAACGGATCCGTTCTGAACGGATTTAAGCGTTTGCATTATAGGTGCGGATCCGTCTGTGCAGATACCAGACGGATCCGCACCTAACGCAGGTGTGAAAGTAGCCTAAGCCAACAGATACAAGGTAGCTTACCTATAAATCAAAGCTCGACCTTTTAAACAGGTCTTGAAACATCATTTAGGATTATAGGTAAACCAGTAGTCCTGCATAAAAAAACTCAATTTATGCATCTGTTTTTAAAAAATATTTCAGATCACCACACAATGATATATGTTTGGTCCATAGAAGACAATAAAAATCATTGGGGAGGATTTCTCAAAACTGGTGTAAGGCAACACTGGCTTAGACTACTTTCACACTTGTGCTAGGAGCATCTGGCAGCCTGTTCTGGCAGTACTAACGCTAGCCCAAGTGTGCCGCCGGAAGTCCGCTCCGGCCCCATTCACTATGCTACAGTTTTATTCTGGCCACCTCTCGGCTTGTTTGCCGTGCTCCGCCCCGCCCCCGTTATAGTGAATTGGGCTGAAGCAGACTTCCAGCGGCACACTTGGGCTAATGTTAGTACAGATCCGACAGGCTGGTCCCCTGCCGGAACAGTCTGCCGGACCCTTCTAGCGCAAGTGTGAAAGTAGCCTTAGTTGCCCATAGCAATCTACCATTTTTAAATGCTCCTTTGGAAAATGAAAGGTAGAATGTGACTGGTTGCTGTGGGCAAGTAAGCATGTTTTATTTTACATCAGTTTTGGTAAATCTCCCCCACCTTCTTATTCTGGAATTGTCCATTAGATTAGAAGTATAAAGTGTTAGAATAGTTCATTTTAGCCTTCACTCCAAGCTCCAAATTAAAGAAGAAATATGGTATACCAGAGAGAATCAGCAGAGGCAGATATGAACTTTCATGCCTCCAGAATGTTCTCTGGGGATCTGGTTCTGGAAATGTATATTTATAAACTACGTCATACATAGAGTTGAGCGAACACCTGGATGTTCGGGTTCGAGAAGTTCGGCCGAACTTCCCGTAAATGTTCGGGTTCGGGATCCGAACCCGAACCGAACTTCGTCCCGAACCCCATTGAAGTCAATGGGGACCCAAACTTTTGGGCACTAAAAAGGCTGTAAAACAGCCCAGGAAAGGGCTAGAGGGCTGCAAAAGGCAGCAACATGTAGGTAAATCCCCTGCAAACAAATGTGGATAGGGAAATGAATTAAAATTAAAAAAATAAAAATGAACCAATATCAATTCGACAGAGGTCCCATAGCAGAGAATCTGGCTTCACGTCAGCAGAGAATCAGTCTCTTCATGCCATAGCAAAGAATCTGGCTTCATGTCAGCAGAGAATCAGTCTCTTCATGCCATAGCAGAGAATCTGGCTTCATGTCAGCGCAGAATCAGTCTTCATGTCATAGCAGAGAATCAGGCTTCACGTCACCCACCACTGGAACAGGCCACTGTCACACATTTAGGCCCAGGCACCCAGGCAGAGGAGAGAGGTCCCGTAACAGAGAATCTGGCCTTATGTCAGCGCAGAATCTGTATTCATGTCATAGCAGAGAATCAGGCTTCACGTCACCCACCACTGGAACAGGCCACTGTCACACATTTAGGCCCAGGCACCCAGGCAGAGGAGAGAGGTCCCGTAACAGAGAATCTGGCCTTATGTCACCGCAGAATCTGTATTCATGTCATAGCAGAGAATCAGGCTTCACGTCACCCACCACTGGAACAGGCCACTGTCACACATTTAGGCCCCGGCACCCAGACAGAGGAGAGCGGTCCCGTAACAGAGAATCTGGCCTTATGTCAGCGCAGAATCTGTATTCATGTCATAGCAGAGAATCAGGCTTCACGTCACCCACCACTGGAACAGGCCACTGTCACACATTTAGGCCCAGGCACCCAGGCAGAGGAGAGAGGTCCCGTAACAGAGAATCTGGCCTTATGTCAGCGCAGAATCTGTATTCATGTCATAGCAGAGAATCAGGCTTCACGTCAGCCACCACTGGAACAGGCCACTGTCACACATTTAGGCCCAGGCACCCAGGCAGAGGAGAGAGGTCCCGTAACAGAGAATCTGGCCTTATGTCAGCGCAGAATCTGTATTCATGTCATAGCAGAGAATCAGGCTTCACGTCACCCACCACTGGAACAGGCCACTGTCACACATTTAGGCCCCGGCACCCAGACAGAGGAGAGCGGTCCCGTAACAGAGAATCTGGCCTTATGTCAGCGCAGAATCTGTCTTCATGTCATAGCAGAGAATCAGGCTTCACGTCAGCCACCACTGGAACAGGCCACTGTCACACATTTAGGCCCCGGCACCCAGACAGAGGAGAGGTTCATTCAACTTTGGGTTGCCCCGCAATATAATGGTAAAATGAAATTAAAAATAGTATTGAATGAGGAAGTGCCCTGGAGTAGAATAATATATTGTTAAGGGGAGGTAGTTAATATCTAATCTGCACAAGGGATGGACAGGTCCTGTGGGATCCATGCCTGGTTCATTTTTATGAACGTCAGCTTGTCCACATTGTCCACATTGGCTGTAGACAGGCGGCTGCGTTTGTCTGTAATGACGCCCCCTGCCGTGCTGAGTACACGTTCAGACAAAACGCTGGCCACCGGGCAGGCCAGCACCTCCAAGGCATAAAAGGCTAGCTCTGGCCACGTGGACAATTTGGAGACCCAGAAGTTGAATGGGGCCGAACCATCAGTCAGTACGTGGAGGGGTGTGCACAGGTACTGTTCCACCATGTTAGTGAAATGTTGCCTCCTGCTAACACGTTCCGTATCAGGTGGTGGTGCACTTAGCTGTGGCGTGTTGACAAAACTTTTCCACATCTCTGCCATGCTAACCCTGCCCTCAGAGGAGCTGGCGACCTCTTGCTCCTCCTCTGCCTTCGCCTTGGGCTTCCACTGGTTCCCCTGTGACATTTGGGAATGCTCTCAGTAGCGCGTCTACCAACGTGCGCTTGTACTCGCGCATCTTCCTATCACGCTCCAGTGTAGGAAGTAAGGTGGGCACATTGTCTTTGTACCGGGGATCCAGCAGGGTGGCAACCCAGTAGTCCGCACACGTTAAAATGTGGGCAACTCTGCTGTCGTTGCGCAGGCACTGCAGCATGTAGTCGCTCATGTGTGCCAGGCTGCCCAGAGGTAAGGACAAGCTGTCCTCTGTGGGAGGCGTATCGTCATCGTCCTGTGTTTCCCCCCAGCCACGCACCAGTGATGGGCCCGAGCTGCTTTGGGTGCCACCCCGCTGTGAACATGCTTCATCCTCATCCTCCTCCACCTCCTCCTCATCCTCGTCCTCCTCGTCCTCCAGTAGTGGGCCCTGTCTGGCCACATTTGTACCTGGCCTCTGGTGTTGCAAAAAACCTCCCTCTGAGTCACTTCGAAGAGACTGGCCTGAAAGTGCTAAAAATGACCCCTCTTCCTCCTCTTCCTCCTGGGCCACCTCCTCTTCCATCATCGCCCTAAGTGTTTTCTCAAGGAGACATAGAAGTGGTATTGTAACGCTGATAACGGCGTCATCGCCACTGGCCATGTTGGTGGAGTACTCGAAACAGCGCAACAGGGCACACAGGTCTCGCATGGAGGCCCAGTCATTGGTGGTGAAGTGGGTCTGATCCGCAGTGCGACTGACCCGTGCGTGCTGCAGCTGAAACTCCACTATGGCCTGCTGCTGCTCGCACAGTCTGTGGGCACGTCGCATATGAGGCGGTGAGCGGGAAGGCCGAAGTTACGCTGTAGCGCAGACAGGCGAGCAGCGGCAGGGTGTGAACGCCGGAAGCGCGAACAGACGGCCCGCACTTTATGCAGCAGCTCTGACATGTCGGGGTAGTTGCGAATGAACTTCTGCACCACCAAATTCAGCACATGCGCCAGGCAAGGGATGTGCGTCAAACCGGCCAGTCCCAGAGCTGCAACGAGATTTCGCCCATTATCGAACACCACCAGGACGGGCTTGAGGCTCACCGGCAGCAACCACTCGTCGGTCTGTTGTTCTATACCCCGCCACAACTCCTGTGCGGTGTGGGGCCTGTCCCCCAAACATATGAGTTTCAGAATGGCCTGCTGACGTTTACCCCGTGCTGTGCTGAAGTTGGTGGTGAAGGTGTGTGGCTGACTGGATGAGCAGGTGGAAGAAGAGGAGGAGGAAGCTGAGTAGGAGGAGGAGGAGGAGGAGACAGGAGGCAAAGTATGTTGCCCTGCGATCCTTGGCGGCGGAGGGACGTGCGCCAAATAGCTCTCCGCCTGGGGCCCAGCTGCCACTACATTTACCCAGTGTGCAGTTAGGGAGCTATAGCGTCCCTGGCCGTGCTTACTGGTCCACGTATCTGTGGTTAGGTGGACCTTGCCACAGATGGCGTTGCGCAGTGCACACTTGATTTTATTGGACACTTGTTTGTGCAGGGAAGGCACGGCTCTCTTGGAGAAGTAGTGGCGGCTGGGAACAACATACTGTGGGACAGCAAGTGACATGAGCTGTTTGAAGCTGTGTGTGTCCACCAGCCTAAATGACAGCATTTCATAGGCCAGTAGTTTAGAAATGCTGGCATTCAGGGCCAGGGATCGAGGGTGGCTAGGTGAGAATTTACGCTTTCTCTCAAATGTTTGTGAGATGGAGAGCTGAACGCTGCCGTGTGACATGGTTGAGATGCTTGGTGACGCAGGTGGTGGTGTTGGTGGTACATCCCATGTTTGCTGGGCGGCAGGTGCCAACGTTCCTCCAGAGGCGGAGGAAGAGGCCGAGGCGGCGGCAGCAGCAGTAGAAGAGGCCGAGGCGGCAGCAGCAGAAGAGGTAGCAGGGGGAGCCTGAGTGACTTCCTTGTTTTTAAGGTGTTTACTCCACTGCAGTTCATGTTTTGCATGCAGGTGCCTGGTCATGCAGGTTGTGCTAAGGTTCAGAACGTTAATGCCTCGCTTCAGGCTCTGATGGCACAGCGTGCAAACCACTCGGGTCTTGTCGTCAGCACATTGTTTGAAGAAGTGCCATGCCAGGGAACTCCTTGAAGCTGCCTTTGGGGTGCTCGGTCCCAGATGGCGGCGGTCAGTAGCAGGCGGAGTCTCTTGGCGGCGGGTGTTCTGATTTTGCCCACTGCTCCCTCTTTTGCTACGCTGTTGGCTCGGTCTCACCACTGCCTCTTCCTCCGAACTGTGAAAGTCAGTGGCACGACTTTCATTCCATGTGGGGTCTAGGACCTCATCGTCCCCTGCATCGTCTTCCACCCAGTCTTGATCCCTGACCTCCTGTTCAGTCTGCACACTGCAGAAAGACGCAGCAGTTGGCACCTGTGTTTCGTCATCATCAGAGACGTGCTGAGGTGGTATTCCCATGTCCTCATCATCAGGAAAAATAAGTGGTTGTGCGTTAGTGCATTCTATCTCTTCCACCCCTGCGGAAGGGCTAGGTGGATGCCCTTGGGAAACCCTGGCAGCAGAGTCTTCAAACAGCATAAGAGACTGCTGCATAACTTGAGGCTCAGACAGTTTCCCTGATATGCATGGGGGTGATGTGACAGACAGATGGGCTTGGTTTTCATGCGCCATCTGTGCGCTTTCTGCAGAAGACTGGGTGGGAGATAATGTGAACGTGCTGGATCCACTGTCGGCCACCCAATTGACTAATGCCTGTACCTGCTCAGGCCTTACCATCCTTAGAACGGCATTGGGCCCCACCAAATATCGCTGTAAATTCTGCTGGCTACTGGGACCTGAGGTAGTTGGTTCGCTAGGACGTGTGGCTGTGGCAGAACGGCCACGTCCTCTCCCAGCACCAGAGGGTCCACTAACACCACCACGACCATGTCCACGTCCGCATCCGCGTCCCTTATTAGATGTTTTCCTCATTGTTCCCGTTCACCACAATTTTGAGAATGGCAAATTTTGGAATGCTTTTTCAACCCAGAACAAAAAGTCTGCTTTTACGGTCACTACAAATAACTTGACCAACTAAAACTGTGCAGATTTGGTTGAATAGAGATGTGAGACCTGTTTTTTTTTTGCGCTGTGTGACAGTTATAGGTTTAATCACAGAATGACACTTCTATCAGCACGCTAGCGTGTGTCTTAGGTTTTTCTGAATGACACTATCAATACCTTCAATGTAAGATTTTCTTTTTGGGATAGATTTCAAGTAGGCCTCAAATACCACAAACTAGTTATTTTCAGAATGGCAAATTTGGGAATGCTTTTTCAACCCAGAACAAAAAGTCTGCTTTTACGGTCACTACAAATAACTTGACCAGCTAAAACTGTGCAGATTTGGTTGAATAGAGATGTGAGACCTGTTTTTTTTTGCGCTGTGTGACAGTTATAGGTTTAATCACAGAATGACACTTCTATCAGCACGCTAGCGTGTGTCTTAGGTTTTTCTGAATGACACTATCAATACCTTCAATGTAAGATTTTCTTTTTGGGATAGATTTCAAGTAGGCCTCAAATACCACAAACTAGTTATTTTGAGAATGGCAAATTTGGGAATGCTTTTTCAACCCAGAATAAAAAGTCTGCTTTTACGGTCACTACAAATAACTTGACCAGCTAAAACTGTGCAGATTTGGTTGAATAGAGATGTGAGACCTGTTTTTTTTTGCGCTGTGTGACAGTTATAGGTTTAATCACAGAATGACACTTCTATCAGCACGCTAGCGTGTGTCTTAGGTTTTTCTGAATGACACTATCAATACCTTCAATGTAAGATTTTCTTTTTGGGATAGATTTCAAGTAGGCCTCAAATACCACAAACTACTTATTTTGAGAATGGCAAATTTGGGAATGCTTTTTCAACCCAGAACAAAAAGTCTGCTTTTACGGTCACTACAAATAACTTGAACAGCTAAAACTGTGCAGATTTGGTTGAATAGAGATGTGAGACCTGTTTTTTTTTGCGCTGTGTGACAGTTATAGGTTTAATCACAGAATGACACTTCTATCAGCACGCTAGCGTGTGTCTTAGGTTTTTCTGAATGACACTATCAATACCTTCAATGTAAGATTTTCTTTTTGGGATAGATTTCAAGTAGGCCTCAAATACCACAAACTAGTTATTTTGAGAATGGCAAATTTGGGAATGCTTTTTCAACCCAGAATAAAAAGTCTGCTTTTACGGTCACTACAAATAACTTGACCAGCTAAAACTGTGCAGATTTGGTTGAATAGAGATGTGAGACCTGTTTTTTTTTGCGCTGTGTGACAGTTATAGGTTTAATCACAGAATGACACTTCTATCAGCACGCTAGCGTGTGTCTTAGGTTTTTCTGAATGACACTATCAATACCTTCAATGTAAGATTTTCTTTTTGGGATAGATTTCAAGTAGGCCTCAAATACCACAAACTACTTATTTTGAGAATGGCAAATTTGGGAATGCTTTTTCAACCCAGAACAAAAAGTCTGCTTTTACGGTCACTACAAATAACTTGAACAGCTAAAACTGTGCAGATTTGGTTGAATAGAGATGTGAGACCTGTTTTTTTTTTGCGCTGTGTGACAGTTATAGGTTTAATCACAGAATGACACTTCTATCAGCACGCTAGCGTGTGTCTTAGGTTTTTCTGAATGACACTATCAATACCTTCAATGTAAGATTTTCTTTTTGGGATAGATTTCAAGTAGGCCTCAAATACCACAAACTACTTATTTTGAGAATGGCAAATTTGGGAATGCTTTTTCAACCCAGAACAAAAAGTCTGCTTTTACGGTCACTACAAATAACTTGACCAGCTAAAACTGTGCAGATTTGGTTGAATAGAGATGTGAGACCTGTTTTCTTTTGTGCTGTGTGACAGTTATAGGTTTAATCACAGAATTACACTTCTATCAGCACGCTAGCGTGTGTCTTAGGTTTTTCTGAATGACACTATCAATACCTTCAATGTAAGATTTTCTTTTTGGGATAGATTTCAAGTAGGCCTCAAATACCACAAACTAGTTATTTTCAGAATGGCAAATTTGGGAATGCTTTTTCAACCCAGAACAAAAAGTCTGCTTTTACGGTCACTACAAATAACTTGACCAGCTAAAACTGTGCAGATTTGGTTGAATAGAAATGTCAGGTCTATTTTTTAGGCGCTGGGTGACAGGCTCAACTTGCCCCTGATGTAATATATGGCCAAAAAATAACCACACTGTTGATGGTTAAATGCACTTGGGTGACACAGGCTCAGCCTGCAGCTGATGTAGTATATGGCCAAAAAATAACCAGACTGTTGATGGTTAAATGCACTTCGGTGACACAGGCTCAGCCTGCAGCTGATGTAGGATATAGCACAAAATAACCACACTATCGATGGTTAAATACACTTGGTGATAGCTCGTGCTGGCGCACCACAAGTCACAAAATGGCCGCCGATCACCCCAGAAAAAAAGTGATCTAAAAACGCTCTGGGCAGCCTCAAAAAAGTGAGCAAGTCAATAATAGCACTTCAATGATCCACAGCTGCAGATCGATCACAGAATGAAGTCTTTTGGAGGAGTTAATCTGCCTAATCTCGCCCTAACGTCGCAGCTGCATCCTCTCCCTATACTGATCATAGCAGAGTGACGTGCGGCGCTACGTGACTCCAGCTTAAATAGAGGCTGGGTCACATGGTGCACTGGCCAATCACAGCCATGCCAATAGTAGGCATGGCTGTGATGGCCTCTTGGGCCAAGTAGTATGACGCTTGTTGATTGGCTGCTTTGCAGCCTTTCAAAAAGCGCCAAGAAAGCACCGAACACCGAACCCAAACCCGGACTTTTACGAAAATGTTCGGGTTCGGGTCCGTGTCACGGACACCCCAAAATTCGGTACGAACCCGAACTATACAGTTCGGGTTCGCTCATCCCTAGTCATACACAATTAAGCAGCTATTAAGGATGTTAGATATTTGCATATATGTAACACAATGTAGCCTATTCTTCCTGTTTCAGTACTACACATGCATATAAAATATGAATGTAGATAACAGTCACGCAGTTCACGTTCCAGATCCTTGTGAATTTGACCGGCAGCCAAAGGGTGCACAGTGCATTTTCCTTACTTACAGGGAAATCATTTTCATGCCACAAAGTCTCGACAGCGACTAAACAATAGAATCTAAACAATAGAGAAACTTCCATCAAGAAACAACTGCTCCTCTCATAATAGTAACAGTTATCCAAAGTGATTGATAGAAACGTGCAGTGTCATGTATCGGTGCTCCACAACTGTGCATTCTTGTCTGTCTATAGGCATTTTGTCCATAGTAAACTAGAATATTAAAAGGAGTGTTTTGTGGATAAAATCCCTTATTCATGAGTGATAATTGGGTGGTTTGGTATTGTTTCTATGTTTCAGTTAAAGGGGTTCTCTTGGTTTTTTCAAAACTCCCTTGTATCATCAGCCCTGTGGAAGGAAGATCATTTAATATTAACTTACCCAAACTCTTGCTCCGCCGATGCCACTATCTCTTCCACACTCACAAGGACTGTGGGCTTTTTCACCCGAGTACTAACCTCATGTGTGCTCTTCTTTTCCTGTTAGGCTGCATTTACTGATGCACAGGAACAGGAAAAGAAATGCACACATCTGGATTTTTTTTAATAAGCCAGGAAAATCCTTTTAATACAGGATATTTGCGAATTCAATATGTATTATACATAGAGGATTAATACCACTTGTGTTCTAAAGCAGAGCTGTCTTATGTCTATATACATATATATTAGTGTATATATAAACGTAGTTATTACTCATCACGTAACTCATGGCCATATCCTTTATCCATGTGTTGTTTCCAGTTTAATTATAAGCACATACAGTGACATATTACACTGTTTGCCAGAAATAACATGCAATTTCCTCATATATAACCATCATATAATAACCCAGATGGTAGTATTTACAGGTCAACGCTCATCTGTCCTGTGATTAAATTTCCTATTGGTATGTAATAAGGTAGGAGAACAAAGCTCTTAGTCAAGAAAGATGGGTACCAATTCAAGATAAGCCGAAGTATTTTTTAAATTAGATTAATTATCAGATGTATGTTTACTACAGTCCTGATCAAAAGTTTAAGACCACTTAAAAAATGGCAAAAAATCCTAATTTACATTGTTGGATCTTAACAAGGTTCCAAGTAGAGCTTCAACATGCAACAAGAAGAAATGAGAGTGAGACAAAACATTTTTTGAGCATTCAATTAATTGAAAATAACGATTAAACTGAAACAGGCTGTTTTTCAGCTGATCCAAATTTTATGACCACATGCCTTTAAAAGGCCAGATCTGTGCAAAGATGTGGATTCATTGTCATTTTCTGTCAGGTAGTCACACGTTGTGATGGCAAAGGCAAAAAAACTCTCCCTTTTTGAACGTGGTCGGGTTGTTGAACTGCATAAGCAGGGTCTCTCACAGCGCGCCATCGCTGCTGAGGTGGGACGCAGTAAGACAGTCATTTGGAATTTATTAAATGATCCTGAGGGTTATGGAACAAAAAAGTCAAGTGGAAGACCCAAAAAAATTTCACCAGCACTGAGCCGGAGGATCCAATTGGCTGTCCGTCAAGACACTAGACGATCCTCGACCCAAATTAAGGCCCTTACTGGTGCTGACTGCAGCCCCATAACCATCAGACGGCATCTGAGACTGAAGGGCTTCAAAAACAAAAAACTTCTTCAAAGACCTCGTCTCCTTGAACACCACAGAACTGCTCGTTTGGACTTTGCAAGAGAGCACCAAACATGGGACATTCAAAGTTGGAGGAAAGTTTTATTCTCTGATGAGAATTTTTTTTACCTTGATGGTCCTGATGGTCTCCAACGTTACTGGCATGACAAGCAGATCCCACCTGAGATGTTTTCTACACGCCACAGTGGAGGGGGCGCCATAATGGTCTGGGGTGCTTTTTCCTTCAGTGGAACAATGGAGCTTCAGGAAGTGCAGGGGCGTCAAACGGCCGCTGGCTATGTTCAGATGTTTCAGAGAGCATTCCTCATGACTGAGGGCCCTCGTCTGTGTGGTAACAACTGGGTTTTTCAACAGGACAACGCTACAGTACACAATGCCCGCAGGACAAGGGACTTCTTCCAGGAGAATAACATCACTCTTTTGGCCTATCCTGCGTGTACCCCTGATCTAAATCCAATTGAGAACCTTTGGGGATGGATGGCAAGGGAAGTTTACAAAAATGGACAACGTCTTCACCACTTGGAGAAATGTTCCCACTCACCTCATGGAAACGCTTGCATCAAGCATGCCAAAACGAATTTTTGAAGTGATAAACAATAACGGCGGAGCTACTCATTACTGAATTCATGTTTGGAAGTTGGATTTCTGTTTTGGGGGGGGTTTCGTTTTTTTGAAGGTGTGGTCCTAAACTTTTGATCAGCTGAAAAACAGCCTGTTTCAGTTTATTCGTTGTTTTTATTAAATTGAATGCTCAAAAAATGTTTTGTCTCACTCCCATTTCTTCTTGTTGCATGTTGAAGCTCTACTTGGAACCTTGTTAAGATCCAGCCATGCTAAATAAGATTTTTTGCCATTTTTCAAGTGGTTTTAAACTTTTGATCAGGACTGTATTATTACTTTACTGAGATTTGTGTAATTGACCTATTTTGTTTTATGTCAGAGAAAAACGTTTGATAAACGAAGAAAGGAAATTCAGCGATACTCTCTAATAAAAGCTTGTCATTTATTTATTGCATCACATGCAGTGCACATAGAGATGAGCAGGGCAATCAACATGCAATCTACGGCTGTTTCGTGTCTCCCGACGCTTTCTCAAGGCCCATTTCCACTGCCTCCTTGCTATGCTGTGTTTACAGTCAACACCACCTTTCTGTGCTACCAGGCTGTCAATAAAACTACAGCTATACAGAGACCTTTTGCAGCTCCTCTTGAGTAACAGCTGCGGTCCACGGGATTGCACACAGCTAAATGTACCTGTAGCTCCATTTTGATAATCCATTAGTTGCATTACAACATGTCCCCACATATCTTAGGTCAAGGGGTGCATCACCAATAAGGCCAGGTGAGGCGATCGCCTCAGGCAGAACGAGGTAGGGACAAGAGGAGGACAGCGGAAGTGCCATGGGCACGGAGCGCTTTCATTGTGGCAAAGGGGTTAGGTTAAGAAATTGGCATTGGGGGAGGGGGGTCGCGTTTCATTTTTTGCCTCAGGCAGCAGAAAGGCTAGGTGCACCCCTGCCTATGCCTTATTCATTTACAGGTGCAATTACAGAGTAATGCAAGAACACAAAGTTCTAAGAATGGGTGCACCAACATTTTTATCTCATGATAAAGACAAGTATTTATAAAAACAGAGTCATAAGTGTTGACAAATCCTCTATAAATCGAGTGACTCACAAGACACATCTTCTCTGATTGTAGATGTTCTATTTCTTTTTCTTTTTCATCCAGCCCAGACCAACATGACAACTTCTTCTAACAGCCATAGAGTTTGAAGACATCTTTTGCCCCTAAATTACACAGCCTCATTTGCCTCATTTCTGCAGCCTCTATAGCAACACAAATACATTCACACTTGAGACCAGACCCCTAAGTTAATTTAGACCCCTGACCAAAACCCTGAATGAATTCAGACCCCAGACCTAGTGCCTAAATTAATTCAGACCTCAGACCATTCACCTGCATTAAGATTATTACCAGATAACTGAATTAACACAGACCCCAGAACAGACCCCTAAATGAATGTCAGCCCTAGACCAGACTCGTACATTCAGTCCCATCTTTATGCAATTTTTGGCTGCTGATGAAGAATACTAGCCTACTAGCCTATTATCTACTGCTTTACAACACCCTGTCTTTCATCTGCATTGTTTAATATTGGATTACTTTTTTAATAACTGCAGAACAAGTGACCATAAAAGTAACATTTTATGTTAGATATTATATACACTTGCTGACCCACAACAATTCCTGACCAATAACAGAAAAAACAGAAGCCGTGCTCTATCGAACTAGAAAGCACAGCCAACCCCAGGCAATCAACTGTGTAGGCTAAAGCATGTACACAAACATATTTTTTCATGTCAGTTCCAATTTTTTTGTGGTCCGTACGCGGAACCATTCATTTCGATGGGGCCGCAAGAAGATGTCCTATTATTGTCCATATTATGGACAAGGATAAGACTGTTCTATTAGGGGCCAGCTGTTCTGCAAAATATCCAATGGTTGGGTGCATGAGTTCTAAGTGTAATATTTCTATCCTGCATTCTACTATTAACAGAACTCTTAATAGAGCGCTGGGTACAACTATGGATTCAACTAACTGAATGACTTTGACCGGCAATATCCTACATCCAGATGATCTTCCACATTACCACTACATTTCATCAAATCTATAGAGATGGACACTATTTGAGGAATTGATTATTTGACTATATATCAAATTTTTTAGCAGCATGGACCGCAACATACTATTATTTTAATTTGACTGGATTTCTATTATTTCTATTATTTTAATGATCTTTTAATAGTTTTATTTCATTTATTTTATTGATTTTATGGCTATTGTCACAATCATCATAAAAACTCTGTGCCTGAAGAGGTTACATTTTCTTGACTATTTATATCTGTGGGCAACAGATTGGATCAGGCACTTGGCACGAGTTATTTTTATTATCTACTGAGTGAGCCGTCCATTGTTTTATAAATTCAGATTCCAGCTCAGACTCATATACTTAATAACCTTGCTCCTGGGTCCCTTTTCAGTTCCAGGCACTGCCACACAGGAGCCCAGGAGTAAGGAGAAGTTAGTATTATTAGCTGATATCTATTGTATTAATCCAATGGATAATGGCTGAAAAAACAAATACTGTGGGGCACATTTATTAAGACCGGCGTTTTAGATGCCGGTCCTAATAAGATCCTGCACTGGCGCCGGCCTCTACATAACTTTGGCGGATCCACCACCGCTTCTAAATGTTAGACGGCTTCCTTGCTGTCTTACATTTAGACCAGGCATGGCCAACCTGAGGCTCTCCAGCTGTTGTAAAACTACAACTCCCACCATGCCCTGCTGTAGGCTGATAGCTATAGGTAGCCTGGGCATGCTGGGAGTTGTAGTTTTGCAACAGCTGGAGAGCCTCAGGTTGGCCATCCCTGATTTAGACCATTTTATGCACCTAAAACAGGCATAGAAAATGGTAAATGAGATGGGCCTACTGACCTGTCCACTTCCCCGCCTATGCCAAGCCCACTTTTCTTTTGTCCTTCAGTGAGCAGGGAGAAGTCGCAGATTGTGGCACAAAGGACCGTTGTGCCGCAATCTGTGCCAGAAATACGCCTAATATAGTGGTATTTCTGTTTAATAAATGACCCCCTAGGTTTGAAAATGAAGAACATAAATATTTACTGTTTTGGGGACACAGTGACCTGTACTATGGGGGCAGTGCTCAGGGATAGTCAGAGCATCTGAAGGTGGGAAAAAGTCAGGAATAAAAGGGTGTAGTCAGAGCATTTGCAGGTGGGCAATGGTCAGGAATAAAAGGGCATTGTCAAAGTACTTGAAGGTGGCCTACATTTTTGATGAAGTATCTACTTTACTTCTTAACCACTTAAGGACCACAGGTTTATACCCCCCTAGTGACAGGCCCTTTTTTACAAATCGGCACTTCACAACTTTAACGGTTTACATGCAAAATAATAGCATTCTGAATACAGAATGCATAGTAAAATAGCGCTGGAGGGGTTAAAAAAAATAAAAATAAATTTAACTCACCTTAATCCACTTGCTCACGCAGCCCGGCATCTCGTCTGTCTCCTTCTTTGCTGAACAGGACCTGTGGCAAGCATTCATTCCAGGACCTGTGGTGACGTCACTCCGGTCATCACACGATCCATCACATGATCTTTTACCATGGTGATGGGTCATGTGATGGATCATGTGATGACCGGAGTGATGTCACCACAGGTCCTGGAATGAATGCTCACCACAGGTCCTGTTCAGCAAAGAAGGAGACAGACGAGATGCCGGCAGCACCAGCAAGTGGATTAAGGCGAGTTAAATTATTTTTTATTTTTTTTAATCTCTCCAGCGCTATTTTACTATGCATTCTGTATTCAGAATGCTATTATTTTCCCTTATAACCATGTTATAAGGGAAAATAATACAATCTACAGAGCACCGATCCCAAGCCCAAACTTCTGTGAAGAAGTTCGGGTTTGGGTACCAAACATGCACGATTTTTCTCACGTGAGTGCAAAACGCATTACAATGTTTTGCACTCGCACGGAAAAATCGCGGGTGTTCCCGTAACGCACCCGCACATTTTCCCGCAACGCCCGTGTGAAAGAGGCCTAAAAGTACTCATTGGAATTTGGGCCCCTTTGTGCACCTAGGCTGCAAAAAAGTGTCACACATGTGGTATTGCCATACTCAGAAGAAGTAGGGCAATGTGTTTTTACAAATACCCATACTGTGTGTGAGAAATATCTCTGTAAATGACAACTTTTTCAATTTTTTTATACAAAGTTGTCAATTTACAGAGATATTTCTCTCACCCAGCATGGGTATATGTAAAAATACACCCCAAAACACATTACCCTACTTCTCCTGAGTACGGCGATACCACATGTGTGACACTTTTTTGCAGCCAAGATGCGCAAAGGGGCCGAAAGTCCAACGAGTACCTTTTAGGAGGGCATTTTTAGGCATTTGGATTCCAGACTTCTTCTCACGCTTTAGGGCCCCTAAAATGCCAGGGCAGTATAAATACCCCACAAGTGACCCCATTTTGGAAAGAAGACACCCCAAGGTATTCCGTGAGGGGCATGGCGAGTTCATAGAAGATTAGAAGATTTTTTTTTTGGCACAAGTTAGCGGAAATAGATTTTTTTTTGTTTTTTCTCACAAAGTCTCCCTTTCCGCTAACTTGTGACAAAAAGTTCAATCTTTCATGGACTCAATATGCCCCTCAGCGAATACCTTGGGGTGTCTTCTTTCCAAAATGGGGTCATTTGTGGGGTGTTTGTACTGCCCTGGCATTTGAGGGTCTCCGCAATCATTACATGTATGGCCAGCATTAGGAGTTTCTGCCATTCTCCTTAGGCTTCATACACACGACCGTTGTTTGGGTCCGCATCCTAGCCGCCGTTTTGGCGGCTCGGATGCGGCCCCTTTAATTTCAATGGGGCTGCAAAAGATGAAGACAGCACTCCGTGTGCTGTCCGCATACGTGGCTCCGTTCCACGGCCCCGCTAAAAAAATATAACATGTCCTATTCTTGTCCGCGCTTTGCGGACAAGAATAGGCATTTATATTGCCGGCGCCCGTTCTGTTCCGCAAATTGCGGAAGTCAACACGGGCTCCTTCCGTTTTTTTGCGGATCCGCGGTTTGCGGACCGCAAAAAACGTCACGGTCGTGTGCATGAGGCCTTATATTGAGTATACGGGTAATGAGATATTTTTTTTCCGTTCAGCCTCTGGGCTGAAAGAAAAAATGAACGGCACAGATTTCTTCATTCGCATCGATCAATGTGGATGAAAAAATCTCTGCCTAAAAATGTGAAAAAAAAAAAAAAAGCTGCGATCGCTAATAAAGATCCAAAAAGCTCAAAAGTGATCTTTATAGCGCCGCAGCGATTTTACGGTGTTTTTGCAGTGATCAGAAAAAAAACATTTCTGTCACTGCGGTGGGGTGGACTGACCGCAGGTGTGCGCACAAGATCAGGCCTGATCGGGCGAACACTGCATTTTTTGTAGAGCCTAAGGTGACCCTAATGTACTGATATAGATCTGATTGCGATCAGTCTTGATCACTTACAGATACTATAAAGTACTAGTGCTGATTAGCGACAGCGATGACGCTAATCAGCGACTAATCAGTGACTGCGGTGCGGTGGGCTGGGTGCTAACTACCTAACAAGTAGCTAACTAACTGGCGGTGATAAGGGACCCTTAGGCCCCATTCACACGTCCGCAATTCTGTTCCGCAATTTGCGGAACGGAATTGCGGACCCATTTATTTCTATGGGGACAGACTTTGTCCCGCTCGGATCCGGAATTGCGGATCTGCATTTCCGGGTCCGCACTTCTGTTCCGCAAAAATATAGAACATGTCCTATTCTTGTCCGCAATTGCGGACAAGAAAAGGCATTTTCTATATAGTTCTGCAATGTGCAGATCCGCAAAATGCGGAAAGCACATTGCCGGTGTCCGTGTTTTGCGGATTACAGGGAGAATTACAGGGGGGTGATCAATGACAGGGGGGTGATCAGGGGTTAATAAGTGACGTGGGGGTGTAGTGTAGTGTGGTGCTTGGTGCTACTGTCACGGCCAGTGGTTTGTTTTGTGACACTTTCCTTCACTTGGTTGCCCGTGGCAACGTGTGGTGTCGTGTGCATGTGGTGGCAGTGTCTCAGCCCTATGGCTGATCCCCAGGACATGTTTGCCACGCATGCCGTTGCCCGCGGCAACAGGTGAAGTGTGTTTGTTTATGTGTGTATTCCCCTTTAAGAGTCCGTCTTCCCTTGCCTGGTGTTGGAAGGGTTAAATCCCTTCTGTGTGTGTGAACACTGGGTGTGTCTGTGTGGGTGTGGCTACTTGGGCCTATAAAGCCTCAGTGAATATCACTTGTCTGAGGGGTACTTCAGCCATGGTTAGCTGGAGCAACCGCCTGTGTATTCCATCTGCCAGTGGGGGCCACTCTTGTGGTCATAGGTTTATGTATGGTGTTTAGAAGATGTTTGTTTGGTCTTTATTTATTGCAGAATATGGTTTCCTGGGTTCCCGTGTGATGTCTGTGTGCGGTGTCCTTTGTGTTGTTTGTGGACAGCAGCACTTGCACGTGGGTTCCAGGTTGTGTGTCTGTGGCAGGTAAGTGTGGTACTAGTCTCACTTACCTGTCATTGCCATATGTCTGTTTATGTTCCCCTTTGTAGCTTGGCCATTTTAGACTCCTGTTCCTCCGTGTCCAGGAGGAACGGGCTGTCTACCCAGCTCCTAGTACAGGGTTCGACGGAGGGTCAGAAGGGATCCAAGGTTCCTGAGCATGAGCCCTCCTACCTTCAAGGGCGGCTCATGCAGCTAGGAGTCAGGGTCAGATTAGGGAAGCTCTAGGAGCTGACCTGCTCCCTAATTCTGTGGTACTGGTCAAGTAGCGACCTTACATCTCCGGATACCGCACGGCTGAGGGTTTCCCCCATCCTCAGCCGTCCCAGCTACTTACAGAGCTGCCTGTGTCCTCTGGTGGTCGATCCAAGCAAAAGGGACCACCGGTGGACCAGGTAGCAGGTATATCAGACGCTGTTAACAAAACAGCGTCTGATATACCTTTCTGGGGTTAAAAAAAAAATCGCATCTACAGCCTGCCAGCGAATGATCGCTGCTGGCAGGCTGTAGATCAACTCGTTTACCTCGCGATCCTGTGAACGCGCGCTCCTGTGAGCGCGCGTTCACAGGAAATCTCGGGTCTCACGAAATGACGCCTATTGGCGTCATCGAGACCTGAGAGAGCTGCCGCACTCATGCCTTTCGGCGTTAGTGTGACGGCAAGCGGTTAAAGAGCAACTTTCATAGGAATTTTCTAGTTTAATTAAATACCTTTCCTTGTGGGGTACCCCTCGCTGATGCTGACATCCTGGTAGTTTTTTTCAAATAACGCTTGTATACCCCGCTGTGCCCCCCTTGCAGTTTTTACTCTCTGTATGTTAATCCTGAGCATTGGTACAGGGAGGGGGAGGCGCCAGAGTTTCTTAATGGGTGTCTTCTTCTCCCTGTGCTGTGTAGAGATGGCCGTGTGGTTCGCCCGGCGGTCGTTTTGCGGCGAACGTTGCTCGTTTGCGATTCGCCGAACATGTGAACATATGGCGATGTTCGCATGCACCATATTCTTTTGCATTGCGCCAAACTTTGACCCATGAGACATCCATCAAGTGGGACAGGACAGCCAATTGAGACGTTTCAGCACATGGACACACCCCCACCCTATAACAGAACCCGCTCTGGCAGCCATTTTGCATTCTGTGTTTTGCCAGTGTAGGGAGAGGTTGCTTTGTGGAGCAGGGACAGACTGTTAGGGACACCAAACTCTAGCTAATATGGCCACAAAAGTCATTTTAAGGACTGATATAGGTGTGCTATCGATAGGTGTGATACACTGAGGGGTGTGATGTACTTATAATATACTTTCTAACATAGAAAGTATATTATAGTGCATTTGTATTGTGCAGCAATTGTGTGCGGTTCTGCTGTGATACCGCAGCTATACACTGCGTGCAGAATTATTAGGCAAATGAGTATTTTGACCACATCATCCTCTTTATGCATGTTGTCTTACTCCAAGCTGTATAGGCACAAAAGCCTACTACCAATTAAGCATATTAGGTGATGTGCATCTCTGTAATGAGAAGGGGTGTGGTCTAATGACATCAACACCCTATATTAGGTGTGCATAATTATTAGGCAACTTCCTTTCCTTTGGCAAAATGGGTCAAAAGAAGGACTTGACAGGCTCAGAAAAGTCAAAAATAGTGAGATATCTTGCAGAGGGATGCAGCACTCTTAAAATTGCAAAGCTTCTGAAGCGTGATCATCGAACAATCAAGCGTTTCATTCAAAATAGTCAACAGGGTCGCAAGAAGCGTGTGGAAAAACCAAGGCGCAAAATAACTGCCCATGAACTGAGAAAAGTCAAGCGTGCAGCTGCCAAGATGCCACTTGCCACCAGTTTGGCCATATTTCAGAGCTGCAACATCACTGGAGTGCCCAAAAGCACAAGGTGTGCAATACTCAGAGACATGGCCAAGGTAAGAAAGGCTGAAAGACGACCACCACTGAACAAGACACACAAGCTGAAACGTCAAGACTGGGCCAAGAAATATCTCAAGACTGATTTTTCTAAGGTTTTATGGACTGATGAAATGAAAGTGAGTCTTGATGGGCCAGATGGATGGGCCCGTGGCTGGATTGGTAAAGGGCAGAGAGCTCCAGTTCGACTCAGACGCCAGCAAGGTGGAGGTGGAGTAGGTGGAGTACTGGTTTGGGCTGGTATCATCAAAGATGAGCTTGTGGGGCCTTTTCGGGTTGAGGATGGAGTCAAGCTCAACTCCCAGTCCTACCGCCAGTTTCTGGAAGACACCTTCTTCAAGCAGTGGTACAGGAAGAAGTCTGCATCCTTCAAGAAAAACATGATTTTCATGCAGGACAATGCTCCATCACACGCGTCCAAGTACTCCACAGCGTGGCTGGCAAGAAAGGGTATAAAAGAAGAAAATCTAATGACATGGCCTCCTTGTTCACCTGATCTGAACCCCATTGAGAACCTGTGGTCCATCATCAAATGTGAGATTTACAAGGAGGGAAAACAGTACACCTCTCTGAACAGTGTCTGGGAGGCTGTGGTTGCTGCTGCACGCAATGTTGATGGTGAACAGATCAAAACACTGACAGAATTCATGGATGGCAGGCTTTTGAGTGTCCTTGCAAAGAAAGGTGGCTATATTGGTCACTGATTTGTTTTTGTTTTGTTTTTGAATGTCAGAAATGTATATTTGTGAATGTTGAGATGTTATATTGGTTTCACTGGTAAAAATAAATAATTGAAATGGGTATATATTTGTTTTTTGTTAAGTTGCCTAATAATTATGCACAGTAATAGTCACCTGCACACACAGATATCCCCCTAAAATAGCTAAAACTAAAAACAAACTAAAAACTACTTCCAAAAATATTCAGCTTTGATATTAATGAGTTTTTTGGGTTCATTGAGAACATGGTTGTTGTTCAATAATAAAATTAATCCTCAAAAATACAACTTGCCTAATAATTCTGCACTCCCTGTATAGAGGGACAAGCGCTATTGGAACAACTATTTGCAGCGGGTGCTATATACCTGTTGCTCCCCAAAAAACTGATTGAGGGGTGTGATATACCGATAATATATTTTCTAACATAGAAAGTATATAGTGCATTTGTATTGTGCAGCAGTTGTGTGCGGTTCTGCTGCAATACCGCAGGTATATAGAGGGACAAGCGCTATTGGAACAACTATTTGCAACGGGTGTGATATACCTGTTGCCCCACCAAAAAAACTGATTGAGGGGTGCAATATACCTGCTTCCACCAAATATTGATTGAGGCCTGCGATATACCTGCTTCCACAAAATACTGATTGAGGGGTGCGATATACCTACTTCTACAAAATAATGATTATGGGGTTCTATATACCTGCTTCGACAAAATACTGATTTAGGGGATTGATATACCTGCTTCCACAAAATACTGATTAAGGGGTTTGATATACCTGCTTCCACAAAATACTGATTGAGGGGTGCGATACACCTGCTTCCACAAAATACTGAATAAGGGGTTTGATATACCTTCTTCCACAATATACATATTTAGGGGTGCGATATACCTGCTTCCACCAAACATTGATTAAGGGGTTCTATATACCTGCTTCCACAAAATACTGATTGAGGGGTGCGATACACCTGCTTCCACAAAATACTGAATAAGTGGTTTGATATACCTGCTTCCACAAAATACATATTTAGGGGTGCGATATACCTGCTTCCACCAAACATTGATTAAGGGGTTCTATATACCTGCTTCCACAAAATACCTATTGAGGGGTGCGATATACCTGCTTCCACAAAATATTGATTAAGGGGATTGATATACCTGCTTCCACCAAATATTGATTGAGGCCTGTGATACACCTGTTTCCACAAAATACTGATTAAGGGGTTTGATATACCTGCTTCCACCAAATATTGATTGAGGCCTGTGATATACCTGCTTCCACAAATACTGCTCTTCTCTAGGGACTTTGGCACAGGGTCATTTTGAAAATGACAGGCAGAGGAAGAGTCATGCCGTTCCGCAGGGGTTGTAGGGGTGCACCAGGCCGGAGCCTAAGTGGGAAGTTGGAGAAGGTGCGTGCGATTACGTCACAGGACGCACCAGAGTTGGTTTAGTGGCTCACTCAGCCTTCCTCTTCTGCACCCTCCTCATCCTCTGTATCTGCACCCTCCTCACTCTCTGCTGTGTGCACCCCCAAAGACACCACCACCACCATAGCCCCTCCACTCGAGTCAGAGGAATTCTCCCATTTATTCCCAGACCTTACCGATGTGCAGCCATTCTTGGCATCGGATGAGGAAGAGGAGGTAGCAACGGCCGCCACCCAGCGGTCTGACGACAGTACCCAGATCAGCCCAAGGAGGGTGGTCCCCACTGTTGCTACCTACTCCGAGATCTCCAATGTCAGTGGTGGTGAAGGTGACGATGATGACGTTTCGATGGACGGCACGTGGGTCCACATGGCTCCGCAGTGTGGGCTTTTTTTTACATGTCAGCTGCTAACAATAGTGTTGCCATCTGCTGCCTGTGCTGTCAACGCATAAGTCACAGTAAGCCCAACATTCACCTAGGGACGACCGCCTTAAGAAGGCACCTGTCCTCCCATCACCGAGCCCATTGGGAGCAACACCGTCAGAACCCACAAAGCCACACTCCCAGCGCTCCACGTCCTGCCTCTTCTCCTTTTCCTCTCTCCTCCCATTTGTCCTTTACTCCATCTTCCACCGTGCCGTTGTTTCGTTCATCTGGCAGAAGGCAGGCTTCTGTGGCCCAAATGTTTGAGCGTAAAAAGTTGATGACGACGAATAACCCAGTTGCCCGACGACTGACCGCTGGCTTGTCGGAACTGCTAGCCCGCCAACTACTGCCGTATAAACTGGAGGCCTTTAGAAAATTTTTGGCCATTGGCACACCCCAATGGAAAGTCCCTGGAAGAAAATATTTCTCCCAGAAGGGCATCCCAGAGCTATATGGCAACATTCAGAGGCAAAATATCTCTGGCACACAGTGTCTGTGCCAAGATACATCTGACCACAGAAACGTGGTCTAGCAAACATGGGCAGGGAAGGTACATAGCTTTTACTGCCCGCTGGGTGAACCTTCTGATGGCCGTCAAGCATGTAACCCGTGGCACCCGTGTGGATTTGGTGTTACTGCCACGGATTGCATGCTGGCCTGCCTCTTCTTCTTCTCCTCCATCCTCTGTCTCCTCCTCGGCTGACTCCTCCTTTTCCACTGCTACTGCCTCTTCTGCTGCACCCCCAAGCTCCCCAGAACCTATTTTACATGCAAGGTGAGATGTTGCCATGCTGTGCTGCGGCTGTTGTGCCTGGAAGCCAAGAGCCACACGGGTCCAGCACTGCTTTCTGCTCTTCTGTCACAGGCCTATCAGTGGCTAACTCCCGCTCAATTTCACAGTTGGTAAAGTGGTGTGCGACAATGGTGCCAATCTGCTGAGCGCACTGAAACAGGGCAAAATGACACACGTTCTCTGCATGGCACACGTCCTGAACTTAGTAGTGCAGCGATTCGTTGCCAAATACCCTGGGGTCCAGGATGTCTTGCGGAAGGCCAGGAAAATCTCTGGCCATTTTAGAAGATCTTTCACGGCCATGGCTCGCCTTGCTGACGTTCAGCGGTGACACCACCTGCCCGTCAGATGTCTTATTTGTGACTGCCTGATGCGCTGGAACTCCACCTTGTATTTGCTTGATAGGCTGCTCCAGCAGCAATGTGCCGTTAACGACTACCTGTACAAACTCTGCAGCAGGACAGGTTCTGGGGAGCTTGGTTTCTTTTCACTGCGCCAGTGACTGCTCATGCGCGACGCATGCAGACATCTGCGGCCATTTGATGAGATCACCAAACTGGTCAGTCGCAGCCAGGGCGCCATCAGTGACATCGTACTTTACACCTTCTTTCTGGAGCGTGCATTGCATCGTGTCATTGATCAAGCCGTTTAGGAGCAGGAGCTGTAAGATGAGGAAGTCACAATGCTGAATGAATTCCCAGGGGGGGCTACTCCATCTGAGATAAGTCAGCAGGAGTGTGAAGAGGAGTCAGAGGAGGATGGTGGCTGGGGGGAGGAGGAGGAGGAGCAAGAAGAGCAGGCTTTGAGGGGGACTTTAAACTGTTCAGGGATCCCTGATGTTGTCTGTGGCTGGGGGGGGGAGATAGAGGATGACATTCTCCTGGGCAATGAGCAGAAGCCAGGGCGCTCCACCGCTTCTGTAACATCCCAGAGTATGTCACTAAAACTCTTTCACCCTGCTTCATGATGTTAGGTGTACATGTGTATTTCCATCTGATGTAATATAACCATGCATTACCAATGTATGTGCCTGTATTCTATATATTTGCTGTAATTCTCAATGTACACCAGCAGGTCGCAGCAATATGTAGGCAGACCATAGCTAGTTAATAGACCTAGACTGGAATAGACCATTCCAGGCTAACTTCCCCCTATCTGAGGAGGAGTGGAATGTTCCCACATCCTACTTCAGGGGGAGGAAGGAAAGTTCTAAGGAGAGTGTGAGCCACCCCCTGTTGGGGTAGGCTGTGTTAGTAGTAGCTCCCAGAAACAGGGATCCCAACCAAGAATCCAAGCCTCTGCCGAGGCCCAAGGTCAACCTTCCCAGCCTGAGTCCCTTACCTCAGCTGGTAGACCAAGGAAGCAGCCATCTACAGAACTACCAGATCTCCAGGAAGCCACCATCATCCCCTGCGAGCAGTCCTGTAATTAAAGATCCCAAGACAAAGAGAAGATAAGTACCTCTTCAGCTAGTCAGGCCCAAACCAAGCAGACCTCAGACAGAGCAGAAGATAGATACCTGCCAGATTCTAATAGGCGTATGATCAGATGCAGAATACTTATAAATTCCTGCCACATATTGCCAAAACCTGCTGGGACCCTAGACTAAAGCTGTACATTGTATGGATCAAAGCTGCATATCATATCACCAAGTAAAGACAAGTTGGACCCTATTATTTGTGTGGATTTCCATCATTCCTCAATTACTCCTATTAACAGCACTCATTTTGTTGCATGTGAGCCGGGATACAGGAGTCCAGCCGTACCACAGGTAGGAGACACCGTTGACACTATACAGAGACAATATTCCCCCTCTGGCATTCCTCACCTGGTACGTGAGCCTATTACATCTTAAAGGGCCCTGCTACAGTACCAGCGCAAGCTGCAACTGGCGTCACGAACCTATACATATATATACTGACCCACTGCATAGCATGCTCACTGACCCAGTGTCCTGCTCATTGCACTTCCAATTTAGTGCAAATGGGGGCCTTCATGCTCCAGTGTTTGAAGAGGGACCCCCGTATAAAAAGCATAAATGGCAAGGACCAGTACTGGGTGGCAACGTACTTAGACCCCTGGTATAAACACAAAATGGAGGACATGTTACCAGAATCACAAAGGGCTGTCAGAATACAGAATTTCCAGACCTTGCTGCGAGAGATGCATTCTGCTGTTGCGGACGCTGGCAGAGGAATTTCCACCCACAGCAAAACAGGTGCGGGTACCAATCCTACCACGCCTGCAAGAAGAGGGCGGTTTGAAGATGTGTTGGTCACTTTGGATATGTAGAATAAATAATTACAAGAATAGGTGCACTACTGGGGTGGATGCAAACAGTCACATCTTACTAAACCCTCACACTGATTTTTAAAATGAGACTTTAGCCAGTATATCCTTATATTAAGGACATACCTGAGCCCGCGCACCATTCCAAGGTTTCTCAAGTGGCACGGGACCTAACGCTAAACCTACCTGTACCGTATGGGTAGTACCAGAAGCCAGTGGGCAAATTATAGAGGTGTAAGGTCCAACTCACAGCAAACAGCTCCCAGTTCCCTCCAGTGTGACTAACCACACATACAATGGGAGGAGGCTTAGAGTCCCACCCATGGCTGGCTGATATGTTGCAGGCCTTACAGGTGCACCTAAATGCTGTCTATGGATGGTAATCAAGGCGCATTTAGATTGGAGTTTATACACCTCCACATATAAATATACAATTTAAATGACAAAAATACGTGGTCTCAAAAGGCAGGAAATGCTCAACCCTAAATGCAGTTGTGCATTTATACTCGGAGGAGCAGATACTGCGCTTGTGGTCTGTTGCTAAGGGCCATCCCCATCAAAAAATGCATACAGTGGAGGATGCCCGCAACAGACCACAAGTGCCACAGAGACATCCTACACCAGATGGTAAAATGTGTGGATGTGGAATGATATATAGAATAAATAATTTCAAGAATAGGTGCACTACTGTGGTGGATGCAAACAGTAACATCTGACTAAACCCTCACACTGATGTTAAAAATGAGACTTTAGCTAGTATATCCTTATATTAAGGACATACCTGAGCCCATGCACCACGCCAAGATTTCTCAAGTGGCATGGGACCTAACGCTAAACCTACCTGTACCGTATGGGTAGTACCAGAAGCCAGTGGGCAAATTACAGCAGCGTAAGGTCCGACTCACAGCAAACAGCTCTCAGTTCCCTCCAGTGTGACTAACCACACACAAAAAGAGAGGAGGCTTAGAGTCCCATCCATGGATGGCATGGTGCGCGGGCTCAGGTATGTCCTTAATATAAGGATATACTGGCTAAAGTCTCATTTTTAACATCAGTGTGAGGGTTTAGTCAGATGTTACTGTTTGCAGCCACCACAGTAGTGCACCTATTGTAATTATTTATTCTATATATCATTCCACATCCACACATTTTACCATCTGGTGTAGGATGTCTCTGTGGCACTTGTGGTCTGTTGTGGGCATCCTCCACTGTATGCATTTTTTTCCTGGGGATGGCCCTTAGCAACAGACCACAAGAGCAGTAGCTGCTCCCCGAGTATAAATGCACAACTGCATTTGGGGTTGAACATTTCCTGCCTTTTGAGACCACGTATTTTTTTCATTTAAAATGACGCTTCAGATATGAGATCATCCTCGTCGAGTGTCCTGTCCGAAAGGATGTTTAGCGCAGCAGGGGGGATCGTGACCGATAAGCGCAGTCGCCTAGCTAAAAATGAATGAGGCATGGATCTCGGAAGAATTCAACACCTGTGACGACCACGTGTAATTGAATTTCCTCATGCCAGCCCACACATATCCGCCACCACCCAGAACAAAGAATGGTCCTTGTCTTATGTATTTAAAGCGGCATAAAAGGCCTTTTCTGTCAGGTGAATGCCTAATGTTTGGGGCCTGTACTCCACTGGCCTACAGTAAAATTGTTATTCAGTGACCGCCTAATGTACCTCCAGCCACATAATCACTTGTTCTTTTCGGTCAGGTGAATGCCTAATTTTTGGGGCCTGTACTCCACTGGCCTACAGTAAAATTGTTATTCAGTTACCGCCTAATGTACCTCCAGCCACATAATCACTTGTTCTTTTCTGTTAAGTGAATGCCAAATTTTTGGGGCCTGTACTCCACTGGGCTACATTAAAATTGCTATTTAGTGACCGCCTAATGTACCTCCAGCCACCTAATCACTTCTTCTTTTCTGTCAGGTGAATGCATAATTTTTGGGGCCTGTACTCCACTGGCCTACAGTAAAATTGTTATTCAGTGACCGCCTAATGTACCTCCAGCCACATTATCACTTGTTCTTTTCTGTCAGGTAAATGCCTAATATTTGGGGCTATACTGGCCTACAGTAAAATTGTTATCCACTGACCGTCTAATATACCTCCAGCCACATAATCACTTTTTCTTTTCTGTCAGGTGAATGCCTAATGTTTGGGGCCTGTACTCCACTGGCCTACAGTAAAATTGTTATTCAGTGACCGCCTAATGTACATCCAGCCACATAATCACTTGTTCTTTTCTGTCAGGTGAATGCCTAATTTTTGGGGCCTGTACTTTTTCTTTTTTGCCATATATTAGTGGAATAAAAAAAAGTACGCCACCTCCACACTCTGTCATTGTGCCACTCTGTGGCCCCCTGATGATGCTGCTGCCACCTCCACACTCTGTCATTGTGCCACCCTGTTGCCTCCTCGTGATGCTGCTGCTGCCACCTCCACACTGTCATTGTGCCACTTTTTGGCCTCCTCCTGATGCTGCTGCTGCCACCATCTTCACACTCTGTCATTGTGCCACTCTGTGGCCTCCTGACGCTGCTGCTGCCACCTCCACACTGTCATTGTGCCACTCTTTGGCCTCCTCCTGATGCTGCTGCTGCCGCAAGACTCTGTCATTGGGCCACTCTGTGGTCTCCTCATGCTGCTTCCACCTCACTGCTATGTCATAGGGTCACTCTGTGGACTTCTCATTCTGTTCCCACCCTCCCCAATTCATGACTGGGCCACTATTTTGCCTTTTGGACTGGCTGACATCATCATTTATTTGACCCTTCTTCTGATCTGTCAGAAGGAAGGAAAAATGAGATGCACAGCGCATCCTGTCTATGTAACAGCTGTAAGGCCTGCATGACATGGTCCCTATTTTGCATCAGAATTGGCTTATCATTTGGTAGCCAAAAGCAGAAGTGGGTACAAAACACAGAAGACATGCAAATATTCTATTCATGTGTCATCTCTGTTTTGGATCCATTCTTTTTTTTTTTTTGGCTTTAGCAATACTGATGGATTACTGACCAAATGCTGACCGAGTGAAGGCGGATGCTCCGCAGACAGGATCCGTTTTTTTTGGGTTATTGTTCTGATGGATCAGAGGAAGGGCAAAATAATCAGTGACATCAACACAAACTTACTGCTGACTCTCATCTTTCTAAACAATTTGTGGCCTTAGTCTTTTATCCAGTATGTCACCTTTCCACTCATTTTTATCACCATGCTGCTGCTGATGCTGCTTAAAAAGCCTTATACTGATCACCTCATGCTCCTCCTCCTCCTCCTCTTCCACCTCCAATTCGCGCTGAGAAGATGAACTGAGGGTGGTCTGGCTATCATCAACCTGTGAAATGTCGTCCCCCATTTCCACCTCTTCCACATGCAAAGCGTCGTCCATAATTGTGAGCAGCAAGCGTTCAGTAGACACAAAAGTGGGATGCTGACGCTGATATCGCCGCTCACAATCTTTGTTGATTCCTCAAAGTTGCGTAAAACCTCACAGAGGTCAGACATCCATGCCCGCTCCTTGTTTGTGAATAGCGGAAGCTGACTGGAAAGGCGACGACCATGTTGCAGCTGGTATTCCACTACTGCCCTCTGCTGCTCACAAAGACTGGTCAACATGTGGAAGGTGGAGTTCCAGCGCTTGCTGACGTCGGACAACAGCTGGCAATTTCAAGCGCTGCTGCAGCGTTGACAGACCGGCTGAAGCTTTCGGTGACTTGCGGAAATGTGCACACACGCGGCGCACCTTCACCAGTAGCTCAGGCAAATTGGGTTATGTTTTTAGAAACTGCTGAACCACAAGGTTGAATACGTGGGCAATCATGGGATGTGTCTAAGGTTGCTCAGCTCCAAAGCCGCCACCAAGTTACGGCCTTTATCAGACACAACCATGCCTGGTTCTAGGTTGAGTGGCGAGAGCCACAGCTCAGTCTGGTCTCTTATCCCCTGCCACAGCTCTGCGGCGGTGCGCTGTTTGTCACCTAGGCGGATCAGCTTTAGCACGGCCTGTTGACGCTTCCCCACTGCAGTGCTACACTGCTTCCAGCTACCGACTGGTGACTGACTGGTGCTGCACGCGGATGTTTCAGAGGTAGAAGTGGAGAAGGAGGCGGAGAAGAAGAAGTGGGGGTTGGAGCCACTAACGTAGGTGGTGGCAGAAACCTTGATGGAATTGGGGCCTGCAATCCTTGGTGTCGGTAGCACCTGTGCCATCCCAGGGTACGAGTCGATCCAGGCCTCCACAACATTCACACAGTGTGCCGTCAGGGAAATGCAGCATCCCTGGCCACAAGCACTTGTCCATGTGTCCGTATTTAAGCGGACCTTCCCAGCAACTGCTTTGGTCAGGGCACGTGTGATGTTAAGGGACACATGTTGGTGTAAGGCTGGCACGGCACACCTTGAAAAATAGTGGCGGCTGGGGACTGCGTAACGAGGGACGGCAGCCGACATCAGGCTGTGGAAGGCCTCAGTGTCCACAAGCCTAAATGGCAACATTTCCAGGGCCAGTAATTTGGAAAGCTGCGCATTTAGTGCTATGGCCTGTGGGTGGGTGGCTGGGTATTTGTGCTTGTGTTCAAATGCCTGGGGTAATGACATTTGAATGCTGCGCTGGGACAGGGAAGTGGATATGGTCGCTGATGGTGCTTGCGAAGGTCCAGGTGCAGGGAGGGAGGCATTCGGGCCTGCGTATTGGACAGGGGATTGGCCAGCACATAACAGGGGAAGAGGAGGCAGTGGTGTGACCCGCAGACACAGATTGTGGACCCAGGCGTTCGGCCCACCTATTAGGGTGCTTTGATGCCATGTGGCGGATCATGCTGGTTGTGGTGAGGTTGCTAGTGTTCACGGCCCGGCTCATTTTGGTGTGGCACAGGTTGCAAACTACTATTCTTTTGTCATCCGCACCTTCCTCAAATAATCTCCAAACTGCCAAACACCTACCCCTTGGCAACGGAGATTTACGCAAGGGGGTGCTCCATGGAGCAGTTGCAGGCCTGTTTGGTGGTGCCTGCCTTCTACCTTTTGCCACCCCACTGCCTCTTCCAGCCTGTTGCAGTGCTGCAGATCCCTCCCCCTCTGTACTTCTCTCCTCGTTTGGCTTGTTGCCACCTTCCCAGGTTGGGTCAGTGACCTCGTCATCTAGCACATCTTCTTCCACTTCCTCACTCTGATCATCCTCCTGATTTGTTGACCTAACCACAACCTCAGTGATTGACAACTGTGTGTCATCCTCTTCCTCAACCTCTTGAGACAGTAGTAGCGGTTGAGTCATTGGCAACTGTGTCTCATCATCATCCACCTCATTAAACACTAATTGCCATTCCCCAGCGTCATGTTCTTGTGACTCTGGATGCTCAAGAGGTTGGGAATCGGGGCACAAGATCTCAGGTCTCTCTTCAAGCGTGCTTGGCGAAAGGGCCAAATCAATTAATGGCAATGAAAAGAGGTCCTCGAGATATCCGAGTGTGGGATCACTTGTTTGGCCAGACTGTAAATGGTGGGAGGAAGGAGGATCATGGTGAGGATTGTGTGGACCAGACTCCTGGCTACTGAGACTTGACTTGGTGGAAGACAGGGTGGTGCTTAACCGACTGGAAGCACTATCTGCTGCAATCCAACCAACCACCTGCTTGCACTGGGCTGACTACAAGAGTGGTGTCCTGCGCTGCCCTGCAAACTGGGATATGAAGCTAGGTATCTTGGATGATTGTTTTTCTTGTGCTCTGGCAGCAGGCACAGTTTCAATGCGCCCAGGGCCCTGGCCTCTGCGTGCACCACACGGCCTCTGCGTCCTGACACACACGCTATTGCAGCGCAGATGTGACAATTCACTACAGACACCATTTATAGGCAAAGTGTGGATAAATTATGGAAAAAATATATTTGTTGTCACCAATATTTTTCCCAATATCTGGGCCTGACACACAGACGCTATTGCAGCACAGATGTGACAATTCACTGCAGGGACCGTTTATAGGAAAAGTGTGGATAAATCCTATATTATTCAGTTTAGCCAGAGCAAAACTGATTGCAGTTCAAGGATCCATTTCTCCAGTAAAAATCATAACATGTCAAAAGCAAATAAAAATCTAGTAATGGACCTGATGAAGTCTTAAGGTAACACAGAATCATTGCTGCGGTATGACATTCATAGGTTAAGTACTCTTTTAGTTTTATGTTTAATGAACTCTTGGGAAAAAGAGAGGAGAAAATATATATTTTTTTCTTTTTGTCTTCTACAACTGGGCAGATCGGCTTGTGCTGTGCACATTCTCTAATGGATATAATGCAGGGTCCTGAAGTATTTATCTAAATGTTCCGACTGTCACTCCTCATTTTATTGAAAGAAGAAATTAAACACAGGCACAGAGCTGCTGACAGCCTGCAAGCGCATTAGAAAGCTTCATATTAGATGCGTAAGCTTACTTACCACTAATGCTATCTTGAATCAGTCTCCCTGGCATTGTGGCTGACATCTTGAATCAGTCTCTTAGGAGCTGTTGACCATCTTGGATTTCCTCTTGTTGGAATGCAGCAGCCACCTTGGCTCAGTCTGAGGAAGCAATCCATACTCTCTGCCAAATGCGACACAACTTTTCTAATGCATCCTGTTTATCAATTGAAACTATTAATATAAAAATACAATACAAAGTATTAATTTTACGATTTGATTATATAACTGCAAACAGATTTTTCTCTTAAAACATAAAATATAAGTGCATGTATTGTCCTCGAGGGAAGTTATTGGTTGTCCAATTTGCACGGGAAAGTATTAAAATAATAAAAAAGATATAGTCACTGTTCTGACCATCTATGTTTTTAACTCTGACAACCCTTTATTATTCTACTAATCAGGGTTCTATAGATCCACAATATAGTGCCCGTAACCTGCCACAGGCTTGGGGTCTATTCACACGACCGTAGGCCATCTGTGCCTGTATTGCGGACTGCAAACAGCGGTTCCGCAATATACGGCATCGGCTGTGTGAATGCCGTATCACGGAGGTGGACCCATTAATTTGAATGAGTCTGCAATCCTCAAGACACGGCGCGGTGCGGAGGCATGGATTAAAAGCCCTTCTGTAGGCTTTTTGGCCCATGCCTCCGCACCGCAAAAGATATGCAAATTGAGGTCCGCAGCACGGGCAAGGATGGCTTACATTCGCATGAATGTACCCTTATACTGTATGTCCATCTACTTCCATCTGATGGAGGCACACTGAAGTTTTTCCATAATGAATCTATGAAAAATAATTTAAGTATTGCCAATACTTATGCCAACCCACAAGTGAAATGACATGAATATTTATTTGGTGAAAACAAAAATACTGAGGGAGATATATTAAAGGATGTGCATCCAGAATCTTACTTAGTTTGCACCATAATTTGTGGCACATGCTTGTTGCGTGAAATATTTAAAGTGTGTGCCAGAATTTTTACCCATATGCTACTTGCTGCAAGTCAACTTCTCAGCGTTTTGCCTACTCCTACTTTGCTGCTTCTTTTGTTGCAGTGTTAGATTTTGGCACATTTTGTGGTCAAAAATAGGGTTGAGCGAACCTGAACTGTAAAGTTCGGGTTCGTACCGAACTTTAGGATTTTTGGACCCCGGACCCGAACATTTCAGTAAAAGTTCGGGTTTGGTGTTCGGCGATTTCTTGGCGCTTTTTGAAAGGCTGCAGAGCAGCCAATCAACAAGCGTTTAACTGTGTGACCTTAGAAGCCATCACAGCCATGCCTACTAATGGCATGGCTGTGATTGGTCAGTGCAGCATGTGACCCAGCCTCTATATAAGCTGGAGTTACGTAGCGCTGCACGTCACTCTGCTGTTACTAGTGTAGGAAGAGAATGATGCTGCTGCTGTGAGGGAGAGAATGGGACAGAATCTGTTATCAGAACTCCAATGGAACTCAGCGATCTACATAGATTTAGTTGTGTGGGTGCAGTGCACAATCTTTTTACCCTGCCCTGAGCCCTGTGACAGAGAAAAATAACTTTTATCCGTCTGTTAGTTAGGTGGGCGGCAGCGTCCATTTTATGCAAGCTCAGTGCACCAGCACTGCATCTGAGCTTTTGTGACATTCAAATCCAAGCTTGAAATACTGCAATAATAATCTGGTTTTAAAAAAAAACACCCTTTTTTGCCAATATAAAACATCTGGTGCCTTTGCAGGATTAGTCAGTGTGCAATTTAAGCTAGAAATACAGCCATCATTTTCTGGGTTTTAAAAAACACCCTTTTTGGGCAAAATACACTATTTTACAGCCCTTGCTGCATCTGCACATGTGAAATTCAAGCATTATATACAGCTTTCATATTCTGTTAGTAAAAAAAACACCCTTTTTTTTGCAAAATACCTAATAATGCAGCCCTTGCTGCATCTGTAAATGTTAAAAACAAGTTTTAAAAAATGCAATAATTTTCTGGCTTAGAAAACAAAAACTTTTTTGGCAATAACCTTCATTTTGGACCTCTGCCGCATTAGTCAGTGTGCAATTTAAGCTAGAAATACAACTATAATTTTCTGGGTTTTTGTGCAAAATACACAATTTTACAGCCCTTGCTGCATCTGCACGTGTGAAATTCAAGCTTTATATACTGCTGTCATATTCTGTTATTAAAAAAAACTTAATTTTGCAGCCTTTGCTGCATATGTCATTGTGAGATACACCCTTTGGATACTGTGGTTCTATTCTGCTCTTATAAAAAACACCTATTTTGGCCAAAAATCTTTAAATGCGGCCTAGTCTGGATCTATATGTGTGAGATACACATTTTAGATACTGTGGTTCTATTCTGTTATTTAAAAAACAGCCATTTTGGGCAAAAATCATTAAATGCGGCCTAGTCACGACCTGTACGTGTGAGATACACATTTTACATACAGGGAGTGCAGAATTATTAGGCAAGTTGTATTTTTGAGGATTAATTTTATTATTGAACAACAACCATGTTCTCAATGAACCCAAAAAACTCATTAATATCAAAGCTGAATATTTTTGGAAGTAGTTTTTAGTTTGTTTTTAGTTTTAGCTATTTTAGGGGGATATCTGTGTGTGCAGGTGACTATTACTGTGCATAATTATTAGGCAACTTAACAAAAAACAAATATATACCCATTTCAATTATTTATTTTTACCAGTGAAACCAATATAACATCTCAACATTCACAAATATACATTTCTGACATTCAAAAACAAAACAAAAACAAATCAGTGACCAATATAGCCACCTTTCTTTGCAAGGACACTCAAAAGCCTGCCATCCATGGATTCTGTCAGTGTTTTGATCTGTTCACCATCAACATTGCGTGCAGCAGCAACCACAGCCTCCCAGACACTGTTCAGAGAGGTGTACTGTTTTCCCTCCTTGTAAATCTCACATTTGATGATGGACCACAGGTTCTCAATGGGGTTCAGATCAGGTGAACAAGGAGGCCATGTCATTAGATTTTCTTCTTTTATACCCTTTCTTGCCAGCCACGCTGTGAAGTACTTGGACGCTTGTGATGGAGCATTGTCCTGCATGAAAATCATGTTTTTCTTGAAGGATGCAGACTTCTTTCTGTACCACTGCTTGAAGAAGGTGTCTTCCAGAAACTGGCAGTAGGACTGGGAGTTGAGCTTGACTCCATCCTCAACCCGAAAAGGCCCCACAAGCTCATCTTTGATGATACCAGCCCAAACCAGTACTCCACCTCCACCTTGCTGGCGTCTGAGTCGGACTGGAGCTCTCTGCCCTTTACCAATCCAGCCACGGGCCCATCCATCTGGCCCATCAAGACTCACTCTCATTTCATAAGTCCATAAAACCTTAGAAAAATCAGTCATGAGATATTTCTTGGCCCAGTCTTGACGTTTCAGCTTGTGTGTCTTGTTCAGTGGTGGTCGTCTTTCAGCCTTTCTTACTTTGGCCATGTCTCTGAGTATTGCACACCTTGTGCTTTTGGGCACTCCAGTGATGTTGCAGATCTGAAATATGGCCAAACTGGTGGCAAGTGGCATCTTGGCAGCTGCACGCTTGACTTTTCTCAGTTCATGGGCAGTTATTTTGCGCCTTGGTTTTTCACACGCTTCTTGCGACCCTGTTGACTATTTTGAATGAAACGCTTGATTGTTCGATGATTACGCTTCAGAAGCTTTGCAATTTTAAGAGTGCTGCATCCCTCTGCAAGATATCTCACTATTTTTGACTTTTCTGAGCCTGTCAAGTCCTTCTTTTGACCCATTTTGCCAAAGGAAAGGAAGTTGCCTAATAATTATGCACACCTAATACAGGGTGTTGATGTCATTAGACCACACCTCTTCTCATTACAGAGATGCACATCACCTAATATGCTTAATTGGTAGTAGGCTTTCGAGCCTATACAGCTTGGAGTAAGACAACATGCATAAAGAGGATGATGTGGTCAAAATACTCATTTGCCTGATAATTCTGCACTCCCTGTACTGTGGTTCTATTCTGTTATTTGAAAAACAGCCATTTTGGGCAAAGAACTTAAATTGCGGCCTAGTCTGGATCTGTACGTGTGAGATACACCCTTTACATACTGTGGTTTTATTCTGTTATTTGAAAAACAGCCATTTTAGGCAAAACAAAAAAATTGCGGCCTAGTCAAGACCTGTACATGTGAGATACACCCTTTACATACTGTGGTTCTATTCTGTCATTTGAAAAACAGCCATTTTGGGCAAAAAAATTAAATTGCGGCTTAGTCAGGACCTGTACGTGTGAGATACACCCTTTTACATACTGTGGTTCTATTCTGTCATTTGAAAAAAAGCCATTTTGGGCAAAAAACATAAATTGCGGCCTAGTCTGGATCTGTACGTGTGAGATACACATTTTAGATACTGTGGTTTTATTCTGTTATTTGAAAAACAACCATTTTGAGCAAAAAACTTAAATTGCGGCCTAGTCACGACCTGTATGTCACGGCCTATGGTGTGCGTTGTGACACTGTTGCTACACTTGCGGTTGCCCGCGGCAACGTGTTGCTGTGTGAGCATGCGGTGGCAGTGTCTCGGCCTTTTGGGTGATTGTCATGACATGGTTGCCACGCATGTTGTTGCCTGCGGCAACGTGTAGCTTTCTATGCTTGTGTGTGCACTTCCCCTTTAAGTGGCTTTCTTCCCTTGTCTGGTGTTGGAAGGGTTAACTCCCTTCCTAGTGTTTTGTTAAGGCCTCCTGCACACGGCCGTTTTTTTTTTCCCGTTTACTGGCCGTTTTTTGCGTTCCGTATACGGTCCGTATACGGAACCATTCATTTCAATGGTTCCGCAAAAAAAACGGAAATGTACTCCATATGCATTCCGTTTCCGTATTTCCGTTTTTCCGTTCCGTTTTAACATAGAACATGTCCTATTATTGCCCGCAAATCACGTTCCGTGGCTCCATTCAAGTCAATGGGTCCGCAAAAAAACGGAACACATACGGAAATGCATCCGTATGTCTTCCGTTTCCGTTCCGTTTTTTGCTGAACCATCTATTGAAAATGTTATGCCCAGCCCAATTTTATCTATGTAATTACTGTATACTGTATATGCCATACGGAAAAACGGAACGGAAAAACGGAACAAAAACGGAACAGAAACGGAAACACAATGGAAACAAAAAACGGAACAACGGATCTGTGAAAAACGGACCGCAAAACACTGAAAAAGCCATACGGTCGTGTGCAATAGGCCTAACACTGGGTTTATGTGTGTGTGGGTGCTTGGGCTATTTAGCCTCTGCTGGATGCCTGAAGCTGAGGGGTACTCCAGCCATGGTGTGTGCTGGAGCTATCCTCCTGCTCTTCATTTCCATCTGTCCAGTGAGGGCCACCCTTGTGGTCATAGATGTTTTTATGGTGTCTCATGTTTTTGCAGCTACTGGTGTCCTGGGTTCCTGTGTGGTTTGTGGTGTGTGCTGTGTCCTTTTAATGTTGGTGTGGACACCAGCACTTGTGCACGGGTTCCAGTCAGTGTGTCTGTGGCAGGTAAGTGTGTTACTGGTCTCGCTTACCTGCCATCTCTATAGCTGTATGTGTTCCCCTATTCTTGCAGCCTGGCCTCATATGAAGACTCCTGTTCCTCCATGACTGGGATGAACAGGTTATCTCTCCCCTGCTCCTAAGTGAGGGATTACCAGGGCGACTAAGGGTCTCTAGGAATCCAGAGTATGAGTCGTCCTACCATCGGGGTCCGCTCATACAGTGAGGAGTCAGGGAGAGGATTAGGGACGCGGTAGGAGGTGACCTGCTCCCTTATTACTCCTTTTGGCCAGGCTGATCCCCCTTTACCCTCTGATACCGCACGGTGGAGGGTTTCCCCCCACTCGCCGCCGTGACACTGTACGTGTGAGATACACCCTTTACATACTGTGGTTTTATTCTGTTATTTGAAAAACAGCCATTTTAGGCAAAACAAAAAAATTGCGGCCTAGTCAAGACCTGTACGTGTGAGATACACCCTTTACATACTGTGGTTCTATTCTGTCATTTGAAAAACAGCCATTTTGGGCAAAAAAATTAAATTGCGGCTTAGTCAGGACCTGTACGTCTGAGATAGACCCTTTACATACTGTGGTTCTATTCTGTCATTTGAAAAACAGCCATTTTGGGCAAAAACCATAAATTGCGGCCTAGTCTGGATCTGTACATGTGAGATACACATTTTAGATACTGTGGTTCCATTCTGTTATTTGAAAAACAACCATTTTGAGCAAAAAAACTTTAATTGCGGCCTAGTCTGCATCTGTACGTGTCAGATACACCCTTTACATACTGTTGTTCTATTCTGCTATTAATAAAACACCCATTTAGGGCAAGATCCTAAATTTGAGAAATATGAGGAGAGCGTCAAATAAGGGACGTGGCCCAGGTCGTGGTGCTGCTGGTGGAGCTACTGTTGCAGGGAGAGGACGTGGTCAATCTGTGCCAGCTACACACATAAGTGAAACCCCTTCCTCAGGTGCGAGTAGGTGACAAAACTTGCAGCAGTATTTTGTTGGGCCTAATGCGGCTCTACGAATGGTGAGACCAGAACAAGTATAGGCGATAGTAGATTGGGTTGCTGACAGTGCCTCCAGTTCATTCCCATTGTCTCCCACCCAGTCTCCTGCTGAAAGATCAGAGTTGGCACCTGCAGCTGATGTCCATCAGTCTTTCACCTCACCCCCTTGCAAATCAGCCAAGCAGTCTGAGCCCCAAGTCATGCAGCAGTCTCTTCTGCTTTTTGATGACTCTGTTAGCAGGGTTTCCCAGGACCATCCACCTAGCCCTTACCCAGAAGTGTAAGAGATTGAGTGCACCGATGCCCAACCACTTATGTTTCAAGATGAGTACATGGGAGGACCATCACTGCACGTCTCGGATGATGCCGAAACACAGGTGCCAACTGCTGGGGCTTTCGAAGGTGTGCAGACCGACAAGGAGGGCAGGGATGAAGACTGGGTGGAAGATGATGTGGAGGACGATGAGGTCCTCGACCCCACATTGAATCAAAGTCATGCGAGTGACCTTTGTAGCACGGGGAAGAGGTGGTGGTCCAATTGCCACCAGCACAGCAGAAGAGGGAGCAGGGTGAAAAAGCGGAGTGGCCGTCCCCTAGACAGTACGCCTGCTACTGCCCACCGCAGCAAGGGACCGAGCACACCAAAGCCAGCTCCAAGGAGTTCCCTGGCATGGCAGTTCCTCAGACAAAGTGCTGACGACATGACACGAGTGGTTTGCACGCTGTGCAATCAGAGCCTGAAGCGAGGCATAAACGTTCTCAACCTGAGCACAACCTGCATGACCAGGCATCTAAGTGCAAAGCATGAGCTGCAGTGGAGTAGACACCTCAAAAACCAAGAAAGGTCTCTGGCTCCTCCTGCTTCCTCTTCTGCTGCATTTTTGGCCTCTTCATCCACCTCTGGAGGGACAGTGTCACCTGCCACCCCGCAAACAGAGGATCTGCCAGCAACACCACCATCTGGGTCACCAAGCATCTCCACAATGTCCCACGGAAGCGTTCAGCTCTCCATCTTCCAAACACTGGAGCGGAAGATGAAGTACTCCCCTACCCACCCGCGATCTCTGGCCCTGAATGCCAGCATTTCAAAATTACTGGCCTTTGAAATGCTGCCATTCCGTCTGGTGGAAACGGAGAGTTTTAAAGGCCTTATGGCGGTAGCTGTCCCACAGTACGTCGTACCCAGCCACCACTACTTTTCCAGGTGAGCCAGCCCTTCCCTGCACAACCAAGTGGGGGACAAAATCAGGTGTGCACTGCGCAATGCCATCTGTGGCAAGGTGCACCTCACTACGGATACGTGGACCAGTAAGCACGGTCAGGGACGTTATATCTCCATAACAGTACACTGGGTAAATGCAGTGGCGGCTGGGCCTGAGGCAGATAGCAGTTTGGCGCATGTCCTTCCACGACTGAGGATTGCAGGGCACTTCAGTTTGCCTCCTGTTGCTTCCTCCTCCTACTCCGCTTCCTCATCCTCTACCGGCTCCTCATCCGGTCAGCGTAACACCTTCACCACCAACTACAGCACAGCCAGGGGTAAACGACAGCAGGCATTTTTAAAACGTATCTGTTTGGGGGTCAAACCCCACACCGCGCAGGAGCTGTGGACGGGCCTTGAACAACAGACCGATGAGTAGTTGGTGCTAGTGGGCCTCAAGCCCTGCCTGGTGGTGTGCGATAATGGGCAAAATCTCGTAGCAGCTCTGGTTTGACGAACATCCCTTGCCAGGCGCATGTGCTGAATTTGGTGGTGCAAAGATTCCTTAAAAATTACCCCGATATGTCAGAGCTGCTGCATAAAGTGCGGACTGACTGTGCGCGTTTTCGGCGTTATCACCCTGCTGCTGCTCGCCAGTCAGCGCTGCAGCGTAATTTCGGCCTTCACGCTCACCGCCTCACATGCGACATGCCCACAAGGTGAAACTCCACCTTGCACATGCTGGCCAGACTGTAGCAGCAGCAGGCGATAGTGGAGTTTCAGCTGCAGCACGCACGGGTGAGTTGCTCTGCGGAACAGCACCACTTCACCACCAATGACTGGGCCTCCATGAGAGACCTGTGTTCCTTGTTGCGCTATTTCGAGTACTCCACCAACATGGCCAGTGCCGATAACGCAGTTCTCAGCGTTACTTTCCCACTTCTATGGCTCCTTGAAAAAACACTGGAAGAGGATGTGGCACAGGAGGAGGAAAAGGGATCATTTCGTAGGGTTTCCGGCCAGTCATTAACAAGTGGCTCTGAGGGTGGGTTCCTGCACCAACAAACTCCAGGTACACTATTGTCCAGCCAGGGCACAGTTCTGGAGGATGATGAGGTGGAGGATGAGGAGGAGGAGATGGGGGAGGAACCATGTTCACAGCAGGGTGGCACCCAGACCAGCTCATGGCCATCACTGGTGCGGGGGGATACAGAGGACACAGACGATACATCTCCCACAGAGGACAGCTTTTCGTTGCCTCTGGGCAGCCTGGCAAACATGAGCAATTACATGCTGCAGTGTCTCCGCAATGACCGCAGAGTTGCCCACATTCTAACTTGTGCTGATTACTGAGTGGCCACGCTGCTGGATCCCCGTTACAAGGACAACGTACCGTCCTTAATTCCCTCACTGGAGCGTGATCGTAAGATGCACGAGTACAAGCGCACGCTGGTAGACGCGCTTCTGGTGGCATTCCCACCTGACAGCGGGGACACAGTGGAAGCACAAGGCAAAGGCAAAGGAGGAGGAAAAGGTCGCCAACGCAGCTGGGGCACCGCCAGCACCTCAGAAGGCAGGGTTAGAATGGCCGAAATGTGGAAAAGCTTTGTCAGCACGCCACAACAACGAGCACCACCAGCTGATATAGAACGTCTTAGCAGGAGGCAGCATTTCAGCAACATGGTGGAGCAGTAGGTGTGCACACGCCTACACGTACTGAATGACGGGTCTGCCCCCTTCAACTTCTGGGTCTCCAAATTGGGCACATGGCCTGAGCTTGCCCTTTACGCCTTAGAGGTGCTGGCCTGCCCTGCAGCCAGTGTATTATCTGGACGTGTGTTTAGCATGGCAGGAGGCGTTATTGTCACGGATGTTGTAGGGGAGAACACCAAAAGACAACAAGACGGAAGGGAAAAGACACTAGGCCTCACCGCTAGGGAAGGAAAAGGGTCACCACCTATGAAACCCTGCTCCTGGCCCTAACTCCTATCCGTATGGGTACCTCTCGATGGTAGAGATGCCCATACACAGGAACCTAGAAAACCCTGGTGACCCTCAGATGCCCTAGACTTATGACAGGGCAGAGACAACCCGCTCCTTCCCTGGTGAAGGAACCAGCGTCTCACTGAGGCCTAGTAAACAACAGAGGGGGGGAGGAATACAAAACACAACAAGCGGAACACTTAACTTCTAAGGATGATGGATTATGGATAATGGATGATGGATGATGGATGATGAGGACTTCAACTATAACCACACTCCAGCTCTTCCAACACCAAATGAAGCTATCCAGAGCAAGGAGTGATGGGTGGAGTCAAACTAAATAGGGGAAGGTAAAGGTCACATGATCCACACCTGAACAGGAGGTGGGGACATACAAGCAACACACAGACAAAGTGAAACCAAAAGAGGCTGTCAGATCACTAATGAGCAGATAATCTTTCAGATCTTCTCAAACCTGTCACCGGTGTGACAGTACCCCCCCTTCTACGGGTGACCTCCGGGCACCCAGGACCAACCTTATCAGGATGAGCTCTGTGGAATGCTCTCACCAGACGACTAGCATTAACATTGGTCGCTGGAACCCACATCCTCTCCTCTGGTCCGTACCCTCTCCAATGAACGATATACTGGAGGGATCTCCGGGGAACTCAGGAGTCCACAATCCTGCTGATCTGAAATTCCAAATTGCCGTCCACCATGACAGGAGCGGGAGGCAAGGAGGACGACTCAACAGGTTCAATACATTTCTTTAACAACGATTTATGAAATACGTTATGGATTTTTAATGCCTGAGGAAGTTCAAGACGGAAGGCTACAGGGTTAACAATGGCAGTGATCTTATATGGACCAATAAATCTTGGTCCCAACTTTCAAGAATGTACCTTAAGTTTAATGTTTCTTGTAGAGAGCCACACAGAATCACCCACTCTCAGGTCCGGACCACTCATACGTCTGTCAGCCGCACACTTATACCTGTTGCCCATCTTTTCCAGGTTATTTTAGATTTTCCGCCAAATAGAAGACAAAGAAGAGGAAAATCGTTCCTCCTCAGGAATGCCGGAATTATGAGCACCAGAAAATGTACCAAACTGTGGATGCAACCCATATGCCCCAAAAAACGGCGACTTATCAGTGGATTCCTGTCTACGGTTATTTATAGCAAACTCAGCTAACGACAAAAATGACGACCACTCTTCCTGATTCTCTGAAACAAAACATCTCAAGTAAGTTTTCAGATTCTGATTAGTGCGCTCCGTCTGTCCGTTCGACTGAGGATGAAAAGCCGAAGAGAAGGACAATTGTACACCCAGACGAGTAGAGAACGCTTTCCAGAATCTGGAAACAAACTGAGTCCCTCTATCGGACACCACATTAGAGGGAATGCCATGTAGTTTCACGATGTTGTCGACAAACACCTGCGCAAGAGTTTTAGCATTGGGTAGACTAGGTAATGCAATAAAGTGTGCCATTTTACTAAAACGATCGACAACCACCAAAATCACGGTCTTTCCTGAAGAATTCGGTTAATCCGTGATAAAATCCATGGACAAATGGGTCCAAGGTCTGGACGGGATGGGCAATGGAAGCAGAGATCCGGAAGGCCGAGTATGTGTCACCTTAGCACGTGCACAGGTACCACAGGCTGACACATAGTCCTCAATACACTTACGCAACTCCGGCCACCAGAATCTGCGAGAGATGAGATCGATAGTCGATCTGCTCCCAGCAAGCACCGTACAGTGATGTTCCTCGAACACCTTGTGACGTAATTCGGGGGGAACAAACAATTTCCCCTGAGGACAAGAGTCCGGAGCATCCTCCTGTGCCTCTAACACCCTGGCCTCGAGATCAGGATAAAGAGCAGAAATAACTACCCCTTCAGATAAAATGGGACTAGGGTCATTAGACTCCCATCCCCCCCCCAGGAAAGCTACGTGACAAAGAATCCGCCTTGACGTTCTTAACCCCAGGGCGGTAAGTGACGATGAAGTTAAATCTGGTGAAAAACAATGACCATCTGGCCTGCCTTGGGTTCAGTCGCTTAGCCGACTCCAAGTAGGCCAGATTCTTGTGATCCGTAATTACCATAATAGGATGAATTGCTCCTTCTAACCAATGTCGCCATTCCTCGAACGCCAACCTAATGGCCAGCAATTCCCTATTCCCCACATCATAATTCCTTTCAGCAGTCAAATTTTTTTTAGAGTAAAATGCACATGCGCGCCATTTACTGGGTGAAGGACCCTGCGACAATATTGCTCCTACCCCAACCTCTGACGCGTCAACCTAAACAATAAATGGCTGAGACACGTCCGGTTGCACCAGAATAGGGGACGAAGCAAAACATTCTTTCACAGCAGAAAAGGCCTGTAATGCCGCATCAGACCAAATAGAAATATCAGCACCTTTCCTAGTCATGTCTGTTAAAGGTTTAACCACCGATGAATAGTTCAAGATAAATTTACGGTAGTAGTTGGTAAACCCCAAAAATCGCATAAGCGCTTGATGATTTTCGGGTCGATCCTAGTCCAACACGGCACGGACCTTCTCGGGATCCATACGAAAACCTGAGGATGATAGCAGGTAACCCAGAAATTGCACTTCCTGTACAGCAAATACACACTTTTCCATCTTAGCATACAACTTATTCTCTCTTAGGATCTGTAACACCTGTTTCACATGATCCTGATGAGTCTCCATATTAGGCGAATAAATTAGTATGTCATCAAGGTATACCACGACAAACCTCCCCACCAGATGATGAAAAATGTCATTGACAAAGTGTTGAAAACCCAAAGGGCATGACCAGATTTTCAAAATGACCCTCAGGGGTATTAAAAGTGGTCTTCCACTCATCCCCCTCCTTGATCCTTACCAGATTATATGCCCCCCTCAGATCCAATTTAGAGAACACCTTGGCACCAACAATCTGACTAAACAAATCCAGAATCAAAGGAAGGCGGTAAGGATCACGGACGGTAATACGATTGAGCTCACGGAAGTCCAGACATGGTCTCAGGGTACCATCCTTTTTCTTTACAAAGAAAAATCCAGCAGCCACTGGGGACTTGGATGGTCTGATATGTCGCTTTGCCAAACTCTCGGTGATATACTCTCGCATAGCCTTTCTTTCGGGTTCCGAAAGATTATACAACCGAGATTTGGGCAATTTAGCTTCGGGAATAAGATTGACAGGACAGTCATACTCCCGGTGCGGAGGCAACAACTGATTACCATTCTCAGAAAACACATCAGAAAATTCAGAAATGAGCGAGGGTACAGTTTTAGTGGTAGCCATAGAGAACGATGCATTAAGACAGTTGTCCATGCAAAAATCACTCCACTCGAGAATCTGTCTCGCTTGCCAATCGATGTTAGGGTTATGTTTGCTTAACCATGGTAAGCCCAACACCAACGGAGCAGGCAGACCCTCCAACACATAACAGGAGATAGATTCCTGATGCAAATCACCCACTCTTAAATGACTACCTGCGACAGGCATTTTTGGGTGAGAGGTGCGGAGTCAATTGCAAAGACAGAAATACTATTCTCTAATGCATTAGTAGTCAACCCGTGAATGCGTACAAACTGTCCATCAATCAAGTTAACTCCTGCCCCACTGTCGATAAAAGCTTTGATTTTCACAGTTTTGGACTCTAGCGCCACCTCGGCTGACAGGAGAAAACGGGTACTACCAGTAAAAGACAAAAGTAGGTTTTCTTGCTGCCCACCCACACTTCCAATAGTAATTTGGGGATTAAACTTTTTTTTTCTTTGGTTTACACCTTGATGCTGCAAGTACGGACAAATATTCACAAAATGTCCCTTCTTGCCACAACAAAAGCAGACTCCTTTCACATGACCCAAGCTTTTGCCAGTAGTTCCAGGAGTAGCTCCTCCTAACTGCATAGGCTCATCACAAGGCACAACCACCCGAGTCTCTCCACCATAAGTGTCAAAGAAAGCAGTACCCTTATTGGACAGTACGTTCTGAAGGTGAGGACCCCTAGATCTCTCCCTCAGGCGTCTATCAAGACGTACAGCAAGGGACATAGCTGCTTCCAATGACTCAGGATTTTCACGAAAAGCCAATGTGTCCTGCAGTCTCTCAGAGAGACCCTGGCAGAATTGTCTACGGAGAGCAGAATCGTTCCACTCTGTATCCGTAGCCCATCTCCTAAATTCAGAGCAAAAGGTCTCCGCAGAACGTTCTTCCTGCCGCAAACCCCGTAACTTGGTCTCGGCCTGAGAGATCCGATCCGAGTCATCATAGATTAGACCCAAGGCTCTAAAGAATTCATCCACTGACCGGAGGGACGGTGATCCGGTCGGCAGAGAAAAAGCCCAAGATTGTGCGTCCTCTTTAAGTAATGAAATAATCATACCCACACGTTGACACTCCTCACCAGAAGAGTATGGACGAAGCCTAAAGTATAATTTACATGACTCCCTGAACCGGATGAAATTGTCACCACCCCCGGAAAACCTGTCCGGGAGAGCCACCTTCGGTTCAGGGCAGGCCTGGAACCCACCACCGGAACCAGCAGCCTGTGGGCTCTGAATTTGCAAAACCATCGTACGGAGGTCTGCTACCTCCAAAGTCAGATTCTGCATCTGTTCGACCAGTGCAGTCATAGCATCCATAGCTGCACAGATCAGAACAAAAAATTGCGGTATTGGCTCTGGATAATGGTATTGCTCACTCTTGCATTTTGGATATTTAACACTCTTTTGGAGTGTACCCTAATTAAATAAAATTAAAATTAAAACCAAAAACCATTGTTGGCTACCTTGTCCTCCTTCACCGCTGCTTCGTCCTACACCGCTAAGTCCTCCGCCTCCTCAAACTCCTACTCCATATGGACCTCCACCTCATAAATCAAATTATTATAATTTTTTTTTTTATTTGTACGTATTTTATTTTATGTCATTTCACTAATTTTGTCTGTTACATTTTCGGGTGAGATTCACCAATTTTTGGGTGTGATATACCACTGTTATACCTAGTAGACAGGTAAAAAAAAATCACTAATTTGTCTGTTAAATTATGTCTCTTACATTTTCGGGTGAAATTAAACAATTTTTTTCTGTCATAGACCCCTGCTCTACCTAGTAGACAGGTTAATAAATTTCACAAATTTTCCTGTTACATTCTTGGGTTGACATTTTACAATTTTTGACGTGAATAAACCCATGCTCTACAAAGGTGACAGGGACAGAAATTTTTAAAAATAATCTGTTCCATTGGTGGGTGACATTAACCCATTTCTGGCGATGAAAAACCCCTACTCTGCATAGGTGACAGCGACTTAAATTTCTAAAATTCGTCTTTAATTGGCCCTTTCATTCGATCCTTTTGCGCTTCAATAATTGTCCCACATTTGCGCTTCAATAATTTGTCCCATATTTCCACTCTATCATAGTTAATTTCAAACAATTAACCTCCCTTGGATGTGGTCTCTGTTTCTCACGCTCCCTCTCCGGCGTGGAACCCTGATTCGCCGATAACCGTGATCAACATGGTAGGCTCAGAAAAGAACATTGAAAGTTGATAGAGAAGATATCCAAATGGATGGTGGACGTCACAGGGACGTGCGATCAGGCAGAAGTTATCTAGAGTCAGCAAAGCAGCAGCAGGGCCTGGCTAACGTTTCCAAATCCAAAATACCCCAGTGACATTCCCTATAATTTTTTATTAATCATTCCAATAACAGGGCATCTTAAGAGTCCTGTATTGTTATTTATCTTCACTACCTCCCCGAGTCGGGAGTGGGTAATTGCCGCGCGCCCCCTCCTTTCCTTCAATTCTTCAGTTTTAATAGCTTCTCCCACATTTCCGCTCGATCACAATTAAATTTCATCCATTGATCTCCCTTGGATGTGGTCTCTCTTTCTCACGCTCCCTCTCTGGGGTGGAACCCTGATTCGCCACTAACCGTGATCAACATGGTAGGCGCAGAAAAGAACATCGAAAGTTGATAGAGCAGATATCCAATTGGACGTGCAACATGGTGGGGCAGTATGTTTGCACACGCCTACACGAACTGACTGATGGTTCTGCCCCCTGCAACTTCTGGGTCTCCAAATTGGGCACATGGCCTGAGCTTGCCCTTTACGCCTTGGAGGTGCTGGCCTGCCCTGCATCCAGTGTATTATCTGAACATGTGTTTAGCACGACTGGAGGGGGTTATCACAGGTTATATTTCCCAATGTTTTGGGGTGTACCCTTTATTTAAAAAAATTAAAATAAATTTAAAAACAAAAAGCAGTGTAGGCTTCCTCCTCCTCCATCGCCGCTTCCACCTACACTGCCACATCCACCGCCTCCTCAACCTTCTACTCCATATGGACCTCGTCCTCCTAGATCAAGATTATAATTTTTTTTTTACGTATTTTATGTTATTTAAAGTCATTTCCTTATCCACTTTTGTTTGCAGAGCACTTGCCATGCTCTTAACCACATTTTGCTGCCATTTGCAGCCCTCTAGCCCATTCCATGACATTTTTACAACCATTTTAGTGCTCAAAAGTTCGGGTCCCCATTGACTTCAATGGGGTTCAGGTTCGGGGTCAAGTTCGGGTCAAGTTGTCCGCTCAACTCTAGTCAAAAACCATACAAACACTGGTGGACTAAAAGTGGTATAAGCAGCGGCATGCCCTGGGGGGGGGGGGGGGGGGGGCGGTGAACCCTGGGTGCCGGCTCTGATGGGGGTGCCAGCAGGGCAGGCCCAGAAGCAATGAGCGCTTCCATCAATACAGATGGAAGCGCTCATTGCTGAAGCGCTGACACCCGTGACCCAGTCCCACATACTGCGGCGAGGCAGGGAGCGGAGTGCATAGTAGGCCTGAAGCGTATGCGTATTCTTTTATGTGCCAACTTTGGGGGACATTAGGGGGCCGGGGGGCACAGAGGACGTGTGGGGGAAAACTTTTATTTTATATTATAATGTGGCAACTTTGGGGGATATGAGGGGGCCGGGGTGGACAGAGGACGTGTGGGGGCAAACATTTACTTTATTTTATAATGTGGCAACTTTGGGGGACATGAGGGGGATGCACACAAGAGGACGTGGGGGGAATATGGTGGGATACTGTGTGGCACAGTGGGGGGGGCAATTTATTATGGGAGGGATGGCAATGTGGGGGACACTACTGTGTGGGGGGCAGCGTGGGGGACACTACTGTGTAGGGGGCAGCGTGGGGGACACTACTGTGTGGGGGGCAGCGTGGGGGACACTACTGTGTGGGGAGCAGCGTGGGGGAGACTACTGTGTGGGGGATACTACTGTATGGGGGCAGTGTGGGGGACACTACTGTGTGGGGGCAGTGTGGGGGAAATTACTGTGTGGTGGGCAGTGTGGGGGACACTACTGTGTAGGGGACACTACTGTGTGGGGGGCAGCGTGGGGGACACTACTGTGTGGGGGCAGCATGGGGGACACTACTGTGTGGGGGGCAGCGTGGGGGACACTACTGTGTGGGGGATACTACTGTATGGGGGCAGTGTGGGGGACACTACTGTGTGGGGGCAGTGTGGGGGAAATTACTGTGTGGGGGGCAGCGTGGGGGACACTACTGTGTGGGGGCAGTGTGGGGGAAATTACTGTGTGGGGGGCAGCATGGGGGACACTACTGTGTGAGGGCAACGTGGGGGACACTACTGTGTGGGGGAAATTACTGTGTGAGGGACACTACTGTGTGGGGGACACTACTGTGTGGGGGGCAGCGTGGGGGACACTACTGTGTGGGGGGCAGCATGGGGGACACTACTGTGTGGGGGGCAGTGTGGGGGAAATTACTGTGTGGGGGACATTACTGTATGGGGGCAGTATGGGGGACACTACTGTGTGGGGGGACTATTGTGTGGGGGCAGTGTGGAGGAAATTACTGTGTGGGGGGCAGCATGGGGGAAATTACTGTGTGGGGGCAGCGTGGGGGACACTACTGTGTGGGGGACACTATTGTGTGGGGGGCAGCGTGGGGGACACTACTGTGTGGGGGGACTACTGTGTGGGTGGCAGTTTGGGGGAAATTACTGTGTTGGGGACACTACTGTATGGGGGCAGTGTGGGGGACACTACTGTGTGGGGGGCAGCATGGGGGCCTTTCTATTGGAGAGGCACTGTAGAGGCCAGTCTATTATTTCTGGGGATTATTACCTGGAGCACAATATAGGGTGTTATTATTATTACTGGGGGCACTGTAGGGGACATTATAGCTGCTGTAGACACTATGGGAACATTTGGGGTCATTTATCAAACTGGTGTAAAGTAGAACTGGCTTAGTTGCCCATAGCAACCAATCAGATTCCACCTTTCATTTTTGACAGCTCTTTTGGAAATCCAGTTCTACTTTACACCAGTTTGATAAATTACCCCAATTATGTCTATTAGGTTAGTACCTGGGACATTGGGGAGCACAACGGGCACAGGTATTGGGGGTGGCAGCAGCATGACACTGTGGGGACACCAGGATGGGGAGGTTGATGAAAAAACTGAGAAATCTAACATGTCTGTGCTACAAACTCTGTAGAGACGAGATGCGGCTGAAAGAATTTCTCATGGCGGTCTAACGGAGGAGAAGAGGAAAGAGAAGGTCTACATGACAGGAGATGTCCCTGGATGTAAGAGGTATGTGGTCAATTATTGTGGGGGGGGGGCCAGAGAAATGACCCGCCCCGGGTGCCAAACACCCTGGGCACGCCACTGGGTATAAGATTCTGTTACTATACTAGAGAGGAGATCATACAACAAGGTGCTCCATGTTGAAGTACCATAGCATAACTCTGAGAAGCACATGAGAATTGCTCGGATCCCTGAAGTTGTAACAAGTGAGTCCAAGAAAAAGCGAGTTTGAGGAGTGCAGGATACCATAAAAACACTTTATTGCATGAGAATGTTTTCGGAGATGTGCTCTCTCCTTCCTCAGATACCTGGTATTTGAAGAAAGAGGTGGAGGCCTCTGAAAACGCATTTATGCAATAAAATGTTTTTATGGTAACCTGCACTCCTCAAGCTCGCTTTTTCTCTGACTCATTTGTTACAACCTCAGGGATCCAAGCAGTTCTCAGACTCATTTGGTGTGTCATAAACAGACATCTTGTGGAGCATCTTCACTTCAGGCTTACTTACACAAAGAACACGATCACTTTATAAAACATCACATCACACCATTTAACAATCCAAATACATACTGGTCATAAATCTGTTAATAAATAAAAATGGAGCAGGCACAATATTCTATCACAAAATCAATCTTAATATACAGTCAGGTCCATAAATATAGGGACATCGACACAATTCTAACATTTTTGGCTCTATACACCACCACAATGGATTTGAAATAAAACGAACAAGATGTGCTTTAACTGCAGACTGCCAGCTTTAATTTGAGGGTATTTACATTTAAATCAGGTGAACGGTGTAGGAATTACAACAGTTTGCATATGTGCCTCCCACTTGTTAAGGGACCAAAAGTAATAGGACAAAATAATTATCATAAATCAAACTTTCACTTTTTAATACTTGGTTGCAAATCCTTTGCAGTCAATTACAGCCTGAAGTCTGGAACGCATAGACATCACCAGACGATGGGTTTCATCCCTGGTGATGCTGTGCCAGGCCTCTACTGCAACCATCTTCAGTTCCTGCTTGTTTTTGTCTTCAGCAAGTGAAATGCATGCTCAATCGGATTCAGGTCAGGTGATTGACTTGGCCATTGCATAATATTCCACTTCTTTCCCTTAAAAAACTCTTTGGTTGCTTTTGCAGTATGCTTTGGGTCATTGTCCATCTGCATTGTGAAGCGCCGCCCAATGAGTTCTGAAGCATTTGGCTGAATATAAGCAAATAATATTGCCCGAAACACTTCAGAATTCATCCTGCTGCTTTTGTCAGCAGTCACATCATCAATAAATACAAGAGAACCAGTTCCATTGGCAGCCATACATGCCCACGCCATGACACTACCACCACCACCATGCTTCACTGATGAGGTGGTATGCTTAGGATCATGAGCAGTTCCTTTCCTTCTCCATACTCTTCTCTTCCTATCACTCTGGTACAAATTGATCTTGGTCTCATCTGTCCATAGGATGTTGTTCCAGAACTGTGAAGGCTTTTTTAGTGTTGTTTGGCAAACTCTAATCTGGCCTTCCTGTTTTTGAGGCTCACCAATGATTTACATCTTGTGGTGAACCCTCTGTATTCACTCTGGTGAAGTCTTCTCTTGATTGTTGACTTTGATACACATATACCTACCTCCTGGAGAGTGTTCTTGATCTGGCCAACTGTTGTGAAGGGTGTTTTCTTCACCAGGGAAGGAATTCTTCGGTCATCCACCACAGTTGTTTTCCATGTTTTTTTGGTGTTGCTGGGCTCACCGGTGCGTTCCTTCTTTTTAAAAATGTTCCAAACAGTTGTTTTGGCCACATCTAATGTTTTTGCTATCTTTCTGATGGGTTTGTTTTGTTTTTTCAGCCTAATGATGGCTTTCTTCACTGACATCTCTTTGGATCTCATCTTGAGAGTTGACAGCAACAGATTCCAAATGCAAATAGCAGACCTGAAATTAACTCTGGACCTTTTATCTGCTCATTGTAATTGGGATAATAAGGGAATAACACACACCTGGCCATGGAACAGCTGAGAAGCCAATTGTCCCATTACTTTTGGCCCCTTAACAAGTGGGAGGGACATATGCAAACTGTTGTAATTCCTATACTGTTCACCTGATTTGGATGTAAATACCCTTAAATTAAAGCTGACAGTCTGCAGTTAAAGCACATTGTGTTTGTTTAATTTCAAATCCATTTTTGTGGTGTATAGAGCCTAAAATGTTAGAATTGTGTCGATGTCCCAATATTTATGGACCTGACTGTATCCACCCAATGTGCTCTAATGAATTTTTAACCCCACTGGGATATTTTGACATAGTACTGTAACATGCCTGAATTTTTTTTCTCAATTTATACATTTTGCCCCTATCTCCAGTACCTGTCTCTCCAGCTTATGTAAGAACAGGGCACCATCTTAACTCCTATTCTGTATGCATATTAGCATTACTACTGTACCACTGTGCCACTTTCTCATAACGCCTAGTAATCTTGGCGTTCTTTAGAAGCATGTGCCATATTGAGGATTGGGAATATGTGCATGTTAGACAACTATGACATGTGTCATGCAGCATGGTCACCTGTGCAGAGTGTCCTGCACAGTTGGGGAGAAGGGGTTATGAAGCTGCATAGAAAGGAGGATTTGAATGGAAAATGCAACAGGCTTAATGGCATTTGTAGTTAAATTAAAGGGGTTTTCTTGGATTAATATGTTGATGGCCTATAGTCAGGATTGGTGGGGGAGTGCCTCCCGACACCCCCTTCGATCATCTATAAATATGCTGTGGCGCTCTGGTGAGCGCTGCAGCCTTCTTCTAGGCCAGTGACGTCTCGTTCATCGGTCACATAGCCTAGGTGCAGATAACATTCAGGTAAGCCTGGGCTGCAAAACCAAGAACAGCTGCTATACAATGAACGGTACTTTGCTTGGTATGCTGTGTGGAGGCTACAGCGCCCACCAGGCAACTGGGCCTATTCACATAGCTGATTAGTGGCAGTGCCGGGTGTTGCAACCCCACTGATCAGTACTGGTGACCTATCCTGAGGAATGTGGAATGATTTCAAACCACTGAAAGTTCACAAGAATCTGATGAACATGTAAATGAGCCTTTAATTGAATTTCCTTAGTATATCATGTGACTATTAATGATGCAATTATTCTAACAAGTTAGTTTCGACCAATTACTAGAGAAATACACCTGCTTTGTGTAAGGTAGGTTGCATGACTTCAATCTCGACATGGTTTCCAAAACCATTGGCGATGAGTTATGAATCTGATTTTAGTGTCTGTATATGTATGTATGCGGACGTTTTACTGATCATACACAAGGGATAATTGATTCCATGTTTTAGGATGAAGGTTCTTGTATTGAGTAAGCTTCACCTTAAACGGCATCTGTGCAATCCATTATGGAGTATCTGGAGACACGTGTCATCCACCCTTTAAATGTATCATGTAGTCATTTTAGTATGCATCTTCTGCCAGCAAAAACCTGTGGCTAATGATGAGAACAGAGCTCATGCTAACAATGCTTTTGTATGACCTTTTTGAGGACAGTGTAATTGTATGTAATTGTATCTACCCTGTTTACTGAACTTCACCTTCAGTGGAATCAAACATAAAATGTTTTCAGTAAAATGACCGGCATTAAGTTGGGGCAATTCCACAGTTTTCACCAGTGGCTTTCCAACAAATGACTTAACCTTTGCCTTGGTTGCTATGGTAACTAATGGATGTAACTACACTGCTGAACGGTAACTGTGCCTACCAGAGCTGTAAGATCATAAGCATGTATGACATATTCAGATTATGCCCTCTGTTTGCAGATTTGTATTATACAGAGTATATTTGGGGGTGGTCATTAACCTTTTGTGAAAATGTAATGTTTCTTATCAGAAAGTCATGTTAGGTCTGACATGTAGACCGGTTTTAATCTGTAAATTGCACTAGGCAGGCCTGCTGGGACTCCCAATAATGTGTTTTGATGAGATCTTCCTCCTGAATTCACCCTGAAACCTTAGGATAGAACAAGCAATTATCAATTAGCTCATCAAAGCTGGCTCTCTGCCTTCTGAACAGTCAATGTTCCGCTAAAAGTAAGAATTACATCGCCCCCTTCATAATATGTTTAGGCTACCAAGATCCTATTCTGAGTTTCAATAAGAATTCATTAGAAATGTCATTGTGGATCAACTTTATATTTAATGCTTCTTAATTGAAAAACAAACAGCAATTTTCACATGGGCTAATTTCATTGATTTGAATAGACCTGGAGAGTCAGACTTTTAGGGTGCCCATACATGATTAGTAGCTGCTGGCTGAAACATGATTGTGTCATAAATGGGGTAGGGGGTAAGCCCACTGTCAGACACCTGTATGGACACTTTAAAGGGGTTGCCCAATGAAAAGTTTTCTTCTTTTTTCAAACCAGCACCTTGATCTGAATACTTTTGGAATTGCTTATACGGTAATTAAAAGTTTAGTATAGCCACGAGTAATTCTTCACAATTACATTTATAGCCAAATAAATGTAATTCGTCACAAATCAAATTTCTTTATGAAATTGGGTGAAGCAGCTGAATCGAATTTTTCATAACTTCGTTCATCACTAATAGCCACTATTGAATAAAATGTATCTGTATAGCACTTCTTGCTTGCTTTTTTTCCTTATTTCTCAGTAACATTACTGAGGTGGATACACATGTTCAGTTCCATCCTTCAAATGCCACCAGCTTTATCTACTATTAGAATCTGTGACAGCTACGGTAAGACAACTGGGCAGAAAGCACACACCTCTTGAGAAAAGACACACTCCCTGAGCTACAGAAGAAATGACACACCCACTGAGCTTGAAATAAATCTAACAGAGCAGTCGGAGCAATGACGGGGGCAAGCTCTGGATCCATGTGAGGTACAGGACTGGTTCTAGCTTAGTTAGAAAGAGATTGTGCTATATGGTGTATGATTTTCATTTTTATCATTTTTTTTAGATTACTCTGTCATAATCCCTTTAACCCTCTCCCTACCAGCGCCTTACATGTACGGCGCTGGAGCGATAGGTAAACATGGCCCCCACTTGCGCGTGCAGTAGCTGCCATGGCTGGCGGGTCTCCACCGTTTTAAACATCAGAGAACCAAAGCTAATGACCATGACCCGGAATAATGCCGATGTGATCACGGCATCTAAAAGGTCAAAAACCAGGAAGTTCTCGCTTCTGTGCTTCTTACTAGCATCGTCTGTGGCCAATAAGGATGCTGGTAATTAGTTTCAATACGCTAGGTCTCTGTGAAGAGACCCAGGGTATTGAAGCTGCAATTCTTATTTTGGCCAGCAGGCCAACATAAGAAATGAACAATTCTGCTCTCAACATGGATATATAAGAACCATGATGTTTCAGAATAAAAAAAAAAAAGAGTTTTGTAGCCTCAAACATGAGCTACAATACCATAAAAAAGAAAAAAAAGAAAAAACAGATTCATTATTTCTGGGCAGCAGATCCCTCTTTACTGAGGAGGATCTGCTGCTCAGAAATGTTGACTTTTGGTGGAGGTCAATACATACATGATCATCCAATGAATGATCATCTGGTCGTCAAATTATCAGGAATGAGCTTTTCTATAAACACCCGTCTCTAATAATTGACTCAATATTTGAGTCTGCCTCATAGTAAGATGGCTGCCTCATAGTTATGTTCAGGAAATGAATGCAATCAGAAAATAAAAACATATGAGAAAAAAATGGTTTTAACTGGTAGAATATATTATACGAACGTCACACATTCCCTTTAAGTGGACTGCAACTGTCACTTGGAGAGTGAGACTGCCTCAACTAATGTTGTTTTACCATATGTGAAGAGGAGCCCTGCTTTGCTTTGTAAAATGCCCAGTATACAAACCAAAAAGTATATATCTAGTAGAACATGGTAGGACAATAACATCTTCAGAAGCTTTCCTTAAGGACGTACCCTTTATTAATCAGTAGGGTTGAGGCTGTAACAACCTTTCAGTTACTTTCAGTAATTGCATGCCGTCCATCATCATTGTTACCAGTGCCAAGCAAGAGTAGATGCTGTTTGGAGATGTGGCCTAAGAGAACACTAAACCAAGAAATGAATGATGAAAGCAGGAGATATGCTTACCCTTACTGCTTAGAAGTCTGCAGAATATTCTGCATCTTCTTGAAACTAAATTGTAGAACTTGCAGAGAACACAGATGTAGTTAACTTAAAGGGGTTGTACAGTGCAACGATATTCAAAGATGGTCATTAATATCAGATCTGCAGTGGTCCGACCAGGGGTGCACCTAGCCTTTCTGCTGCCTGAGGCGAAAAATGAAACGGCCCCCACCCTCCCCCCAAGCCATTTCTTTGACCCAACCCCTTTGCCACAATAAAAGTGCTCATTGACCATGGGCCTTCCGCTGCCCCCCTCTTGCCTCTACCTGGTGCTGCCTGAGGCAGACATCTCACCTGGCCTCATTGGTGGTGCACCCCTGGGTCCGACTCCCAGCACCCCTGTCGTTTAGCTGTTGTAAGCTCTGCTTCCTCTTCAAAATGACCTCATTTCCATTGGCTGCGCCTAAGTGGGATGGAGCAGTTGTAACTACACTGCGCCACCTGAAGCGACATAATGTGCAGGTAGGTTTGAAGCGAAAGCAGTGCTCTCACGATAGGTCATTAATGTGTTTGCACTGCACAAACTCTTTAAAGGCAGGGCTGGGGTGGAGCTTACCATTCCTGGTGTCCTACTGACGATAGAGCAGTGGGTGAAGGCTCCTTTTGCAGCCAGGTGTCTTACTGAGACACATAAGGTGGGAAATGGCACACTGTTTATATGCACAACAAAATTTTAACTAACACAGAATGGGATCAAGGAGAGGAGAATAGTAAGGGAAAAACTTCGATGTTGTGAATTTCATGTGTATTTTCTATTCTTCTTCAAAGTTTTGAAATGGCTACAATAATTTAAAATAATTCAAGAAAATCTCTCACAAAGCAACAAAATAAGAAAAAGTAGAAATCTTCAAAATATACCATATTTTTCGCCCTATAAGACGCACTTTCCCCCCCCCCAAAAGTGGGGGAAAAATAGCAGTGCGTCTTATGGGGCGAATGCTGCATTTTGCCGAACTGTCAATGATACGCCGTGCCGCGATGCCGCGCGGCGGGTGTATCAGCTGAGAGGGAGGAGGGGCTGGGGGCCGGCATCTCTTTTTATAATGACAGCTGGGCCCATGCAGTGACTGTATTCTGTTACAAGGGCCCTGCTCACTGTATATACCGTAATCTTATCTATAATTGTGGCATTGTTAATAGTAATCGCTCGTAGCAGAGAGGAGGGAGGAGGCAGGCCGGGAGGATGGGCGCAGGCAGCGTGAGTCATCACTACGTCATGCGCCCACGCCGCCTGCTTCATTTATAAAGTGGGCGGTGCAAGCGCGTGACATAGTGGTGACATAGTGATGACTGACGCTGCCAGCGCCCGTCCTCCCGGCCTGCCTCCTCCCTCCTCTCTGCTACGAGCGCTTGTTGTAAGTAATACAAGCGCTGATTACTATTAACAATGCCACAATTATAGATAAGATTACGGTATATACAGTGAGCGGGGCCCGTGTAGTAGAATACAGTCACTGCACGGGCCCCGCTGTCATTATAAAAAGAGATGCGACCCCCACCCCCTGTATTGGGGGTCATTCACACTACAGGGACACTGTTATGGAGGGGATCTGTGGATGACACATGTGTCATCCACAGATCCCCCCCATTAACAGTGTCATCCACAGATCCCTATAACAGTGTCATCCAGAGACCCCAATAAGAGCCATCCAGAGATCCCCCATAACAGTGTCACCCACAGATCCCCCATAACAGTGTCACCCACAGATCCCCCATAACAGTGTCACCCACAGATCCCCCCATAACAGTGTCACCCACAGATCCCCCATAACAGTGTCCTCAACAGATCCCCATAATAGTGTCATCCACAGACCACCATTAGTTCAAAACCTACCAAAAGCACACCTTTTTGTTCAAAATATTTTTTTTTCTTATTTTCCTTCTCAAAAACCTAGGTTCATCTTATGGGCAGGTGCGTCTTATAGGGCGAAAAATACGGGTAACTTGAATTCTGGAGCTTAGGAGCAAAGGAACTGATTGTATCATAATTACAGTGAACAGGGAAGGATATTAGACATTTTTCACGTGGCAGTCGTAAATCTAGTATCCATTTCATTATATACTGCAACCTCCCCCAGCTCATTCGTGAAGTGGAATACTTTATGATAGAAAATAATTAGAAAACAAAATCTTGCTGTGTTCTGTTCTTATTCTGCAAATCACTAGGCTTAAAGAGGACCTGTTTCTTCTAGTAAATAGTTGCATTCTCCATGAATTAGCATTTCTCGACCATCTCTTAACTTTGTGTTATGATCTTCCTCTGTTATTCCCTATAAAAATGTATGAATACATTGAAAACTTGATGGTGTCAGTTGAGGGTGTGTCCCTGCACACTCTGATATTGTCCAGTCAATGGTAATAGTGGTAGCCTGCAGAGGAGCACATCCTTTTGTCAATTTATTCATAGGCTTCTAGGAGGAATAACAGAACACAGATAAAAGCACAATGCCGAATTGTGAAAAGATTCTCCAGAATTTTTATTTCATGTAGAATATTTACTAAAGCAGAATGTCTCCATTCTCAACATAATATTGCAAAAGTATGGGCATTTGAATTTTAACTGTTCTCACACCTTATTTAGAGACTATACAAATTTACAAAATGACTGAAATAAAATTGGGAACTCATCTGAATGCTATATTTTAATGTGAATTTGCAAATTTAATGTTAAAGCGCTGTCACCACTCCTGACATGTCTGTTTTAATAGCTACATACATTCCCCATGTAATAACAATTCTGGAGCATCTATTCTTATAGCTCTATCTTGTGTCATTCCTGCATTATTTCTACCAGAAATTATGAATGAATTGCTAGCAGTCTGCAGTAAGGGTACAGAGGGGTGTTAAACTGTTAACCAGTTGAAAGTGTGTCCCGACACAGTCTCACCCTATCCAATCAGTGCTGTCTTTGTCAGACTGAACAGGGGCACACCACCAACTTGTTACCACCCCCCTATACCCTTACTGCAGACTGCTAGCAATTAATTCATAACTTCTAATAGAAATAATATAGAAATAGCACACCATAGAGTCATAAGAAAAGATGTTCCAGAATTGTTATTATATGGGGAATTCATGTAGCTATTAAAACAGGCAGGTCAGGACCGGCGACAGGTCCTCTTTAATGTTTAAGGTAAAAATGAATACTTTTTCAGACTTTTTGTACAAATTACCCTTATTGAAGCTAAACATAAAAAAAAACAGTATTATAAATATAAAAAATGCCTTATGTGTCAAAAAACACCCCAAAAATTATTTTAGTTGCCTAAGGCTACTTTCACACTAGCGTTCGGGTGTCCGCTCGTGCGCACCGTTTGAAGGGGCTCACGAGCGGCCCCGAACGCATCCGTCTGGCCCCAATGCATTCTCAGTGGAGGCGGATCCACTGAGAATGCATCCGCCTGCCAGCGCTCAGCCTCCGCTCCGCTCAGTGAGCGGACACCTGAACGCTGCTTGCAGCGTTCGGGTGTCCGCCTGGCCGTGCAGAGGCGAGCGGATCCGTCCACACTTACAATGGAAGTCAATGGGGACGGATCTGCTTGAAGAGGACACCATATGGCTCAATCTTCAAGCGGATCCGTTCCCCATTGACTTTCAATGTAAAGTCTGAACGGATCCGCTCAGACAACTTTAACACTTAGAAAATTTTCTAAGTTTTAATGCAGACGCATCCGTTCTGAACGGATGCGAACGTCTGCATTATCGGAGCGGATCCGTCTGATGAAACATCAGACGGATCCGCTCCGAACGCTAGTGTGAAAGTAGCCTAAGAAATTGAAAATGTTAGGGTTCTTAAAGGGGTTATCATATTTCTCAAAACCTCTCCCACATGTGCCGGGCCCCTCACAGGTAAAATACTTACCCTAGGGAGGCTAGTCCCTGGCTGCCATTGGCTGCTCCCTCCCCGACACCAGATGTTTTCATCCTTGTAAAGGGAGATGCAGCAGCGACGGTGCAGGGACCAAGAGCAGCGCCAGGAGCCGGGTAAGTATATTACCTGTGAGGGGTTCTGCACAGGGGCGTACATAGAAATCATAGGGCCTTATAGCAAGAATCAGAATTGGGCCCCCTAACTCCGCCCACTACCCACCCCTGGCCCATCCCACCACCTTCCCTGGCTCGTCCCCTGCCACCCCCCCATTGTATTCCTACTGACCCAGAGAATAAAGGACACAGGTCACTTTTGCCGCAAAGGGAATGCCATAGGAGCAAAAACCGTAAAACGATGGAGGAATTGTGTTTTTTTTTTCCAATTCCACCCCATTTGGAATTTTTTGTCCGCTTCCCACTACATTGTGTGCCATATTAACCCCTTAAGGACTTAAGACGTACCGGTACAGCATGGTTCCCGAGTCCTTAAGGACCCATGACGTACCGGTACGTCATGTGTATTTCCGATCACCGCCGCCCGGCTGGCGGTGATCGGAACCCGGTGTCTGCTCAAATCATTGAGCAGGCACCTTGGCTAAATGCGCGGGGGGGTCCTGTGACCCCCCCGTGTCGACGATCGCCGCAAACCGCAGGTCAATTCAGACCTGCGGTTTGAGGCTTTTAACTGCGGTTTGCGGAGGCGTGTGGCGGTGCCATCAGGTCCCCATGCGGCTGTAGGGGGGACCCAATGGCATGGAAGGCAGCGCGATGCCTAAGGAAGGCATCGCGCTGCCTTCCGGTGACGAGCCTGTGAGATCCAGCCCCCTGGATCTCACAGGCCGGAAGCTGTATGAGTAATACACACAGTATTACTCATACAGCCAATGCATTCCAATACAGAAGTATTGTAATGCATTGTAAAGGATTAGACCCACAAAAGTTCAAGTCCCAAAGTGGGACAAAAAATAAAGTGAAAAAATAAGTTGAAAAAATAGAGTTTTCCCCCCGAAAAATTAAAAGTTTCAAGTAAAAATAAACAAAAACGTCATTTTCCCCAAATAAAGTTTTAAAAAATTGGTAAAAAATAGGGGGGGGGGGGGGGGAAAGTATATATATTAGGTATCGCCGCGTCCATATCGACCGGCTCTATAAACATATCACATGACCTAACCCCTCAGATGAACACCGTAAAAAATAAAAAATTGTGTGCTAAACCATTTTTTTGTCACCTTACATCACAAAAGGTACAACAGCAAGCGATCAAAAAGGTGTTTGCCCACCAAAATAGTACCAATCTAACCGTCACCCCATCCCGCAAAAAATTAGCCCCTACATGAGACAATCGCTCCATATTCTGAGCCCCTACATGAGACAATCGCTCAAAAAATAAAAAAAACTATGGCTCAGAATATGGAGACACTAAAACATCATTTTTTTTGTTTTAAAAAAGCTGTTATTGTGTAAAACTTACATAAATAAAAAAAAGTATACATATTTAGTATCGCCGCGTTCATATCGACTGACTCTATAAAAATATCACATGACCTAACCCCTCAGATGAACACCGTAAAAAATAAAAAATAAAAACTGTGCTAAATAAACCATTTTTTGTCACCTTACATCACAAAAAGTGTAATAGCAAGCGATCAAGAAGTCATATACACCCCAAAATAGTGCCAATTAAACCGTCATCTCATCCCGCAAAAAATTAGACCCTACCTAAGATAAATGCCCAAAAACTGAAAAAACTATGGCTCTCAGAATATGGAGACAGTAAAAGATTTTTTTTTTGTTTCAAAAATGATACTATTGTGTAAAACTTACATAAATAAAAAAAGTACACATATTAGGTATCGCCGTGTCCGTATCGACTGGCTCTATAAAAATATCACATGACCTAACCCCTCAGATGAACACTGTAAAAAATTTAAAATAAAAACTGTGCTAAATAAACAATTTTTTGTCACCTTACATCACAAAAAGTGTAATAGCAAGCGATCAAAAAGTCACACGCACCCCAAAATAGTGCCAATAAAACCGTCATCTCATCCTGCAAAAATCATACCCTACCCAAGGTAATCGCCCAAAAACTGAAAAAATGATGGCTCTCAGACTATGGAAACACTAAAACATGATTTTTTTGGCTTCAAAAATGAAATCATTGTGTAAAACTTACATAAATAAAAAAAAAAGTATACATATTAGGTATCACCGCATCCGTGACAACCTGGTCTATAAAATTATCACATGATCTAACCTGTCAGATGAATGTTGTAAATAACAAAAAATAAAAACGGTGCCAAAACAGCTATTTCTTGTTATCTTGCCTCACAAAAAGTGTAATATAGAGCAACCAAAAATCATATGTACCCTAATCTAGTACCAACAATACTGCCACCCTATCCCGTAGTTTCTAAAATGGGGCCACTTTTTTGCAGTTTCTACTCTAGGAGTGCATCAGGGGGGCTTCAATTGGGACATGGTGTAAAAAAAAACAGTCCAGCAAAATCTGCCTTCCAAAAACCGTATGGCATTCCTTTCCTTCTGCGCCCTGCCGTGTGCCCGTACAGCTGTTTACGAACAACATATGGGGTGTTTCTGTAAACTACAGAATCAGGGCCATAAATATTGAGGGTTTTTTGGCTGCTTACCCTTGCTTTGTTACTGGGAAAAATGGATTAAAATAGAAAATTTGCCCAAAAATTTTAATTCTGAAATTTCATCTCCATTTGCCAATAAAAGGGTAATGACGTTTGTAAAATCTGTTTTGAATACCTTGAGGGGTGTAGTTTCTTAGATGGGGTCACTTTTATAGAGTTTCTACTCTAGGGGTGCATCAGGGGTGTTTCAATTTGGACATGGTGTAAAAAAAACAGTCCAGCAAAACCTGCCTTCCAAAAACAGTCTGTTTGGCTGTTAACCCTTGCTTTGTAACTGGAAAAAAAATATTAAAATGGAAAATCTGCCAAAAAATTGTATCTCTATTTTCCATTAATTCTTGTGGAACACCTAAAGGGTTAACAAAGTTTGTAAAATCAGTTTTGAATACCTTGAGGGGTGTAGTTTATAGAATGGGGTCATTTTTGGGTGGTTTCTATTATGTAAGCCTCACAAAGTGACTTCAGACCTGAACTGGTCCCTAAAAATTGGGTTTTTGAAAATTTCTGAAAAATTTCAAGATTTGCTTCTAAACTTCTAAGCCTTGTAACATCCCCAAAAAATAAAATATCATTCCAAAATGATCAAACATGAAGTATACATATGGGGAATGTAAAGTAATAACTATTTTTGGAGGTATTACTATGTATTATAGAAGTAGAGAAATTGAAACTTGGAAATTTGCAATTTTTTAAAAAAATTTGGTAAATTTGGTATTTTTCTTTATAAATAAAAATTATTATTTTTTTACTTCATTTTACCAGTGTCATGAAGTACAATATGTGATGAAAAAACAATCTCAGAATGGCCTGGATAAGTCAAAGCATTTTAAAGTTATCACCACTTAAAGTGACACTGGTCAGATTTGCAAAAAATGGCCGGGTCTTTAAGGTGAAATAGGGCTGAGTCCTTAAGGGGTTAAAGTACAACTTGTCCTGCACAAAAATAAGCCCTCAAATGGATAGGTTAACAGAAAAATAAAAAAGTTATGGCTCAAGGAAGATAGAGAAGAAAAATGAAAATGCAAAAACGAGAAAAACCTCTGGTATCCTAAATTTAAACGGGTTATCCAACCCCTATTATGCCCCCCAAAATGCTGGGCACCAGATATAGGTAATATTAATGCCCGGTGGGGAAGAGGTGCAGCCAATAGTAGGCTGCAATGGAAATGAGTCTCACTAGCATCACTCGTGATGCTAGGGAGGCTCATTCCCATCGTGGCCTGCTATTTACTGCCTCCCACATCTCCGGATGTTTTCATCTGCATGACGGGGGGGATGCAGTGGCGGCCGTGCGGGCATTAGGAGGGATGTGTGTGCCGGAGAGCGGGCTAAGTATTACGTGTATGAGGTGACGGGGCATTTTGGGGGGCATTATAGAGGTCTGATAACACCTTTAACTCTTTGCTGCTGATGCTTAGTGTGCATAATCCTGCAAGGTGACTGAGTGGGGATGTGCAGCTGTGCTGGCTGGGCACTCTGTCCTCTATCAGCAAGCAGAGTTCATGGGGGGAGGGGGAGAGCACACTGTCCTGAGTCCTCTATCTATGAGCCTACGGTGTCCCCCCTATGACCCCACAGGGACTCTGCTTGCTTGTTGCTGCCCTCCCCCCATCAAGAATACCCACATTAACTTATTTTACTCTTCTTACTGTGGGCAGCTCGGCTGTGGCACACATAAGGGGCAGGCAAGTGTTTATTCTTGGCCGGCGGTAGTGATGCTGGGTTAGGGGGGGGGTGTTCTGGCTGTATTCATTGACTGACTGTTCCCAAGTCCAGTCCGGTGGGTGGCTGATGAGGCAGGCTGCGCGTGAGCAGTATACAACTGCCGCGCCAGCAAAGTTCTGTCTACTTGAACCTGCTGTGCTGCTCCTGCTGCCAGCGATATACTGGCCAATCAGTAGCAGGAGCTTAGCACTGATAAGTGCTGATTGGCCAGTGTGCAGCGGTGCCCGAGAGAGAGAGCTAATCGCTATGCTGCGTGCCTGGGAGCCTGGATGGACTGGTAAGACAGGGAGGGTCTGGACTCGGGACACCAGCGGAATGTGCTGCCCAGAGGTCGCACTATATTTTTTCCAAAAGAGTAAAAATACTCCTAACAATTTTGAGGAGTATTTTTAGCCAAGGAGGAGTAGGAATTTTGCAGTAATTCACATAAATAATGCACAGGCCCACATAACGTTATGAGGCTGATATTTCTGCAGGGAACCATTGCTAGTCTCCCATGCAGAAATAACTGTAGACAATTTTACATTTATCCAACATCATACACTAAACATAAGACCACTGCTGCCATACACAGCACCCACCTGAAGCTGCCATACACTGCGCCCACCTGACGCCGCCATACACTGCGCTCACCTGACACTGTCATACACAGCGCCCACCTAAGCTGCCATACACTGTGCCCACCTGACTCCGACATACACAGCGCCCACCTGACACAGACACAGCTCTGCTACATGTCCATTACACAGATAGAACTACTGTGTGTACATTACACACAGAAAACTGTACAATAGACTGGTTACACTGACATAGCCCTGCTTTATACACACCTTCCATACATAAAATAGCTCTGAATTCTCCACCAGCACAGTCCTTCAGGGAGCCTGTGTTCCCATAACTCCTCCCACACACATGGCTGATCACATGACTGTGACATCACCACAGGTCCTGTAACTACAATGTAGTCTGGAGCTGCTCCTGTTGAGAGAGATGTGAGGGGCAGGGCTTCTCAGGAGAGGGGCGTGGCTTTATGTGTGCTGATGTTCTGTCAGAATGCTATACCCTCGTCACTTCCGGTGACGCGGCCACACCAGAAGTGATGAGAATCAGCTGGAGGAGGGGTAAGTCAAAATTATAGCACCGCTGCGGGAGAAGGGCCCACTTAATGCGCTTGTGCAAAACCGGCCGGGACACACTGCGCCCGCGCCCGGAGCCACGGCTGGATAGGAGAGGTTGTGCACACGCTGCTATATACTCCCTTCGGCCACACAAATCAGGATTACACCACGCGTGCGCACTCAGGGGTAGGTAGATTGGTCAGTGCAAAATGTACCATCAGACCTTCGTACCCCTGAGTGCGCAGGTGCAGTGTGTCCCAGCCTGTTTCGCACAAGCGCATTAAATGGGCGCTTCTCCCGCAGCGGTGCTATAATTTTGACTGACCCGTGGATCTGCGCTTGTGCAGTACTGCACCCCCCCCCCCTCCTTCAGCTGAATATCGTCGCTTCCGGTGCGGCCGCGTCACCGGAAGTGCCGAGGGTATAGCATTCTGATAAGGTATAGTATTCTGACAGAACACTGGACCTGGCAATGGAGGATGGGCCCTGACTGAGCATAGGGGAAGCAAGCAGGTCCTGAAATGGAACAGAGGACAAGTGGGCGGGGCCTTCCATTCACTCAGGGCCCCCCACGCCACGGGCCCCACAGCAGCTGCGTCATCTGGGTATATTGGCAGTACTCCACTGGTTCTGCACATGTGGGGGGTTTTTGAGAAATTGGATACCCCTTTAAACCACCACTAAAAGGTCTCTGGTCATTTGGGACCAAAACACTGGTCATTATAGGCTAAGATTAGTGTTGAGCGAGCATGCTCAGCCGAATACCAGTTCGGCTCATACATCGCGATGCTCGGCACATCGCGGTGTTCGGCCGAATAATGCGTGTGCTCAAGCGCGATACTCGAGTCTCCTCCCCGCACATTTGTTGGCTGCTACGCGGCCAATAAACGGGCAAGAAAGTACTGCCACTCACTGTAATGCCGTAGCCATGTTGACTGCTGGCATTACAGTGATTGGCTGGCCGGAACGCATTATCGGGTGCTATAAAGCACCCAATGACACGTGGTTCGGCTCAGTGTTAGTCAGGGAGAGCTGTGCTGTAGAAGGGACAGATAGTGTAAGGAATTTTATTTTATTTTTTTGTTAGGAAGGGTTGATGTTAGAGACCCAAAAGTCCTTTTAAGGACTATTGTTGTGTCTGGCAGCAATATACACTGCTCAAAAAAATAAAGGGAACACAAAAATAACACATCCTAGATCTGAATTAATTAAATATTCTTCTGAAATACTTTGTTCTTTACATAGTTCAATGTGCTGACAACAAAATCACACACAAATTAAAAAATGGAAATCAAATTTTTCATCCCATGGAGCTCTGGATTTGGAGTCACCCTCAAAATTAAAGTGGAAAAACACACTACAGGCTGATCCAACTTTGATGTAATGTCCTTAAAACAAGTCAAAATGAGGCTCAGTAGTGTGTGTGGCCTCCACGTGCCTGTATGACCTCCCTACAACACCTGTGCATGCTCCTGAAGAGGTGGAGGACGGTCTCCTGAGGGATCTCTTCCCAGACCTGGACTAAAGCATCTGCCAACTCCTGGACAGTCTGTGGTGCAACGTGACGTTGGTGGATAGAGCGAGACATGATGTCCCAGATGTGCTCAATTGGATTCAGGTCTGGGGAACGGGCGGGCCAGTCCATAGCATCAATGCCTTCGTCTTGCAGGAACTGCTGACACACTCCAGCCACATGAGGTCTAGCATTGTCTTGCATTAGGAGGAACCCAGGGCCAAACGCACCAGCATATGGTCTCACAAGGGGTCTGAGGATCTCATCTCGGTACCTAATGGCTGTCAAGCTACCTCTGGCGAGCACATAAAGGGCTGTGTGGCCCTCCAAAGAAATGCCACCCCACACCATTACTGACCCAATGCCAAACCGGTCATGCTGGAGGATGTTGCAGGCAGCAGAACGTTCTCCACGGCGTCTCAAGACTCTGTCACGTCTGTCACATGTGCTCAGTGTGAACCTGCTTTCATCTGTGAAGAGCACAGGGCGCCAGTGGCGAATTTGCCAATCCTGGTGTTCTCTGGCAAATGCCAAACGTCCTGCACGGTGTTGGGCTGTAAGCACAACCCCCACCTGTGGATGTCGGGCCCTCATATCACCCTCATGGAGTCTGTTTCTGACCGTTTGAGCAGACACATGCACATCTGTGGCCTGCTGGAGGTCATTTTGCAGGGCTCTGGCAGTGCTCCTCCTGTTCCTCCTTGCACAAAGGCGGAGGTAGCGGTCCTGCTGCTGGGTTGTTGCCCTCCTACGGCCTCCTCCACGTCTCCTGATGTACTGGCCTGTCTCCTGGTAGCGCCTCCATGCTCTGGACACTACGCTGACAGACACAGCAAACCTTCTTGCCACAGCTCGCATTGATGTGCCATCCTGGATAAGCTGCACTGCCTGAGCCAGTGGGTTGTAGACTCCGTCTCATGCTACCACTAGAGTGAAAGCACCGCCAGCATTCAAAAGTGACCAAAACATCAGCCAGGAAGCATAGGAACTGAGAAGTGATCTGTGGTCACCACCTGCAGAACCACTCCTTTATTGGGGGTGTCTTGCTAATTGCCTCTAATTTCCACCTGTTGTCTATCCATTTGCATGTGAAATTGCGTGTGAAATTGATTGTCACTCAGTGTTGTTTCCTAAGTGGACAGTTTGATTTCACAGAAGTGTGATTGACTTGGAGTTACATTGTGTTGTTTAAGTGTTCCCTTTATTTTTTTGAGCAGTGTACATTTATATATATTTTAGCGCAACCTGCGCTAAATTGCGTTCAATTGTAGAGAACCAAAAGCCATTTTAAGGACTATTGTTGTATCTGGCAGCAATATATATTTTTAGCGCAACCTGCGCTAAATAGCTTGCAATTGTTTGGCCGCTGCAGACAGCGACATTATCTACGCTGCATCTCCTGTGTAACGTGTGCGCAGCCTAAAAATATCTGTGACATCCAGTGTACTTTTTCCGTAGACACTGCGGACAGTGACATTATCTGTGCTACATCTACTGTTTAACGTGTGCGCATACTAAAACAATCTGTGACATCCAGTGTACTTTTTCTGTAGACGGGGTCCGCTGCATTATCTGTGCTGCATCTCCTGTTTAACGTGTGCGCATCCTAAAAATATCTGACATCCAGTGTACTTTTTCCATAGATGCTGTTAGACAGCAACATTATCTGCTCTACATCTCCTGTTTAACGTGTGCGCATACTAAAAATATCTGTGACATCCAGTGTACTTTTTCCGTAGATGGTGTCCGCTGCGGACAGTTACATTACCTGCGCTACATCTCCTGTATAACGTTTGCGCAGCATAAAAATATCTGTGACATCCAGTGTACTTTTTCCGTAGACGCTGCGGACAGTTACATTACCTGCGCTACATCTCCTGTATAACGTTTGCGCAGCATAATAATGTCTGTGACATCCAGTGTACAGTCGTGGCCAAAAGTTTTGAGAATGACAAAAATATTAGTTTTCACAAAGTTTGCTGCTAAACTGCTTTTACATCTTTCTTTCAGTTGTTTTTGTGATGTAGTGAAATATAATGACACGCACTTCATACGTTTCAAAGGCTTTTATCGACAATTACATGACATTTATGCAAAGAGTCAGTATTTGCAGTGTTGGCACTTCTTTTTCAGGACCTCTGCAATTCGACTGGGCATGCTCTCAATCAACTTCTGAGCCAATTCCTGACTGATAGCAACCCATTCTTTCATAATCACTTCTTGGAGTTTGTCAGAATTAGTGGGTTTTTGTTTGTCCACCCGCCTCTTGAGGATTGACCACAAGTTCTCAATGGGATTAAGATCTGGGGAGTTTCCAGGCCATGGACCCAAAATGTCAATGTTTTGGTCCCTGAGCCACTTAGTTATCACTTTTTCCTTATGGCACGATGCTCCATCGTGCTGGAAAATGCATTGTTCTTCACTAAACTGTTGTTGGATTGTTGGAAGAAGTTGCTGTTGGAGGGTGTTTTGGTACCATTCTTTATTCATGGCTGTGTTTTTGGGCAAAATTGTGAGTGAGCCCACTCCCTTGGATGAGAAGCAACCCCACACATGAATGGTCTCAGGATGCTTTACTGTTGGCATGACACAGGACTGATGGTAGCGCTCACCTTTTCTTCTCCGGACAAGCCTTTTTCCAGATGCCCCAAACAATCGGAAAGAGGCTTCATTAGAGAATATGACTTTGCCCCAGTCCTCAGCAGTCCATTCACCATACTTTCTGCAGAAGATCAATTTGTCCCTGATGTTTTTTTTGGAGAGAAGTGGCTTCTTTGCTGCCCTTCTTGACACCAGGCCATCTTCCAAAAGTCTTCGCCTCACTGTGCGGTGCAGATGCGCTCACACCTGCCTGCTGCCATTCCTGAGCAAGCTCTGCACTGGTGGCACTCCGATCCCGCAGCTGAATCCTTTAGGAGACAATCCTGGGGCTTGCTGGACTTTCTTGGACGCCCTGAAGCCTTCTTAACAAGAATTGAACCTCTTTCCTTGAAGTTCTTGATGATCCTATAAATTGTTGATTGAGGTGCAATCTTAGTAGCCACAATATCCTTGCCTGTGAAGCCATTTTTATCCAACGCAATGATGGCTGCACGCGTTTCTTTGCAGGTCACCATGGTTAACAATGGAAGAACAATGATTTCAAGCATCACCCTCCTTTTAACATGTCAAGTCTGCCATTTTAACCCAATCAGCCTGACATAATGATCTCCAGCCTTGTGCTCGTCAACATTCTCACCTGAGTTAACAAGACGATTACTGAAATGATCTCAGCAGGTCCTTTAATGACACAATGAAATGCAGTGAAAAGTTTTTTTGGGGATTAAGTTAATTTTCATGGCAAAGAAGGACTATGCAATTCATCTGATCACTCTTCATAACATTCTAAAGTATATGCAAATTGCTATTATAAAAACTTAAGCAGCAACTTTTCCAATTTCCAATATTTATGTAATTCTCAAAACTTTTGACCACGACTGTACTTTTTCCGCAGACGGTGTCTGCTGCGGACAGCTGCATTACCTGCGCTACATCTCCTGCATAACGTTTGCGCACCCTAAAAATATCTGTGACATCCAGTGTACTTTTTTCGTAGATGCTGCAGACAGTTACATTATCTGCGCTACATCTCCTGTATAACGTTTGCGCAGCCTAAAAATATCTGTGACATCCAGTGTACTTTTTCCGTAGACGCTGCGGACAGTTACATTACCTGTGCTACATCTCCTGTGTAACGTTTGCGCAGCATAATAATATCTGTGACATCCAGTGTACTTTTTCCACAGACGGTGTCTGCTGCGGACAGCTACATTACCTGCGCTACATCTCCTGTATAACGTTTGCGCACCCTAAAAATATCTGTGACATCCAGTGTACTTTTTTCGTAAATGCTGCGGACAGTTACATTACCTGCCCTACATCTCCTGTATAACGTTTGCGCAGCCTAAAAATATCTGTGACATCCAGTGTACTTTTTCCGTAGACGCTGCGACAGTTACATTACCTGCGCTACATCTCCTGTATAACGTTTGCGCAGCATAATAATATCTGTGACATCCAGTGTACTTTTTCCGCAGACGGTGTCTGCTGCGGACAGCTACATTACTTGCGCTACACCTCCTGTATAATGTTTACGCAGCCTAAAAATATCTGTGACATCCAGTGTACTTTTTCCGCAGAAGGTGTCTGCGGCGGACAGCTACATTACCTGCGCTACATCTCCTGTATAACATTTGCGCACCCTAAAAATATCTTTGACATCCAGTGTACTTTTTTCGTAGACGGTGTCCGCTGCGGATAGTTACATTACCTGCGCTACATCTCCTGTATAATATGTGCGCAGTCTAAAAATATTTGTGACATCCAGTGTACTTTTTCCGTAGACGGTGTCCGCTGTGGACAGTTACATTACCTGCACTATATCTCCTGTATAACGTTTGCGCAGCCTAAAAATATCTGTGACATCCAGTGTACTTTTTACGTAGACGCTGCAGACAGCAACATTATCTGCGCTACATCTCCTGTATAACGTTTGCGCAGCCTAAAAATATCTGTGACATCCAGTGTACTTTTTTTTCGTAGACGGTGTCCGCTGCGGACAGTTACGTTACCTGCGCTACATCTCCTGTATAATGTATGCGCAGCCTAAAAATATCTTTGACATCCAGTGTACTTTTTCTGTAGAAGCTGCGGACAGTGACATTATCTGCTCTACATCTCCTGTTTAACGTGTGCGCATACTAAAAATATCTGTGACATCCAGTGTACTTTTCCATAGACGCTGCGGACAGCGACATTATCTGTGCTACAACTTCTGTTTAACGTGTGCGCATACTAAAAATATCTGACACCCAGTGTACTTTTTCCGTAGGCGCTGCGGACAGTGACATTATCTACGCTACATCTCCTGTTTAACGTGTGAGCATACTAAAAATATCTGTGACATCCAGTGTACTTTTCCGTAGACGCTGCGGACAGCGACATTATCTGTGCTACTACTTCTGTTTAACGTGTGCACATACTAAAAATATCTGTGAAATGCAGTGTACTTCTTCCGTAGATGGTGTCCGCTGCGGACAGTTACATTACCTGCGCTACATCTCCGACTGTTGGTAATAACCAAGGATAAAAGGGGGGGGGGGGGTTACCCCTACCACACTGGCCCACACTTCACAACCATCCCAAATAAGGACACTGACCACGTTCTTTCTTTTAACCTTTCTTTATTGCTGGGTGGTAGTCGGCCACAGCTATATTTTTATTCATCAAAACGGCAACAGTATAAAAACCGTGCGATCCGCCAGCCGCTGGACTCCCAACGGGCAGATTTCGCCAAACCCATCATTAATAACTTTTTTATTTGCAGTAACTTGCCGCCAGCTGTGACTAATAAAATTCTTCAATCCTGCATACAGCCTCCTTGAGGACATAGCGCACAGACAAACAGAAATATAAATTAACATTAAAACTTCCAAATACAGGAAACAAAAGGGAGGGAGGGGGCACCGCGCTTCCGATAAAGAGGAAGAGGATAGGCGGGGACAGCACATAAGTACCCTCCCGCTACCCGCCTCCTCTTCCTGCTGTGCAATAAGTTAACCCTACATACTCCCACCAACTAACAACACTAAATCTAGGGCCATACAAGTACCCTAAGGATGGGAAAAGGAAGGGGGGGGACCCACAGTCCCTGTCTACCCTCCCTAAACAGTCGGGCAGCCACCATGTATAACGTTTGCGCAGCCTAAAAATATCTGTGACATCCAGTGTACTTTTTCTGTAGACGCTGCGGATAGTTACATCACCTGCGCTACATCTCCTGTCTAACGTTTGCGCAGCCAATAAATATCTGACATCCAGTGCACTTTTTCCGTAGACGCTGCGGATAGTGACATTACCTGCGCTACATCTCCTCTATAACGTTTGCTCATACTAAAAATATCTGTGACATCCAGTTTACTTTTTCCTTAGACGCTACGGACAGACAGCGACATTATCTGCGCTACATCTCCTATTTAACGTGTGTGCATACTAAAAATATCTGTGATATCCAGAGTACTTTTTCCATAGGCGCTGCGGACAGCAACATTACCTGCGCCACATCTCCTGTTTAACGTGTTCGCATACTAAAAATATCTGTGACATCCAGTGTACTTTTTCTATAGATGGTGTCCGCTGTGAATAGTTGCATTACCTGCGCTACATCTCCTATTTAACGTGTGCGCATACTAAAAATATCTGTGACATCCAGTGTACTTTTTCCGTAGACTCTGCGGATAGTTACATTATCTGCGCTACATCTCCTATTTAACGTGTGCGCATACAAAAAATATCTGTGACATCCAGTGTACTTTTTCCATAGGCGCTGCGGACAGCGACATTACCTGCGCCACATCTCCTGTTTAACGTGTTCGTATACTAAAAATGTCTGTGACATCCAGTGTACTTTTTCTCCAGACGGTGTCTGCTGCGAACAGTTACATTACCTGCGCTACATCTCCAGTAAGGCCGGACTAGGAGCGCAGCGGTAGGGGTAGGCCAGCATGAACATGGTTTAGAAACAAGGGAGAGCAGATAGGGTTAAAATTGAGCTGAGAGAGGAGGGGTGGAGCTGTGGGTATGGTAACAGGGGGGCGGAGCCAGGTAGGAGTTAAGAGGAGTAGAGAGAAGGTGAGGGAGAGCCATTTTGAGAAGCAGGCAAACGAACATGGCACTTACAGACAGCATGGTGGAGGAGATGCTGCGGAGGCTGAGGCAAGAGGCGGAGGTGAGAGGGCCAGGCTGGCTACAGGATCGGGTCGGTGGCCTGTTGGGGGAGCCCTCGGGTGTGTTACATTCCCCAGAGACAGTCTCCAATGTACGGGCTGTCCGGCCGCGGTGGGGCCAACCGCCGGCTCGCTTAAGCCCTGAATGTACCCCCAGGACTCGGCGCCTTTTAGGGAGCCCCTCAGGGGACCCTCCGCGGCGGGGGGCACACGCGCAGCCTGCCGACACGCGCTCCCGCCGCGGGAGGAATCCCGTAGTTCGGCGGAGTCCGGAGCAGAGTGGGACGCCCCCTCCCCCACCCTCTGCAGCGTCTTCGTCAGTAACAGGACCAGACAGGAGGAGAAGAACTGTGCAGGCCCAGAGGCGCAGAGCGTGAAGAAGCTGGGATCGATCAGCGCGTGGCAGGATCCATACACATGCACCTGTCTGGAGCGTCTAGCGACACCCAGGGATCCACAGCAACGCATGCAGATAAGCCTTCAACGTCTGCGATGCCTGTCCGGGATGAGACGCCAGCTACTTCTAGGAGCACAATGCCAGGATTCTGGGACCAGCAGGAGACAGGACTGACGGCAGCGGGAGTCACAGCACCCGCGGTGCCTGGTGAGACATCATGGGGTCCCATATTAGCGCAAGTTTGCTTCCCGGGTGGTGGGTTGGTCTCTGGGAAATTGGGAGCGGGGTTAGGTCAGATTTTAGGTGGTTTAGCGGGGTGGTTGTCTAGTTTGGGGAGGTCCCCATTGCCGGCTTGGGTGGGTAACCGGGGGCTGGGACTGGGCCGGTTGGTGGCAGTTTGGCGTCAGTTTCAGTGGAGACGCAAGTGGGCGGGGAGGAACACAGGCCGAGGTTGGATGATAGGGCACGGGGGGAAGTATATGTGTGCTTTGAAGGCCCTCTGGGGGCTCACTTGAAGCAAGAGGTGAAAGAAAAAATTTGGAAAGGGGAGTACGTGGAAATATTTTCGCTGCTCCCCTTAGAACGATTTAATTTGGATAGGAGTAGAAAGGAAGACGGTAAAAAGGAGGAGGAGGAGAAACGGCGGTACCGCTTGATTCCACAAACTTTCGCCAACTGGTTACAGGCGTTTGCTATTCTGGCAAGAGTTATTGGCGAAAAGTCACCGGAATGTTGCTCCGCCTTATTTTGCTATCAAGATGCCATAGGGGATGCGTATCAGACTATTGGGGGAGTGGGGTGGCGTAAGGCGGTTAGGCCCGATATCTGGTGGGATCACAAGGATATTGGTCTTAGGTTTAGGGTGACAGTACCGATCCGGTCGACGCAGCCCTTTCGGGGGGAAGTTGGGGGGGGCATGGCATTGGCCTCGGCAAAAGGATTATGTTTCCTTTTCAATGAAGGAAGCTGCAGGTTCGGGGGAAGTGCAAGTTCAAGCACGAATGTTCTTCGTGTGGGGGCACGCACGGCACCAAAAGGTGTTTTCGGGGAGGAAAGCAGAGAGGTGGGGACTCAGCTGGAAAAGGGCCAGATGCCGATACGGGTGGAAAGGATGCGGGATTTCCTAGATAGGTACCCGAATCGGGAGGCAGCAAAGCTGTTGGGTGATGGTTTCCGTTTTGGTTTCCGGATCCCGTCAGTTATAACGGCGGGGCCGTTGGTTCATAAGAACTTACGGTCCGCGCTTGAACACCCAGGGATAGTCTCGGAAAAATTGGGGAAGGAGGTAGAGTTGGGGCGGATGGCGGCTCCATTTAGTAAGCCGCCGTTAAACGATTTCCGGATTTCACCGCTGGGGTTGGTGCCCAAAAAGGAGCCGGAACAAGTTTCGGTTAATACACCACTTAACATTCCCAAAAGGGGCATCAGTTAATGATGGCATAGATCCCGAAGTATGTTTGGTAATATATACGTCGTTCGATGCAGCGGTGGGCTGGGTGAGGCGTTTGGGGCAGGGCACGTTATTAGCCAAAATTGATATTGAGGCGGCGTTTCGCTTGTTACCGGTTCACGTTGACAGTATGCGGTTGCTAGGTTGTTTTTGGGAGGGAAGTTATTTTGTGGACAGATGTTTGCCCATGGGATCTTCGGTTTCTTGTGCGTATTTTGAAGCGTTTCCTTTTTTTTTGGAATGGGTGGTAGTTGAGGTATCTGGTTGTTCGTTGGTTATCCATTATCTTGATGATTATTTATGCCTGGGGCCCGCGGGGACCAGGGTTTGTTCGTTGTTATTACATACAATGCAGTCTGTTTTTGAGAATTTTGAGGTCCCTTTAGTGGAAGAAAAGACGGTGGGCCCGGTGACTGAGTTATGTTTTTTGGGCATTGTAATAGATACAGTTCGAATGGAATGTCAGTTGCCCGAAGAAAAAATTTCGGTATTAGGGGAAGACGTGAATAGGGTCATAAAGCGAGAAAAAATCACGTTGCGAGACCTACAGTCCTTGCTGGGTAAGCTGAATTTTGCATGTCCCATCTTGCCAATGGGTAGGATATTTTGCAGACGTTTGGCGGCAGCTACAGCGGGGGTTACGGCCCCCCATAATTTTTTGCGGCTGGGAAAAGAGTTAAAGGGTGACCTGAGGGTGTGGGCCGAATTCTTGGGCAGTTATAACGGTAGGTCGATGGTCATGGGGGAGGCATGGGACAACGTAGATTTTGACTTGTATACTGACGCGGCGGGGGTGTAGGTTTTAGGGGCTTACTGTCAAGGGCAATGGTGCGCTGGTTGGTGGCCGGAAAGTTGGTTGACTAGAGGTTGGGTCAGGAATCTGGCACTTTTAGAATTGTTCCCCCATTGTCATGGTGGTGGTGTTGTGGGGTGAAAGTTTCGGAAACAGGAAGGTGCGATTCCACTGCGATAATCTAGGGGTAGTTCAGGCTATTAATAGCTTATCAGCATCTTCCCCGCCAGTAGTTAAACTATTGCAGTTTTTAGTCCTGGCTGTTTTTCGCTTAACACTTGGGTGGTTGTGGTACATGTGGCGGGGGTGACAAATTCACTGGCGGATGCTCTTTCTCGTTCACAGTTGGAGCGGTTCTGGCTTCTGGCGCCAGAAGCGGAAGAACGGGGTATGGACTGTCGAGAGTGGCTTTAGGGGATCCTGGAGGAGCAGTAATGGGCCTGTTGCGGGGGTCGTTGAGTCCTGGGACCTGGTCGGCATATGGTAAGGCCTGGGAATGATGGGAGCAGTGGAAGACTCAGCTGAGCATGGGGGGTGAGGAAGGGGAGATAGGGTTATTGTTGCTGTTAGGGCACCTTTGGGAAGAAGGGTGGACGGTCCCTCAGTTGAACAGGTTCATGGCCGGGTTGGCTTTTGGTTTTCGCATGAGGGGAGCGACTGATGTTACTAAGTCTTTCTTGGTCCGACAAGTGGGGAAGGGTTGGCGTAAGGGGTACAAAGTGGAGGACAGAAGAAGGCCGGCGTCATTCCGGTTACTCCTGGGGTTGGGAGACAAGTTGGGGGTGATTTGTAGTTCGGCATGGGAAGTTAACCTGTTCAGGGCGGCGTTCGCTTTGGGATTTTTCGGGGCGTTCAGGTTGGGGGAACTGGTGTGTGGCAGTACGACCAAGGCAGGAGGTATTAGGAACGAAGATGTAGAGTGGCGAGTTGACAGGGTGTCTGTTTGGATTCGGAGGTCAAAGACGGATCATGAGAGCAGAGGCAGACAGTTAGTTTTGTTTGCGGTTCCAGGTTGTGCCATGTGTCCGGTTCGTAGTGTGGAGTCTTAGTGGGGGGTTGTGGTACTTCCCCTTTTTTACAGCACGAGGACGGGTCTTACCTATCACGTTTTCAGTTTCTAGCGGTGTTTAATATTTTTATTCCCAGGGCTGATTACAGTGTGGTCGGACATTGTCCCGAGACAGTCTTGGAGGGGGGCCAGGTCAGTGGAACGAATTAATAAGGCCCGGAAAAAGGTGAACAGGGCGATAGGGAGGTTCATGGCGAGAAATGGGGCAGTGGCGGTTCGGCATGAGGAACTAGAGAGGGGGACAGGGAATTTTTGGAGGGCTGATGGAGTCCATCTGAATGCAGTGGGGACTGACTTGTGGTCTCTAGGGATTTAGGGGGGGGGTGGAGATTGCACTACGGATGTGGAGGGATGCGCAGGCTTAAGGAAGTCAAGCTGTGCGTTTGTGGAGGTGGGGGAGGTCCTCGAAGTTGGATAAAATATACTGATACGTGAGGATGGGAGAACCCCGCAGGAGGGGCTGGACTCTCATAGAGGATCGGGATTGGAGGAATTTAAGGCGTCCATCAAGATTGCCTCTGAGCTGGGTTTAACGGCTGGAGGTAAGATGGAGTCGCCGGATGGTTGTGGTTTGTTGGTTATGGTTATTTGGGGCTTCTAGGACCTCCCTCGCCAGGGGTTAATTATGGTTTTGTGTTATTTAACTGTTATGTGGTTATTTATTTATGTATTTAATAAAATAAAATGGCTGCTGTGGCCGATTTAAATCCGAACCGTGGTTGTTGTGGTTATTTGGTTGGCATAAGGAGTAGAGAGTTCATTGGAAGGGATTCAAGAAAAAGGTAAGCTCGAGTGAAGGTATAGCTAATACCATGGTCATGTATAACGTTTGCGCAGCCTAAAAATATCTGTGACATCCAGTGTACTTTTTTAGTAGATGCTGCGTATAGTTACATCACCTGCGCTACATCTCCTGTATAACGTTTGCGCAGCCTAAAAATATCTGTGATATCCAGTGTACTTTTTCTGTAGACGCTACGGACAGTGACATTATCTGCTCTACATCTCCTGTTTAACGTGTGCGCATACAAAAAATATCTGTGACATCCAGTGTACTTTTTCCATGGACGCTGCGGACAGCGACATTATCTGCGCTACATTTCCTGTTTAACGTGTGCGTATAGTAAAAATATCTGTGACATCCAGTGTACTTTTTCCGTAGAAGGTGTCCGCTGTGGACAGTTACATTACTTGCACTAAATCTCCTGTATAACGTTTGCACATCCTAAAAATATCTGTGACATCCAGTGTACTTTTTCCGTAGACGCTGCGGACTGCGACATAATCTGCGCTACATCTCCTGTTTAACGTGTGCGCATACAAAAAATATCTGTGACATCCAGTGTACTTTTTCCGTAGGCGCTGCGAACAGCGACATTATCTGCACTACATCTCCTGTTTAACGTGTGCGCTTACAAAAAATATCTGTGACAGCCAGTGTACTTTTCCGTAGACGCTGCGGACAGCGACATTATTTGTGCTACAACTTCTGTTTAACGTGTGCGCATACTAAAAATATCTGTGACATCCAGTGTACTTTTTCCGTAGGCGCGGCGGACAGCGACATTATCTGCGCTACAACTTCTGTTTAACGTGTGCGCGTACTAAAAATATCTGTGACATTCAGTGTACTTTTTCCGTAGACGGTGTCCGCTGCGGACAGTTACATTACCTGCGCTACATCTCCTGTATAACGTTTGCGCAGCCTAAAAATATCTGTGACATCCAGTGTACTTTTTCCGTAGACACTGCGGACAGCGACATTATCTGCGCTACAACTTCTGTTTAACATGTGCGCATACTAAAAATATCTGTGACATCCAGTGTACTTTTTTCCGTAGACGGTGTCCGCTGCGGACAGTTACATGACCTGCGCTACATCTCTTGTATAACGTTTGCGCAGCCTAAAAATATCTATGACATCCAGTGTACTTTTTTCGTAGACGGTGTCCGCTGCGGACAGTTACATTACCTGCGTTACATCTCCTGTATAATGTTTGTGCAGCCTAAAAATATCTGTGACATCCAGTGTACTTTTTCCATAGACGCTGCGGACAGCGACATTATCTGCGCTACGTCTCCTTTTAACATGCGTGCATACTAAAAATATCTGGCAAGCTCACACACATACCATGCCTAGCCCACGTGTTAAACTTAGTGGTTCAGCGGTTTCTCAAAACCTACCCCAATTTGCCTGAGGTACTGGTGAAGGTGCACCACGTGTGTGCCCATTTCCGAAAGTCATAAACAGTTGCCGCCGGTCTGGCAGCACTGCAGCAGTGCTTGAAATTGCCAGCTCACCGACTGTTGTGCGACATGAGCACGCGCTGGAACTCCACGTTCCACATGTTGGCCAGGCTTTGTGAGCAGCAGAGGGCAGTATTGAAATACCAGCTGCAACATGGTCGTCACCATTCTAGTCAGCTTTCGCTCTTCACAATCAACGAGTGGGCATGGATGTCTGACCTCTGTGAGGTTTTAAGCAACTTTGAGGAATCAACACAGATGGTGAGCAGTGATGACGCTATTATCTGCGTAACCATCCCACTTCTGTGTCTACTGAAACGCTTGTTGCTCACAATGAAGGCGGACGCTTTGCATGTGGAAGAGGTGGAAATGGGGGAAGACAGAACACAGAGTAATAGCCAGACCACCCTCATTTCGTCTTCTCAGCGCTAATTGGATGATGATGAGGAGGAGGAGCAGGAGACGGTTGCCTCCGCTACAGAGCGTAGTACCCATAGCAGGTTTATTCCATCTGTTCAGCGTGGATGGGCAGAAAAGGAGGAAGAGGATGAGGAGATTGAGAGTCATCCTCCTGATGAGGACAGCGAAGTCTTGTCTGTTGGGACTCTGGCACACATGGCTGACTTAATGTTATGCTGCCTTTCCCTTGACCCTCGCGTTGAACGCATTTTGGCCAACACCGATTACTGGTTGTTCACCCTTCTCGACCCTCGCTACAAAGAGAACTTCTTATCTCTCATTTCTGTGGTGGAGAGGACTAGCAAAATCGTGCAATACCAGAAGGTCCTTGTGGAAAAATTGCTCCAAAAATTTCCAGCTAACAACGCTGGCGACAGAGTACGTAGTTCCTTGGGCAAACGAGGAGGGGAGACGAGGGGAACACACAGCAGTTCTAACAGAGGCAGGGCAACACTCTCCAAGGTCTGAGACAGTTTCATGACACCCCACCAGCACCCTCACCCTGATGCGCGGCCTACTGTCACAAGGAGGGAAACATTTTGGAAGATGGTGAAGGAGTATGTAGCAGACCGTGTCTGCGTCCTTAATGATCCCTCTGTGCCTTACAACTATTGGGTGTCCAAGCTGGACATGTGGCACGAACCGGCGCTCTACGCTTTGGAGGTGCTGGCCTGCCCTGCTGCCAACATTTTGTCAGAGCGTGTATTTAGTGCTGCTGGGGGCATAATAACTGATAAGTGCATCTGCCTGTCAACTGAAAATTCAGACCGGTTGACTCATATCAAAATGAACAAGGCCTGGATTGCCCCTGACTTCTCTACTCCACCAGAGGAAAGCGACTGAACATAAAGGCACTCTAAATGTGGCTTTTATGGTGTATTGAATACACTGTATTCCCATGCACCCCTTCCACCACTAAAAAGGGTTTATGGTTCAATCTTCCTTTTCTCATCCTCCTCCTCCTCCTCCTCCTCCTCCTCCATCATATCAACATGCTTATTAGGCTGCCCTCGCTCCTAATGTTTTTAAGGGTCACCAGCAGGCCATCAATCATAATTTTTCAAGGGTGTGTATGATGCCCTACTTTATGTGTAATAAAGGGTGTATTGGAGTGCCAGTTCCTTGTAATGTTTTGAAGCCCTTTCACTTAGTGCATAGTCTTTGAGTGTAGGAGTCCCTCTACATGAACAATTGTAGCACAATGTGAATGAGGCCCTACTTTATGTGATATACTGGTTGTATCGGAGTGCCTCTTTCTTGTAATTTTTGGCAGCACTTGCACTTTATATACAAGTAAATATACAGGAAAGAATGTTTCCTAACAACTTTTCCTCTAAAATCGATGTAAAATTGGCGTACTACTCGGACAATATCGTTCCCAGCAGCGACCCGGGAGTCCAAGATGCATCCAGACATCCTCCCCATGCTGTTCCCGAACCATTTCAGTGGTCTTTCCATCAATTTCTGACCTTTTCATGTGAACCAGACACCCTCCCCTCTTCAGAGCAGGGGGTGCCGGGTTTAATGCTTGGGTTCTCCCATTGACTTCCATTGTGCTCGGGTGCTCGGTAGTGCACGTGAGCATCCCGAGGTGTTCTACTCGAGCACCCGAGCACTTTGGTTAAGGTGCAAATCTGGGTGCAGTGAGGGGCATTTATTAAAGGGGTTGTGTATAGTGTATAGGAACGAGCTGTCCCATTGAAATCAATGGTAAGGCTTGTAATTATACCTACTCGTTGCTGCGATTGTGATGGCGAGCAGGTAAACAATGAAGGGAAGGCTGTGCTGGCAGGGCACATGACCTTATCTTCAACCAGCTGATCGGTGGGGGTGCAGGCTGTCGGACCTCCACCGATCTGATATTGATAACCTATCCTGAGGATAGGTAATCAATAAAAATAACTTGGACAACCCCTTTAATGTATTTATGCCACTATTGTGACATTAAAAAGTCACAAATTACGGAACATGCCAATACTTATGCCATAATTTGCAATGTTTTGAGTTTCTTGCTACTTTTGTAAAGTGGCTAGAAGAGGGGCGGGGCTTAGTGGGAGGGCAGGACTTAATGGGAGGGTGTAGCCTATCACAGCGTCCAGATGGCATAGATTTGAGTTTCTGGAGCATGAGGTGCTAGAAATGGCCTAATTTATTAAGAGGCATCTGCCTGTTAAAAAATTAGGCGCATCTCACTCCAGTGCACAGGGGAACAAGATGGGATCGCAAGTCTTGATAAATCTCCCCCAATGTCCTGTTCTATGATTGCACACATTCAGTATTTCTACCTAGCCATTACATAAGATGTGTTTGCTATTAAGCATAACAGTGTCCAACCGCATTAAGTCAAAAATCGGTCAGACACAAATGTTTGTATCCAGCCCATGGAGGGCCAACCTGAGGCTCTCCAGCTGTTGCAAAACTACAACTCCCAGAATGCCCACAGTGCCTACAGCTATCAGCCTACAGCAGGGCATGGTGGGAGTGTAGTTTTACAACAGCTGGAGAGCCGCAGGTTGGCCATCCCTGATCCAGCCGATTCCTGACATTCTGTGCCGGAACTGGAGGCTGGATTGTACTGCCGCAAATGTGAAAGTAGCCTTAGGGAAGGGAACAGCTATTGCCTGAAAAATGTTCCAATCTCTTCTCCTCTTTTGTCTTTGATGTTCTGCGCTGAAGGTCAAATGTTGGCATAGTCAGCTTCAGTAGTTATAGGTCTCTTTATGCATTACCGTATTCTTGGTTGCACATGCAAGTTTTGGTGGGGTTGGCTGAAAATCTAATGTTTTTGTGGAGCTTGTGACTCTCCCCTGACAAATGATGGTGGAGAAGTTAAATATATCCAATCATTTTATTTTCCTGGAAGATAAGAACCATCAATATTGTATCACTGCAAAACCCCTTCCAGAATAAATGTAGTTGTTCAGTTCTGATATCTAAAGAAACAAACATATCGGACAGAATTAGAACATATACCTGCTCACATTTTACTTCTCTGGGGACAATACACCAAGTGGGAACCTGAAAAGGGAGGTAGAAGTTGTAAAGATGTTATCTGTATTCTGAGGTTTGCATTTTGCTGCACTTCATTTGCTGAAATTACATGTAAGTTATTTTTTTGCCAGCTTCTCCTTGACTTTAATGGTATTTGTCAACTTTGGAGGAGGCGGCTATTGGTTTTTCCAGCATGCTCCTTGGAACGGTAAGCAAACATTCCCATAAAAAAATAATCAAAGCAGCCCCCACATCTTAAAAAAACCTTTTAAGCAAATCAGCAATCTCTTTATTGATCTATAAGAGGAAAGGAATTAATATGGACCACCATCTGCTTAGGAGGTGGGGTATTTAACAATGAACTCTGCCTTAACTTCATAAAAGCCACTTCAACAAATCAGCAGGACTGTATTGATCTTAAAATAAGCTGCAGATTGCTAAATGTATTTTCTTGTTACACCAAGGGACATTAGTTTCTTAATCAAGAAGTTGTTTAACCCCTGGATTGCCATGACACAATCACTATGTCAGATTGCAATGTTTTGCAGAACTTTTGCAATTCTTTTAGGCAAGGTTCACACTTGTGCTATTAGTCAAGGGGACTAAAACAGATGCCAAGGGGAAAGGGTCTTCAAAACAAAATGATTTTCCTTTAGGCCTATTGCACACGACCGTATGGCTTTTTCAGTGTTTTGCGATCCGTTTTTCACGGATCCGTTGTTCCGTTTTTTGTTTCCGTTGTGTTTCCGTTTCTGTTCCGTTTTTCCGTATGGCATATACAGTATACAGTAATTACATAGATAAAATTGGGCTGGGCATAACATTTTCAATAGATGGTTCAGCAAAAAACGGAACGGAAACGGAAGACATACGGATGCATTTCCGTATGTGTTCCGTTTTTTTGCGGACCCATTGACTTGAATGGAGCCACGGACTGTGATTTGCGGGCAATAATAGGACATGTTCTATGTTAAAACGGAAAGGAAAAACGGAAATACGGAAACGGAATGCATACGGAGTACATTCCGTTTTTTTTGCGGAACCATTGAAATGAATGGTTCCGTATACGGACCGTATACGGAACGCAAAAAACGTCCAGTAAACGGGAAAAAAAAACGTCCGTGTGCAATAGGCCTTATACTAATATATAAGATAAGGCTTAAGTGCACATTTCACCTATGCTTAGAACATGCCATATTTTTTTAGAGCTATTTCCTAGCCCAGGGGTCAGCAATCTTCGGCACTCCAGCTGTTGTGAAACTATAATTCCCAGCATGCTCCATTCATTTCTATAAGAGTATGCATGCTGGGAGTTGTAGTTTTACAACAGCTGGCGTGCCAAAGGTTGCCTACCCCTGTCCTAAAGGAACCAGTGATCTTTATTTTTTTTATGTTTTCAGTTTCAATTTGAACTCCATGCCTTGCTGGAGCCATAACGTTTTTATTTTTTTAATAATGGAACAATTTTATATTGCATATTATATAGTGAGAAGCTGGAAAAAAAAGCAAATGTGGTGGAATTGGCATTACCTATGCGGTAAAAACTGACATATTTACTTCATTCTTTCGGTCATTACTATGACAATGATGCCACATTTATATAGTTTTTCTTGTGCCCTAATACTTCAAAAAATAAAAACAGATTTTTTTTTTCTTTGCATTTGCATATTCTGATTCCCATGGATGGATCTCTGTGAGGGCTCGTGTATTGTAGGGTGATCAGTAGTTTTTAATTATACCATTTTGTAGTGTGTAAGACTTTATGATCACTTTTTATTCAATTTTGGGAGGTGAGGCGACCAAACAATGGCAAATTGGCCATTTAGATTTTTTTTATTCTGCTACAATGTTCACTGTACGTTATGGGACACGACGATGCTAATTATATATTTTTTATATATTTTTTTTATTTTTAATATAAGGAAAAGGGGTAATTTAAATATTAATCTTTTTATTTTTAAAAAGTAAAAAAAAAAATTTAGTCTACAGTACCCAGGAGACTTTAATATATGATTATCTGATTACTTCTCCCGTAGACTGCAATGATTTAATATTGCAGCCTATTGGGGCATTATTATGTTCCTTTTGAGCCCTGCCACAGGCAGGGCCTGATAGGAACTTCACTGTGGCAGGGCTCCATAGGAACACAGTGTAATTCTCATAGACTCCAATGATAATAAGAGGTGCAACATCAGCTCCTGCTGGGGAGTGTGGGATGTGCTCTGTTCATCCAGGGAATGAAGCTTAGTAAGAATGTATATATATTTTTTATTTACCCCACAGTGGCTTTACTAATGTAAGGGGAAGCACTACTATGTGAGAGCCTAAAGTGGAGCTTTACTATGTGGGTGCACTAAGGAGGAGTACTATTGTGTGTGGGTACTAAGGGGGCAGAACTACTGTGAAGGGAAAACTAAGGGGGCATAATTACTATGTTGAGGCACTAAAGGGGCATTCTACTGTGTGGGGGCACTAAGAGGGTTTACTACTGTGAAGGAGGCACTAAGGGGGCAATACTATTGTGTGGGGCACTACTACTGGGCATAACTACTGTGATGGCAGTATAACTACTGTGTGAGGCCACTAGGGGTGTATAAGTATGATATAAGTGCAGCGTACTCAAGTTAGGGTTAATAGTGTTCCTGGGTGTTGTAGTGCAATTGTGACCACTAACCTGAGACAGCTGACTCTCTGCAAGGGCAGGTAATGATAGGTAAAGTTCGTGACGCCAGTGCCAATTAAACGGTGGCACGCCGTTTGCTGATAGCAGGAATAACTGAGGAACCACGTGATGTTAAAACAGAACTCAAACTTTAGTAGTCATCATACATGGACATAGATGGAAGCGCAGTTCCTTTGAAGACAGTTGGTTTCAATACATTTGATGCAGGCAATATATAGCAAGGTGACTTCAGAGTGTTAAACACAGGACTTGCAGTACAGGCGGCTTGCACTCTATTCCTGACTGATCCTGGAACATAGAAACTCTTCTCCAAGGCCCGATGCCCTAGCTCTGGCGTATATCCTTGGTTTTATAATTATCAAGTACCTCCTCTGTTGTCTTTAGTACCTCTTGCTTTTCTGGACTTGCCTCTGTCTCTCTCAGTTTCCTCAGGCTGGTTAACGGTGGTATTCCTGCTTCTGCATATATAAACTCAGGAGGGGAACCTTCTCCTTGGATCTGGAACCCGGTTACAGGGACTGCAATACCCTCTCCTAGTCTGCAGGCTCCAGGCCTGGACTTAACTCAGACATGGTCTAATCTCTCACACAGTCTAGATCTTTCTGCTATTCCTCTCCCTGACTGGGCCTTATATAACCTAGGGCTCCCTAGCTCCCTCTAGTGACTAAGAGCTGGAATGACACCCCTAGCAGGCCTGTACATGCACATTTTACAGTAACAGGGAAGTACATAGCATTACATTACATTATAGTTTATGAAGATGACTTATACCAACCTCCCCATAAATAAGGGGAAACGACAGCACACAAGTGACCCTTCTGTAGTGACGGGCATTACAGCTCCCGTACACTACATAAGTACTGAGTGGGTGGGGGTTTTATGGTGAATATGGGTGGTCTTGACTAGCCACGGGAGGGGGATAGTGATGGGAGTTGCATGCAAAAATTTTCCAATGGGGCCCAGCCTTTTCTAGCTATGCCCCTGTATATATTTATAAATACTTTATCAATGCATTCCAGCATCCTAGAATTGTAGAAAAGCTGTTAGATTAGGTTCAAACACTGCAGTTTTTGTTAGCCATAAAGGAGTTGATCTTAAAGGGCTTGGCTCAATTAATAAAGTCTGCAATACTGCACACAACCTCTGAAATAATGTGATGCAGTTTTGGGGGGAAAGAAGCCTTTAGGAAAGCGTTACAGGATTTAATGTGATGTATTTTCAAAGCTGCTTAATTTTCTTTGCATGTTATATGTAAACCATCAGTACATTTATAGAGCATAATATTGAGCATTATGTATTGTAGAAATAATATGCACAATGTATTCTAAAATTGGACCTCTTTTTTTCAGGTCTAACAGTTGCAGATTTAGTTATGCCATGGTAAGCACTTAATTTATCCAACAGTACTTCAGACACCTAAAAGACATCTTAATCCCTTCCTTCTTGCAAAATCCCATCAATGTCCCCCAATCATTGAGAATTAATAATGTTGTATGTTGACAGCCTGGGGTTTACCCAAGACCCGTATGCCCAGCAATATTACCTTAGCCAGGCTCTAACAGATTTGTATTGTATTTTATACACACAAGCAATATTGTAATGTCATAAATAAATTGTAAAATAACTAATCATTTTTATGCCAAAATCTATAATCCCCCCCCCCCCCCAAAAAAATAGAGAGACTTCAAATATATGTAGGAAATAGAATATTTTTAAACATATTGAAAACTTTGTTTTAGTCCAACTTAGGGGCCGGAATTTCTATTAGCTATACATATGTGTTGCAGATAGTGTATTATGTCTGTTAATATAATAATATAAAGCTGTCAGGCACTCTAGTATGCCCTGCCTCTAACAGGGGCTAATAGGTGTCCTAAAATGGCAGACCTGGGGGTCAAGGATGGAATCAATGGGTAAGACTATTAGAACCTTACAAGATGGGAACTTTATGCTTGGAAGCATGCTACAGATTCTATAGAAAAATAAGGGGGCATTTATTATACTGAAATACTCCTAAATTACGCGTATTTCAGGCGCAGATGGTGGTGCAATGGTTAGTTGTGCCGCTATCTGTGACTTCTCCCGGCTCATGCCAGGTCTAGAATTTTTGCCGTGGCATGGGCTGGGAAGTGGACAGGTCGGAAGGCCCGTCTCATTTACCATTTTCTACGCCTGTTTTAGGAAGCTGTCTCACATTTAGAACTGGTGGAGGATCCGCTGAAGTTATGGAGAGGCTGGCACCTCTTCATAACTTCAGCGGCTCCTCCGCCAGCTATGGGCTTTATTAAGACCGGCATCTAAAAACACCGGTCTTAATAAATGTGCCCCATAGGGTTGTCAGACCAGGAGGTGTTTTTATAACCTACGGCTCTGCAACAATTTTGGTGAGTCTGGGTCCACTGTGTCTTCAGTTTCCTGTTTTGGGGTAATTTATGTGTTCAACTGTGGTCTTATGGGCTCTTTTACACAGCCTGAGGATCAAGGCAATTATCTGGAACAAACATTCCTACTCATGCCCATTCCCAAAAATTGGCCTGTGTAAAGGTGCCACTGAGCATCTGTCCAACAAGCAAAAGCCTGATTGTTGGGTGACAGCATCTTTCATGCGCCACCATAAATCTTTGTTTTTCCATCATCAGATCTCAGGGATATGCTGAACATAAAAAAGGAAACTGGGGATGAACAATCATAGTAACAAGTACTCATCTTCATACATCAACAAACTTTCTTGCATGTACTGTACATGCAGCTAATGTGCTTATTCCGGATCATTGCCATCTCCGCCAGCAGGTGTAAAAGAGCCCTAAGTTACATTCACATTCCTGTTTACTTGAACCAGCCTGATAAATTTTTAATGCAATTTTTAATACAAACTTTTTATTAGTGAGATTTTTTTTTTGCCAGTTGGATTGGTGCACTTTGGAAGTTTTGCAATCCAATTGGCCCCAATTGTTCCATGGTCAAAAAAAGTGGTCAAAATTTACCTCATTAGCAAATTGCGTATAAGTCCTATAACAATTATGTTTTACCATAAATCAAACCGTTGTTTTAAAATATATTTTTATGAACAAGGAGAGAAATAAAAGGGGTACTTCATCAGCAACTATGTACAGCATATCATATTTTGTCTGATACTAAAAATCCTAATGACAATGTAATGTCAATGAACTACTTTACTTCAACTTTAAATTCTTCAAAATCAATAAGTTTTATTTAGACTTTGACTTTTTAACAAAAGTATCAAATTGAGTTCCACTGACATCTACAATTTCATAAATCCCTTTCAGAGACAAAATAATGTCTATACTTTTAGATATGTATAGCCACTGAGGGAAAACTGTTTCCAGAGCAGAAGTCAGTCTGTGGTTGTGCACTGTATATGATCATTTCCTTGACCTATGGATATTATCAAACCTCTTGAGGACCAGGAAATCTGCTTTCAAATGGAGATGGGAAAGCTGCCAGTCGAATTTCGAGGGGGCCGAGATAAGAAGAATGCCAAAAATGCAGAGCTTTCATCTTGTACATTAATGACTGCTAGCAAATATGGCACAAGAGATGAGTCCTTTCTGTATGATTGCGGTTATACAATAAACAGCATTAAGTCAGTAATGTGATTGCTGTTGATTGAATGGGTCAGTCGAAAAATTATTACCCACTTTACAAGCCATTAACATCTAAGCACACATTACAGGGACAGGCCTGCCATTTTAAAAAGTTGCTTACTTCAATGTAATTTACAGACATTTAACATCCTCTAGTAGAACATGCATTTCTTACTTATCTGTGACATACAGTGGAGATGTTCTAAGTCATTTCTGCCTTTAGTCTGTCTTTGCATTCATGGTCTTATGATCTTATGATCTTATTTCTTATCTAATTGTAAGAGTACAGCCACATGTTAAGGTTTCTTGATATAGTCTTGGAAGCCAAAATCGTGAGTGTATCATAAAATAAGACAAAGTATAAAGGACAGATATGATGTCTCCAATTTCTTTTATTCACTCCTGGTTTTGGCTTCCAAAAATGCCAAACAGAAACCTGACTGTTTGGCCATACCATTAGTATCCAGTCTGGTCTGCTTGTTTAGCTTGATTTTTATTTTTACAGTTAAGCAGTCAGAATCCTAGCTACGTTGTAAGTTTTAGTTTGCATTTTAGACATTTAGGCTAGTTTCAGACAGCCATAATATGGGTATGTATTTTTCTCTGTATTGCAACTGCAATACCTGGATCTTCTGGGGTTCTACTAAATCAAACTTAGATCACCAAGGTAACATGTTCTAGTGTGTTCCTTGGTTTTCCGGGATTAATGAAACCCAGTTAATTTGTTACATTGCATATTTTGCTTGAGTATAATATAATACATACTGCTAAATATGTTGCAGGTTTGTCTTTATCATCGGCACCTCAGTGGCTCTAGCTTTTAGCTCAATGTTGAAGAGAGGCATTCATCGATCACAGCTTGTGCGTAAACTGACATGGAGAACATGTGTTCTTATGGCCATAGGAGTTTTCTTCCTTAACTATGGTCCAGCTGATGGTCCATGTGAGTAGCAACTGATGTAAAGTAATAATATGCTTGTAAACTGCCAATGTATATTACTTCCCTGCTATTCCATCATAGTTCTTTTCCTCTCCGATTAAATTTTGTTGTAAAAAAAACACCCCTACCTATAAAAATCAGCACTCTTGTAACGGCAGAAATGCTGATCCTGGATATTTAACCCCATAGATGCCACAATTGATAGCAACTATGGCTTCTAGGTGGTTTCAGAGGGAGGCGGCCCACTTTGTCACCCATTGGCTATACAGTTGCGGCATGCTGATATCTTTAAATGGCAGCCATGGGTCTATTGAAGGATCCCAGGTCTGCCTTCTGTGTATGCCTAATAGGCTGTGCCTTTGCCTTTCAAATTGCCTGTGAGTTTCTCACAGCGACAGAGTTTTACACTGTAATACATTAGTAGTACAGTGTAGTATGTAAACGATCAAATGACTGCATGTCAAAGTCCCCTTGTGGGACTTTTAAGTGGTGGTTTTCTAAGTTTTACTTGAAAAATTTCCAAGTTGAAAAATCCACCATTTTACATTATATAATGGTTTTCAATGGAGAAAATTGAAAACTAAAACCCCACCATTTGGTGTTGCTGAATGTGTAATGAACTAAGACATACAATGATTACTTAATTTATCCTTCATGGTGAACCCCCTAAAAAAACAATGCCATAATTGCTGTTTTTGCTTATCTGCCCGCCAAACAATGTAATAAAAGTCAATTACAGAAACAAAGGAGGGGAGAGGACAGAAGTGGTAGTGGTGGCAAGGATAGGAGTAATAGTAGTCACAGTAGCAGTCATTACTCTGGCACTCCATGGTCGTGCACTGAAGGGAGAGGTGCAACCTTTCTTTGGTGCAGGAAACATCCTGGTTTGGGGGACTCCTGCTTGATGGTGGGTGGGGTGCCCTTGGTGTCAGGGGTTTGTAGGTGCAAGTCAGGGCTCCCTTGAGGAACTGGTGAAAAGGGCAATGGTAAGTCAGTGCAGGTAGACAATGCAGTGGAAAGATGAGGCCAATTTTGGGGCAACAAGTCCACTGTACTCTACTAAAGTAGTTTAAGCAGATGACACATACAGGCACTTGCAAAAGTACATTCAGTATTTCCAGGCTGTACACACAGTTTTCTCAAGGCTATATATGAGATTATGGGCCATACAATAAGTACTTCTCTGAGTCTCCCGCCAGTTAATTTGAGCAATCTTCCCAATTTGGCCAAAGAGTCCAAAATCTTTAACAGATGTCCAGTCGTTCTCCGAAGTATGGCAGAGCACTAGAAGGTTCTTACCAACCAAATGGAGTGAAGGCCTACATTCATGGGTTACTTTTACTAACTCAGAGGCTGGCTTGTCTTAGGATTGCTCGTAAAGCTGTTCTTGGCTAGTGATGAGCGGCAGGGGCAATATTCGAATTTGCGATATTTCGCGAATATTTTGTAGAATATTTGTCATATATTAGTGAATTCTCGAATTTGAGATTATATTCTTGATTGCGAAAATCGGCAATGTATTTGCTTAATGCATGCAAAATATCGGCGTGGGGTAGGCAACTTTTCTATTGGTTGCTAGGGATGTTGCTAAGCTGTGACAAAGCCTTCTCATTGGCCCACAAGCTAGAAGAAGGGAGGGATGATCACCTGAAATATACTGTATTAAAAAAAACACGAATATTCGTTATTACGAATATATAGCTGTCACGGCGGACAGGATACTAGATACACAGAAAATAAACAAACAAGTGTCTAGGCGAGAAGCTGGGGATCAAGGTCACCTCCTGACAAATCCCTACCAGCTCTCCGTATACTTCTATGCCCACGTTCAGACCCTGAAGGTGGAAATAACGTGTCCTCGTGCCTGGGCTGAAAATTCCCTAAAATCCCTAAGATGGTGAAAGGGGGATAGAGGCAGCCTGCTCCCTCAGAACCTGGAGGGGGCAGGCGTCTCTCTAACAGCCTAGACAGCCAACCACAAGAAAACAAAAACCAACTTATCTTTTCTGAGCAGGAACAGCAAATCCTTCCTTCCTTTCACAGAGCCAGACAGAAGCTATAACCCGCACAGGACACTGGGAGTGGGTGTAATTTAAACTCAAACCAACGACCCCACCCAGTGCACCTGAAGGGAGGCGGGAATAGCTCAACTCCAAAACAAAACAAAAGGCTACACACGTGCTGGTAACCTGGCAGACCTCCACACATAGCCTGAGCAGGGCATGACATAAACAGATAGCAGTCCTTCCTCATGACATATCAAAATATAAATATATAGCACTAATTTCTTAATATTCGCAAATTCTCGAAGTGCCGATATTCGCGAAAAATCTTTTATTTTTGCATATTCACACTCAACACTATTCTTGGCTCACAAGGCTGAAGTTTCCCTGTCGGTTGCTCCTATCTGTAGCACCAGTTTCACACTTTTGCTGCTCTGATCTTGGCAGTTGAACGTAGCCCCCAAGGGGTGGAACCAGCCCATAGCCAACAATAGTCTCTAAGGGATTGGTAAATGAACCTTCTATCATTCACACACAACTCTTTGGATACAAGAATGCACAGAAGACAATTTAAACCATTTATCAGTGAGCCACCGGGTCACTGCACAATGAAAATGTCATGTATACCCCAAGATAAGACCAAGAAGGCTATAAATCGTCCTGCAAGATTTAAGCCCTCACACAGGACTGTAGAAAGTAAAAAAAGTTATAGGTCTTAGAATACAGCTGTGCAAAAACATTTTCTTGTTTTTAAAGTTTTTTTTTACTGTGTAAAAGGTAAAAAATATATATATATATTTGGTATTGTTGTAATTGTACTGACCGAGAGAATAAAGTTATCATAATATTTATGCCGCAAAGTGAATGTCACAAAATTTAAAAGTAAATAGACAATGGTGGTATTTAGGGCCGCCATTAGGACTTTCATGGTCCCATACAGGTAAACGGTGTGGGTCCCCCTCAGATGCTGTCTTCAATTATGATCCCTGCACCGAGATCAAGGGAGCCATTCGGTTACTATGACAGTGACAAGCCCTCTGAAGGATCCAAGACCTACCACAGCCATGCTCCTATAGGCTGCAATGTTCAATAATTGAAGATTATGCTAGCTTTAGTGTACTAATAATCTTAATTTTAATAAAGACAGGAGGCGAGTATTTTGCATTAACTCTCTTTACTAACTCCACAGCAGTAAAGAAAAAAAAATGTAAAGAGTAACAAGTAGATCACTCCGCCTGATAGTATATAAGGGTCATGCTGCCTGTACACTTCCTCTTTCTAAAAGCGACATCAAAGTCCAGGTTGAGCTCGAACATCCAGAAATTCAACGAAAACTGTAACAGCGGTTTCTGGCGAGCAGAACTTGAGGAGACTTCTGGTAAACGAGGTTGGAGGTAAGACCGAACGAAGCTCTTATCTCATCCTATGGGGTCGTAAGATTAACAAACCAGCGCCAGTGGAGGACCTGAGGAGGGTTACGCTGAAAGGAGAGTATAAAATAGGTTAGGTATAGAATCGTAACTATTCACGCTTATGGGCTTTAACGGAATAGTGTAAAATTAAATCATTACAAATAGCGTGCAAATTATCTAGTGGCTAAATGTATGGTAGGTGTAAGTATATAATACAACTAAGAACTGCCCGTCAGGGAGGCAATACTTAGGATGAGAAATTCTGAATATGTCCCAAAACAGAGAGATTATTAAAATCGAGCCCCATATCCGACACCTTGAGATTCACTCCCCCAAAGAGTCAGGGTAGGGAATAGAAGGGAGGGAAAATACTCGCCTCCTGTCTTTATTAAAATTAAGATTATTAGTACACTAAAGCTAGCATAATCTTCAATTTTAAAACATGACAGGAGGCTTCCTATTTTGCAATTTTAACGCTGAAGAAGAGATGTCCCAGCAGAAGGGGGAGTGCGAAAATAAAAGGTACGGAAAGTAGATTCCCTAGACCAGTCCGCCGTTCGGAGAATATCCGAAAAGGACGCCCCTGCCATTAGGGCTGCTGAAGCCGCCGCTCCGCGAACGGATCCAACGGGCCAGCGTGGTGACAGACTGGGGCGTAAGGGCGCACGTAGGAAACTAGGAGTTGACCCGACGTAGAGGAACGGAGTGAGGAGGTAACCGAAACATAACTGCGAAGGGTGGACACAACACAGAGCTGCGGGTCGTCTGGAAAAAAGGGATAAGAGACCGACGTCGAACCTGATTTAGTGCGACGAGAGATATGGAAAGTGACTCCTTCAGGGGTCACCTCAAAGGCATCGACATCGAAGGCCCGAACGTCCGACACCCGTCGGAAAGACACAAGACAGAGGAGAAAAGCGCACTTAGCGGATAGTTGGCGAAGGGAGAGGCGGTCATTCGGAGGCCAATCCCTGAAAAAACGGAGAACCAGTCCCACGTCCCATAGGTGATGGTATTTGGGGGCTGGGGGGCGGCGGAGCCGCATGCCGCGGAGTAGGCGACAGACCAGAGGATCTTTGCCGAACGGGAGGTCCCCGACGGGAGTATGGGCTGCCGAAATCGCGGAGCGAACAACGTTGATAGAGCGATAAGAGCGGCCAGAAGAAAACAAGGAGGAAAGAAAATTGAGAATCATGGGAACAGGTGCCGTAAATGGATCGGAGTCCCGTTCCATGCACCAAGTAGACCAGGAGGCCCAAGCTGAAAGGTAGCAGCGTCTAGTTCCCGGGGCCCATGAGTCCCATAAGAGGTCCCTAGCAGTCTGCGATAGTCCGCTGACTCGCCAGGAACCCCGGAAAGAGACCAAGCCACCAGGGGTAGTCGATCTTCCAGGATGAGCGGGTGGAGACATCCTTTGGGATCCGTGAGCAGGTCCTGGAAGGATGGAAGGAGGGGAGGATCCATGTAGGAGGAGGCCAGGAGGTCCGGGAACCATGGTTGACTCTGCCACAAGGGCGTTATGAGAACCAGTTTGATTTGCTGTGTCCGCATCTGGTGTAGTGTTCTCGCAATCATGGAGAATGGGGGAAAAGCGTAGGCTCCTGTCGCCGGCCATTGTTGGAGAAAAGCGTCTGTCGCCTTGCTCTCCGGGTCCGGAAGCCAGCTGAAGAACTCCGGGGTCTGGTGATTGTTGCGAGAGGCGAACAGATCCAGGTGAAAGGGACCCCTCCGGGCTGCCAGGGCCCTGAAGATTCTCGTGTTCAGCTTCCAGTCGCTGACGTCTCTCCAGTGGCGAGAGAACCAGTCGGCTGTGAGGTTGATTTCTCCCGGCAAGTATTCCGCTTGTAACGTGATGTTGCGAGGGAGGCAGTAGTCGAAGATGTTCCTTGTGATATCCGACAGTAGGCGTGAGCGAGCACCTCCTAGGCGGTTGATGTACTGGACTGCGGAGATGTTGTCCATGCAAAGGAGGATGCAACAATTGGAGCTCTCCCGAGCCAGGCTGCGAATCGCGAAGGATCCTGCTAGGAGTTCGAGGCAATTGATGTGCATGGAGAGCTCCTGCGTCGTACATGCTCCTCCCATGGAGATGGTTCCGTTGGTGGCACCCCATTCCCACAAGCTGGCGTCTGATTCTAAAACGAAATCTGGAGTGTCTCCGAATATGGCCTTGCCGTTCCAGGCTTGCATGCTGTCCAGCCACCATGACAGCTCTTCGCGAACTTCCGTTGTCACCGGGATGGGTTAATCGTAGGTAGGTCTGTGGCGAAGGTATTTTGCCTTGAGTCGTTGCATGGCCCTGTAGTGGAGAGGACCCGGAAATATGGCTTGAATGGAAGCTGAGAGGAGTCCCACAATCCTGGCCAGGTTGCGTAGAGGGATGGAATCGAGTCGGAGAACTCTGCGAATCTCCTTGCGAATGGTTGCGATCTTTGAGGTTGGTAGCCTCAGAGTGCACGTCGTCGAGTCGATCTCGAAGCCGAGGAATTGTATCGTCTGGGTAGGGGTCAGCTCCGATTTCTGTTGGTTTACCACGAAGCCTAGAGATTCCAGTAGGGATACTGCCAGGTGAATGTGTTGGCGTAGTCTGCGTTCGTCAGAGCAGAACAGGAGGAGGTCGTCCAAGTAGATGATGCATCGAATGCCCCTGGACCTCAGGTGGGCCACCACCGGTTTTAGGAGTTTGGTGAAACACCATGGGGCTGAGCTGAGCCCGAAAGTGAATTGCCAAGGGCGACCATGCCAGAGGAAACGTAGGAGTGCTCGACAGTCCGGGTGCACCGGGACTGACAGGTATGCATCTTTTAGATCGAGCCTGGCGAACCAGTCGTTGCTGCGAAGAAGGTCGCGCAGGAGGTGGATGCCCTCCATCTTGAAGTGGCGATAGACCACGTACGCGTTGAGGGCGCGAAGATTGGTAACTGGGCGGTATTCTCCCGACTTCTCCCGCACGAGGAAGATGTTGCTGAAGTAACCTCCCTGTTCGTGGACTGGTTGAATAGCCCCTTTGTCCCGAAGCTCGCGTAGCTCCGCGTTGACGAGGTTGTGGTCGAAAGACGACATGTGGATGGGGTGAGGGGGCTGAACCTGAAAGGGGGTTCCCACTAGGTCTATGATATATCCCTGCACTGTTTGTAGAATCCAAGCGTCTGAGCAAAGGGCGGCCCAATTGTGGAAAGAAAGGGAAATACGGCCCGCAGTGCGGGTACATGGTAACAACGGAGGAATATGGGTCCTTACCTGCAGTAAAGCGGGAACGTCCGCGTCCGCGGATTCCACGGCCTCTATCCGAGCCTCTGGAAAAGGGTCGTTGCTGATAATCCCTTGTCGGATAAAATGGTGTTGGTTGAGTACGGGGGCCTGAAGGCCAAAATCGGCTGGCGGCACGGCCCCGTTGCCGGCCAGCCCTCCCAAAAACCCCTCTGGTAGGGTTGCTCCTGAAGACACTGCGCATTGAGGATTGCGCATTATTAAGGGAGGTGAACACGTTGACATGTTTGTTTAATTCCTTGAGGAATGGTTCACCGAAAAGTTTCCCTTGTGCCTGGGGCCCAATCTCTTTTGTGCCAAGGTCTGCCAATTTACCGTTAATACGGAATAACGCTGCTTTTCGTCTCTCCGAAGAGAGCGTAACATTGGCGTTTCCGATGAAACAAAAACAACGTTGTGCCCACTCACGAATGTCATGTGCCCATTCCCTGAAGTCCTCGGTGGATAAGGAATCGGCTTTGGCGTAGGCATCATCTGCCAGATACATAATGCGAGCCAGGGGGCCTACGGAATCCAGTAGGTTATCTTGGGCGCCCCATGGGCCTTTCTCTACCCCCCGTCGAGGGTCTCTGCCACTGCGCATCATAAAGGTCGTCATAACTTTGTCAAATTCTGGGGTCTGAGCGACCTTATCCGGCAGAGAAGGGCGTGGGCATTCAGACCTGAGTCGGTTGCGGACCTCTTTCTCCAGAGGTTTGCGGAGCCACAGGTGCATGAACCTGGAAAGGTGTTCCGGAGGCGACCATTCACCCGATCTGGGGTGTCGTATGTTGCGAGGATCGAACATCGCCTGACCTGAGGGGTCCATAATGGTGTCTGAGTCAAGAGGAGGTTCTGCGTCAGCAGTGTCTTCGATACCTCTTGCCTGGGCCGCACCCAGGAGGGTCTCCTGCATGAAAGCGGAAACAGACTTCTCGTCCGAGACCCATACGTCGTAATCCGACTCTGAAGCGTCAGCTTGCCACTCATCTAGCATTGACATGGAGTGGGTAGGGTCCTGTTCTTCTTCTGAAGAGTACTCCTGACGCGGGGCCGGAGTGTGAAGTTTGGCAGTTTTACGTTTGGCAGGTGCCTTACCCTTGGGTGGTTTGGGTGTATAGTCCTCGCCTTTGTCATGGCGTTTCGTAGGGCGGGATTCATCCCCTGTCTGATAGTCGGACAGGTCGGAGTCCGACTCGTGTCGTGGACGTCTGCGAGTTTTAGGTACGTCAGGAGCCGAAGCTCGGGCCTTGGAGAGTGCCTTCTCCACAGAGGCAGCGACAGCTGCGTTAATCATAGCCTGGAAGTCTACAGGGACATTCTGGGAATTCTCCATGATAAGGGTCAGCTGGTATGTCACTGAAAGGCACAGTAATAAACGGGCACCCAGGTCTTGAGAACAGGCGTATGGTCAGTTTTAATAGTATGGGAACAAAGCCCAGTATAAACCCCAGCAGGGTAAAGTAGTGACCTTATAAACTGGGGCTCACCCAGTTAGAGAGAACTGCAACAGCTAGTCTCCCAATAAGCAGCGTATTAATAGTGGGGGCTCACCCCGGTCGCACAGGGTTGAAACCCTTAAGTGCAGGTCACAATAATAAACAGGCAGCAGCACTGACCTGACTGACCCAGCCACATGAGGCACAGAGAGAACTGAATAGTAGTCTGAGAGGCACAGGGGTGAAAACCAGTAATGAGGGAGTAACAGCTAATTAGTACAGTCACACTGAATCCCCAATGAGATGTTATGAGGTAAAATTAAGATGGCTGCGAAATCCCGCGATGTCCGCAATCCAAAATGGCGGCCACGAGTGTAGGCCGTAAGCCGGGGACTAAATTTTTTGGGGCCAGCCGTGATTTGGAAGCGGGCCGGCACGAAAATGGTGGGAAAACGGCCGCGAAAATGCCGGGAAAACGGCCGCGAAAATGGCGGGAAAACGGCCGCGAAAAGGAGGGAGCCAGGAGGCACTCCAGGCTAGAGGGGGACCTGAGGAACCCGAGGTAAATGATAATAATACGATATAGTAAGAAATAAATGCACAAGAAGTAATATAGCTCCAGGGTAGCAAAAAGTCTGACCTGTCTGCTGATGAAGCAGTAAAGAAAGAGGAAGTGTACAGGCAGCATGACCCTTATATACTATGCGGCGGAGTGATCTACTTGTTACTCTTTACATTTTTTTTTCTTTACTGCTGTGGAGTTAGTAAAGAGAGTTAATGCAAAATAGGAAGCCTCCTGTCATGTTTTAAAATTGCAGTCTTAGGCTCCATTCACACGTCCGTAACGTGTTTTGCGGATCCGCGGATCCGCAAGACACGGACAGCCGCAATGTGCGTTCCTGCGGACAAGAATAGGACATGTTCTATTTTTTTCGGGAAAGGAAATGTGGACCCGGAAGTGCGGCCCCATAGAAATGTATGGGTCCGCAATTCCGTTCCGCAAAATGCCGAACGAAATTGCGGACGTGTGAGTGGACCCTTAGGCTATATGCACACTACCGTATGTGTTTTGCGTTCCGCAAATTGCTGATCCGCAAAAAAAATGGATGACGTTCCGTATGGCATCCGTTTTTTTTGCGGATACTTTTTTTTGCGGATCCATTGTAATAATGCCAATCCGCAAACTAGAAAAAAATAGGACATGCACTATTTATTTTGCGGAGCAACGAAACGGACATACTGATGCGTGCTTTTTGCGGACCCATCGAAATGAATGGGTCCACATCCTATCCACAAAGAAAACGGAACGGACACAGAAACAAACAACGTTCATGTGCATGTAGCCTAAGGCCTCATGCACACAGCCGTGGTGTGTTTTACTGTCCACAAATCGCGGATCTGCAAAACACGGACACTGGCAATGTGCATTCCACAATTTGTGGACCACACATCGCCGGGCACTATAATAGAAAATGCCTAATCTTGTCCGCAATTACGGAAAAGACTAGGACATGTTCTATTTTTTTGCGGAAACAGAAGCACAGATGCGGAAGTGCGGACAGCACATTCTAGCCCCATTGAAAATGAATGGGTCTGCACCCGTTCCGCAAAATTGCGGAACGGATGCGGACCCATTTTGCGGACGTGTGAATGGAACCTTAGGCCTCATGGACACGAACGTATTTTGTTTCCGTGTCCGTTCCGTTTTTTTTGTGGATAGGATGCGGACCCATTTATTTCATCAGTATGTCCGTTCCATTGCCCCGCCCAAAAAATAGTGCATGTCCTATTTTTTTCTAGCTTGCGGACAAGGATAGGCATTATTACAATGGATCCGCAAAAAAACGGATCCGCAAAAAAAACAAATGCCATACAGAACGTCATCCTTTTTTTTTTTTTGCGGATCCGCAATTTTCGGACCGCAAAAAACATATGGTCGTGTGCATGTAGCCTTAGAGAGAAGTAATGGTTGCATAAAAAATTTCCCTAGGGGGACTTAAAATATGCGTAAAAAAAAGTTTTAAAAATAAAGAAATATATAGAAGATAAAGATCAAAAGGGTATCATCATCTCCCAAAATTCTCTTACTATTTAAAATATAATGTATTTATCCACAGCGGTAAACACACACAAAAAAACTATAATTACATTACATTCACCTCCTAAAAAATAAAAAGTGATCAAAAAGTCATACGCCATAATGGTATCAATAAAAACTTTAGATTGCCCCACAAATAATGAGCTCTCATACAGTTCTGTAGATGTAAAGCTAAAAAAAGTTTATATTTTTTTAAGTATTAAAATATTTTTTAAGTATTAGGAAAACTATATAAATATGGTATCAGTGTAATTATACTTACCTTGGAGAATGAAGGTAACAGGTCAGTTTTCACTGCATAGGAAATGCCGTAAAAACGAAACCCATTTGGGATTTTTTACAACTTCCCGCTACATTGCATGCATTTTTCATTTCTGTGTTTTCGTTTTTTACTCTGTGCCTTTCCAGAGCCATAACATTAAAATTTCCCATTAACATAGCCATAGGAGTGCTTTTTCTGTGGGACAATTTGTACTTTGTAATGTAATGTATGTAATGCTTCCATTACAAAGTACAAATTGTCCCACAGAAAAAGCACTCCTATGGCTATTTTAATGGAAAATTTTAATGTTATGGCTCTGGAAAGGCACAGAGTAAAAAACGAAAACACAGAAATGAAAAATCACTTGGTCAGGACGAGGTTAAGTAGTATAAACAGTTAGGCCCCTTGCAGACGAGCGTGTCCAGATTAGGTCCGGATGCGTCCCGCTGCATTGCGGCAAACCCGCGCGAGTAGGTACTCAATTGCAGTCAGTTTTGACTGCAATTGCGTACCGATGTTCAGTTTTTATCGTGCAGGTGTAATGCGTTTTGCACGCGCGTGCTAAAAAACTGACTGTGGTACCCAGACCCGAACTTCTTCACAGAAGTTCAGGTTTGGGTTAGTTGTGGTGTAGATTGTATTATTTCCCCTTATAACATGGTTATAAGGGAAAATAATAGCATTCTGAATACAGAATGCATAGTACAATAGGGCTGGAGGGGTTAAAAAAAATAATAAATTTTTTTAACTCACCTTAATCCACTTGTTCGCGCAGCCGGCATCTCTTCTGTCTTCATCTGTGAGCAATAGGACCTTTGATGATGTCACTGCGTTCATCACATGGTCCATCACATGATCCATCACCATGGTGATGGATCATGTGATCAGTGTAGTGACGTCATCAAAGGTCCTATTGCTCACAGATAAAGACAGAAGAGACACCGGCTGCGCGAACAAGTGGATTAAGGTGAGTTAAATTATATATATATATTTTTTTTAACCTCTTCAGCCCTATTTTACTATGCATTCTGTATTCAGAATGCTATTATTTTCCCTTATAACCATGTTATAAGGGAAAATAATAATGATCGGGTCCCCATCCCGATCGTCACCTAGCAACCGTGAGTGAAAATCGCACCGCATCCGCACTTGCTTGCGGATGCTTGCGATTTTCACGCAACCCCATTCATTTCTATGGGGCCTGAGTTACGTGAAAAACACACAAAGAGGAGCATGCTGCGATTTTCACACAACGCACAAGTGATGCGTGAAAATGACCGCTCGTGTGCACAGCCCCATATAAATGAATGGGTCAGGATTCAGTGCGGGTGCAATGCGTTCAACTCACGCATTGCACCCGCGCGGAATACTCGCCCGTGTGAAAGGGGCCTAATACTGCAATTTTATCCCCTTTATTTCAGTAATACTTTGTATTCTATTTATTTGATATTATGTCTGTGGAGAAACCAGTACGATTTAGCAGTATCCCATTTTTACAGCAGTGCAGCTCTACAGTGAAGTGGTAAATCTGCTGCATGTCATGCAGAAGGTCTGGGGTTTAATTCCCAACTGAGCGCTACAAAATAGTTTCTTTGGTAAGGTCTCGTCCACTTTTCCGTTTTTCACTGATATGTGCTGTCTGCATTTTCTGTGGCAAGCACCTGTATCCGTTGACTTGAATGTGTCTGTTCACAAATCAGTATTTTTTTACTGAATGTGGGTCATTAAAAAAATCACTGAGACATGCACAATTTTGGTCCGTGATGCGGAGCAAACATGCCAGTCGAAGTCTGAGTCCCTGAAAATCACGGATACAACACGGATGGCAAGAAGTTGGCCGGCACACGCTGGGATGCACGCCGCACGGGATAGGATGATTACCACGTGTAATAGAAAGAAGATCCCAGCAGACGTGACTTCAATGCTCGTGAAGTTTTATTGCATGTAACAATATGTCCGTAGAAAAGGACGCGTTTCGGCTTAATTGCCTTTTTCAACAGGTAGATGTACATAGTCAGTAGCTCATATATATACACATATCAATGATTAAGAAAAGGAACCTCCCAGTGACGTCAACGCCCAAAATAGGGGCGGTACATGCATAGTCACATGGTAACATAGTCAAGGTTGCCAATCAAAGAATCAAAAAAGCGCAACAGGTATCAGAACACATGTCAGTAACAATTAAATATTGTTAGATATTGTTATTATATACCAGTACAGCTGAGGTACTCCTTCATTTATATGGTCGATGTCTAGAAAAAATAATGCAAAAATTACAAAAGTTAATATATATAATGGTGAACAGAAGATAGCACTAATAAAGATCAGATATGCATAATTTCGTAGTCGCGATTAAGACCTCTTGGATGAAGAGTATCAAGGGTATGAATCCAGTAGGCCTCCCGGCGCAAAAGTAGTTTTTTAATGTCGCCGCCCCGCCTGGGTCTGGAAATCTGTTCTATAACCTGGAACTTCAATTGGGCAATTGTATGGTTATGCTTTTCAAAATGGGAGGGAACTGGTAGAAGTAAGTTTTTTGTCCTAATGGTGGATTTGTGTTTTCCAATGCGGTCTTTAACACTCTGCATAGTTTCCCCAATGTATAGCAACCCACATGGACATTTTATTAGGTATATGACGTTGGCTGATTCGCATGTGAAAAAGCCATCCACTTCGTATATACGTCCAGTATGTGGGTGGTAAACATTGGGCCCTTTGATGACATTAGAGCACTGGAAACAATGGAGACATGGAAAAGTGCCCTTCCGCTGTGTAGCCAGTACCCCCTGTTTGAGAGTGCCACGGGTGCTCCCAATATCCGCACGCACTAGCTTATCTCTATAACTTGGATTTTTCTTATTACAGATGAGGGGCGGATTTTGGAATTCCCTGACTTGGGGGTTTGCTTTACCTAACAGACACCAGTGTTTCTTCACAATATTATCTAGTTTTAGATTAAATGGGTGGTATTTATGAATCAATGCCACTCGTGGGCTTTTGTCATGTTCTTTTTCAGAGCTGTGAGGAGTTTCTAATTCATTTAAGGTTTTTGTTAGGATAGATGGTGGGTACCCTCTTTCTTCAAATCTTGTGGTCATCTCTTCTATTCTAAGTTCCCGTACTGAGGGATTAGAGACAATCCGTCTAACCCTCTGATACAGGGACTTTGGAATGGCTTTTTTAAGAGAAGGTGGGTGGGCACTGGTGAAGTGGAGGATACTATTCCTATCTGTCTCCTTCCGAAATAGATCAATTGAAAGGTTACCATTCAAATCCTTGATAACCCTTGCGTCCAAGAAGCTAACCGTCCGACTGTCACTTGTAACTGTGAATTGTAAACCAGTGCGTGCGTGGTTCAGATGTAAGACGAATGCCATTAGGGTCTCCTGTGGCCACGCCCATATGCAAAAGATGTCGCCGATGAATCTTTTCCACAATAAAATGTGGTTATGATACCATTGACTGCTGTATACAAAATCATCCTCAAATTGCGACATATATGCATTTGCATAGGGCGGGGCCACATTAGACCCCATCGCAGTCCCCCGCTTTTGCAAAAAATAAGAGTCCTCAAACATGAAGTAGTTCTCATATAAGACGAGGTGAAGCAGTTCTACAAAAAATTCCCGCTCTATAGGGGAGTAATTACTCTTTTCTAGGAATGACTTGACAGCCTGCACACCTCCATTGTGTTCTATGGAGGTATACAGGCTGACCACGTCAATCGTCACCAGTAGACTGTCCAGTGGAACTGGACCCAATTGCGCAATAGTGTTCAAGAAGTCCTGTGTGTCTGCCAGGTAGGAAGGAATATCTCTTATCAGAGGTGTAAGAACCTTCTCAAGCACTATTGCCAAGGGAGACAAGATGGATCCCACCGAGGCCACTATAGGGCGACCTGGGGGATCAGTTAGGATTTTATGTACTTTAGGGAGCACGTAAAAAACAGGTGTTATCGGTGTTTGGTTGACCAGAAAAGTATGCATATTGCTATCAAAAACACCCAATGTAGCAAAGTGATCCACAACTTTCAATATTTTACGTTTTATGCAGAAAACTGGATCTACGTTTAACAATTCATATGTGTCGTGATCTGAAAGTTGACGATTCACCTCCGCCACATATTTTGTCCTATCCATAAGGACAATAGCGCCCCCTTTGTCTGCTGGCTTCAGAACAATTCTCTTGTCTTCCATTAATGATTTAATAGCCGTCTTTTCTTCTGGTGTTACGTTGGATGTAAACCGCATTTCACCCCTCTTAATACCATCTATGTGTGTCTTAATGTCCCTACAGACCAATTCAATATAGGTCTCAACGGGATGGTAAAATTTGGGGGGCATAAATTTACTCGGGTTCTTCAGGCCTAAATCACTTAAGCATAAACTCGGTCTTTCGCCATCACCCGGACCAGCAATTCTGTCACCTTTATCCGAGAAGTGGGCTTTTAATCGCAATTTGCGAAAAAACTGATTCAAATCAATGTCAAATTGATAAGTATCAAAATAAGTAGAAGGACTGAATGACAGTCCTTTCTGGAGGGCCGACATCTGTACGGGACTCAATATTTGTGAAGACAGATTAATCAGGAGCGACTGTTTCTTACCTGCGAGCGGGTTTGAACAGCTTGACTTGGTCCCGGCTTCGATGCGGCGGCTGCGGTGTTTGCGTCCCGCACGCCTCCTCCTCCTCGTGGACGCTGGCTGCCTTTCCGAAAAAAAGGAGCGTAACGGGTATCTTCGCTTCCGGAGCTGGAGGTAAAATATCTGGGTCTTGTCGGGCGTCTGTAACCTGGTTTCTGGTGCCATGCAGGGTCTTGCCATTTGTAGACACGATTAAGGTGGTAATCCTCGTTATCCCGCAAGAACTTGGATCTCTTCTTCGTCTCCGTTTCCTTCCGGTATGTAGAGATGTAGTTGTCCACGGATTTCTTCAGTGTCCCAAACTCCTCTGAAGTTAAGGAGTCTCTCAGCTGTTGTTCGGTGGCTGTTTTCTGTGTTTGTAATTCAGTGATCGCCGTATGAAGACGTCTGATTGTCAGCAGAATCAGGTCATAGGAACATTTGTTAATGATTTTCTCAAAATTGCTGGTATATTCAGGATCGTTGGAAAAGAAGGTAGGGCGTAAATGAACCCTTAGACCTCTAGGAATCCTTTTGACCTTAAAATATTCTGCCAGAGTGGTTGCATGTAACTCATATGAGATAAGTCTCCGGCGTTCACGTTCCCAATGCCGCTTTTGAAATTCACTTGTGGGAATGTTGAGAAATTCAGAAGTAGATGTCACTTGTGAGAGTATCCTTTCAGCATCGACATCTGCAAAGCTCAATGTTGAAGCGTCAGAAGACATCTGTTGATAGCGGTGCACGTTCCAGTAGCAAATATGGAAAGAAGTTGGCCGGCACACGCTGGGATGCACGCCGCACGGGATAGGATGATTACCACGTGTAATAGAAAGAAGATCCCAGCAGACGTGACTTCAATGCTCGTGAAGTTTTATTGCATGTAACAATATGTCCGTAGAAAAGGACGCGTTTCGGCTCAATTGCCTTTTTCAACAGGTAGATGTACATAGTCAGTAGCTCATATATATACACATATCAATGATTAAGGAAAGGAACCTCCCAGTGACGTCACTGGGAGGTTCCTTTCCTTAATCATTGATATGTGTATATATATGAGCTACTGACTATGTACATCTACCTGTTGAAAAAGGCAATTGAGCCGAAACGCGTCCTTTTCTACGGACATATTGTTACATGCAATAAAACTTCACGAGCATTGAAGTCACGTCTGCTGGGATCTTCTTTCTACAACACGGATGGCATCCGTGTGGCATCCATGGTGCATCTGTTTTTCACTGAAGACTAATAGGAGATGCACTGGAAATTAATTTTTAGCTCAGGACTGTCCATGAATTATAGATGACACACAGAGGGTAAAAACAGACACATGGACCAAACACAGATGCTTCACGCACATTTTCAACAAGAATGCTTTTTTCACAGACTTGAAAATGACATGGAAATGTGGACGAGGCCTAAATGTTTATGAGCTGGGACAGGGCCCCTACCCCAGCCCATATCCAGTAGTACAGCTTCATTAGTATGCCCGGGCTCATGACTGCACTATGGACCTGGCAATATTCCCATTTATTTCCATTTACCCCAAGAAAGTTAATCAATAATAAAAGTTAATCAATACAACTACATCAACAGGAAAATAACAACGTTTTAGCTTGGAATGCAACTCTACAGCCCAAAAAAGGATGGTCACTAAATTGTTAAATCTTTTTACATTTATTAAATATTTTATTAAAACACCTAAGATATTGTGAGAAGTTGCCATTACGGGATTATTTTAGCTTCCATTGTTTTAAACCCATTTAAGCTCATTCAGTTTTCTCTCAGTTAATTTGCAGAAACTGACACTTAATGGGCATTAGTCATGCGAGAGATGAGATGTTATGTCCGGAATGCACTGGAGAGAGGATAAATATCATTACTGATGAGATGATGTATTTACTGTAACATTCACTTTCATTCAGTTTTAAACTTATTTCTTGTTATTCCTGATTATTACTTTTACTTATTACTATCTGAAAGCAGAAGAAGCTCTAAAGGAGTTTTCAATTTTTCCATGTTAATTTCCATGTATTTCAATAACCAAATAGAACTGTAACAGCAGTTTTAGGCACTAGTCATATGAGCCATTTTAGGACTTTGCTGTCCTCTTAAAGTGAGTCTTTCACGCCGATTCACCGTATTAACCTAATAACAGACTTATGTCCACGGCATCCCCCCTATTAAAACTGTGCTTACCGTATGTTGCTCATCATTCTGCCGAAAAACACTTTTAATCCATCCATATGCAAATTAGGCTGTGAAGGTGCCCAGGGGCAGCGTTACAACGGCCGGTGCCCAGGCCCCTGGGTCATCTTCATACGAATCCACTCCCCCTCCGCCGCGTCTGCCAGCCCTTGGTCTCTGCTCTAACCTCCCTCCTCCCGTCCGTAATCCCGAGCATGCACCGATGACCGCGATATTGACGCGTGCACATTCAATGACCACAATCTGTCCGGGGCATCACAGTTTACCGTGCGCATGCGCCGGCCCCAGCCTAACTTACGTTCATGCCGTGATGCGCTGTGATCACTGCAAGAACGTAAGTTAGGCAGGGGCTGGCGCATGCGCACGGTAAACTGTGATGCCCCTGCCCTGCCCTTTAATAATTCGATTTGCTAAAGTGTAGCACATATTGGTTAAGCAGGGGTTAAATATGGAGAAAAGGAGGATGAGGATTCTCTATTCTGAGCAGATGTGTAACTTGAGTTTACTAGGTCGTAGGTAAAGTTTGTAATAGGGCCCCACAACTTTACAGGCAGGTTATACAACTTCTCACAAAAGTAAGTATCCCCCTCACATTTTTGTAACTACAGTATATTATTATATCTTTTCATGGGACAACACTGAAGATATGACACTTTGATACAATGTAAAGTAGTCAGTATACAGCCCTTAAAATAACTGAACACACAGCCATTAATGTCTAAACCACTGGCAACAAAAATAAGTACACCCCTAAGTCAAAATGACCAAATTGTGCTCAATTAGCCATTTTCCCTCCCTGGTGTCGTGTGACTAATTAATATTACAAGGTCTCAGATGTGAATGGGAAGCATGTTTGTGCTCGGATCGGCTCATGGTGAGAACCTACCCTACCTAACCCTACTCCCCCCCTACGAACCGACGAGTGGCAGCATTCGAACCGACGAGTGGCAGCAGGTGAGGCAGGTATAAGAAGCCAATGCCCCGCCTCCCCTCTCACAAACACGGCAATCTCAATTGCCTACCACTTGTGCTCGGATCGGCTCATGGTGAGAACCTACCCTACCTAACCCTACTCCCCCCCCTACCTGGAAAGCAGCAGGGTTATGCCGGAACTGCTGTCGAATGGTAGCCTAAAGGGCCCAAAAAGAGACAATGCATAGGAATTGAGAAGACTTTAATAACACATAACTACAAAACCAATTCTCGAAAGGACAGTGACATCTCATATTGGGATCTGGGATATAGCGCGTGTAGCAGAAGGAACTCCAATGCCCCAACTGTTTAATGACATGTACTGGTACCTTATGCATGGAGGCAGCAGCCGCTGCACCGATGCGAAATGAATGCCCTGTGATCGCCAAAGGATTAACCCCTAACTTGGCCAACAAAATACGGATGAACCTGAGGAAAGACGTAGTATTCAGAGGCGCAGCCCATAACCTGAGCAACGGGGAACATGCCGGCTCGGCCTCGATCCTAAGCAACCATGCATCTAGCGCCTGTACCGGCACCAACTATTGGCAGTGGGGAAATATCTGACCTCTACCGATTCCCCCGGCCGAGACGTCTTGGTCGAGGCCAAAGTAAGAATATACATGGAGCTGCAACAGCGGAGCTGATCTTTGTGCAAGAATTTAGCAGGCGTGAGCTCACCCGGCCTGAGGAATCCGTAGAAGGCCAGGTACATGGCAGTCTCAACCAAAGCGCTAACCTGCGGCCCAAACGGTTTACCCTGCAACATGTTAGCTAAGGACCTAAACATGCTACCGGTGAACGGCTGACAAGTATGACATTTCTTAACGGACATTTTCTGTAAGCCCTTTAATGTCGCCTTAATAGGGTGGGCTGAGAATAGTGACGGTAGGTCCGGATACAGAATGTACCAATGGTGTTGAATACCTGCCAGGTACAGTTTAATGGTGCTATAGGCCAGGTTTAACTGAGAGTGGCAAAACCCGACAAAAGCCAGTAGATGAGTTATAGGCCCTTCCCCTTTAGGTGGGTAGGTGTCCTTATAGTTTTGGAACCAAGCCAAGCCGTCTTGTATGCTCTCAGGGTGTTACTGGACAATGAATTGGCCATTAAACTCCTAGCTATGGCGAGATGTGAGACTAGTCCAACCACAACTGGGACTGGTGAGCAGTTGGCGTTGGCAACCGATCTGCCCCTGGACAAACCTGAAAGAAAAGTTGAAAATGAAGGCGGGACAGAGCATCTGCTGCGACGTTACGCTGCCCACTAATGTGCGTACAAACAAAATGGAAATTATGCACAAGAGATAGCCAAACAAACCTCCTGACAAATGACATGACCTGTTTTGAACTAGACCTGCCCTTCATGAGAATGTCAGCGACTGCCGCTTTGTCAGTCAAGAACAGCACCGTACGGTTCCTCCATTGCTCGCCCCATACAACCGCTGCCCCCACTATAGGATAAACCAGCAAACCAATGACTACCGTACAGCGCGGTGAAGCCGACTGACGAGGCACGCTGAGATCTGAAAACACTGTACGCAAGAGCTGTAGGTCCTGAGGCTGCTGTGCAGGGGGTTCAATGAGGAGAAAGTCATCTAGGTAATGTGTGACATGACTGACCCGAAAGACATCCAACAACACCCAATGCAGGGCACTAGCAAACTGGTCGAACAGCCACGGGCTAGACTTGGACCCGAAGGTCAACTTGTTTGCGAAGTAATACTGCTCCTGCCACTTGATACCATGCCACTGCCATAGGTCAGGCTGGATGGGGAGCAGTTTGAATGCGTCCGTGATATCTGCCTTAGATAACCAGGCACCTTTCCCAAACCTGAGTATGACCTAAATAGCCCCATCAATAGAGGCATACCTCATAGAAAACTCATCTGAGGGGATCAGTGAATTTAAACTGGGTATGGGTAAGGAATGCGGGGCCGACAAATCATAAACCAACCTCTTTTTATTAGAAAACTTGCCAGTCACAACACCGACCGGGTTAACCCTCCAACATTCAAACAGGGGCTGTATAACATGGCCGATCAAATATCCCTTATCTAGCTCAAGCTGTATCAACTGTATGACTGCCTCGGGATCTTTAGTTGCCGACAACAAGTTCCCGCACTCATGCGGGGCTTGAGGAAGGGCAAACAAGCCTGTGTGAAAGCCATAACGCAGGCCATTGAGTACGAACTGCACCCAAGCTGGGTCTGGATGACTGGCTAGGAGACAGGCGAGGAGATCCACGTTGACCACGCTTAGTCATGCGTGACTATTACCCTTTTGCGTGCAAGCGACGCGGGGGTGGGCGCTGAAACAAAGGGCACATAAATGTAGCAACCTACATTGGTTGTAGTGGCACACTGAGTAATTTAAGTTATTGCACAGCGGTGACTTGCCGAGATACTTAACTGGGCGACCCAACTTGTCAAAGGACGGGAGAACCCTACTAGCTGGCTGGCTCGGAACAGTGCTAGCTTGGGAAGGCACTGACGATCTACTCCTATCCGAACACCAGCCGGCAATATGGGCGTAGGAGCTGCAACTAGTGCAAGTCAGAGCCTTAGGCCGCGCAAAATGACGGCAAAATAACTCAGTATCTACCTGCGACCAATCCAGGGTATGCTGACACTGAGTGAGAGTGACTGCCGCCTTGGCCGAAAAGGAGCGGTGGTAGTCGTAAAACGCGGTGCCACCGTATTTGTAACCTAAATCCACGACCTTGAACAAGTAGAGATCTAACTCCTCCCTCCTGAGGGGGCTAACGGTGCACACCACGTCCCGATAGAGGCTGAAGGCCAACACGAACTCAGCGATATTAAGCTTTCTGTTCAACCTGACGTCCCTAGACCTGAGCACTACTGATACCTCCCCACAGGATATGGTCTTGTTGTCTGGGGCTTCGTGTGCAGCCACGAGAAGACACGCCAGATTGACGTCTTTCCCTTCCAGGATATCCTGTTGGATAATAGCGGGTATGAAATGGGATGGTGCTATTGTGGGAGTAAGACTGGACTCACCAGGAGCACCAGAGGCTGATGAACCGGCAACCGACGGTGTCTGTACCCCCATGCCGAATGCCGCAGAACTGGTCTCGATGGTCTCCAGCCTAGCCTGCATGTCCGACATGGATGAACCCATCGTGTTGATGGCAGCATGTAGCTGAGTGAGCAAAGTCTGGATGGTATTAAGGGAAACCTCATCCTGGCTAGGTGCCACCGAGTGTGTTGAAAGAAGGCAGTAGAGTTCGGCCTTCCTTGCAGAGGCTGGGAATGGAATCCCCCTTTTCAACAACTCAGCCGTCAGTTTTGGAATGGTCCAAAATGTCAATGGTAACTCCTCCTGTCGCTCTGACTGCTGCTCCGCGCTGTCACGAGAGGAAGAGGAACCTTCCGGAAGAAACCCCTGAGACATCTCCCTACTAAAAGAAAATTGAATCAAGCGACCATACCAACACCTACAAAGCAACATCACGCCAAGCTAAGCAACAGACCAGACCAACGAAAGAACCCACTGCACCCATGCCTAAGAGCAAGGGCGCCCACGGTCGTAAAACACAAGACCTGCCAAGTCTGTCGAGCTGACCGGACTAAGGACACAGGAAGCAGACAACCATTGAGGAGGATATAACCACGCTGAGCCTATGGTCGTGACACGAGTCTGATGACGTGATTGAACATGACAGGATGCCACAAGGAGTCTGTGGACGTGATTGGACATATGCCTGTAGTCGTGACCGGGCTAATATCTGTAGTCGTGGTAGACCAGCGTGTATGGACGTGACGTGACTAAACGAGTCTGTAGTAGTGACAGGACTTTATACGAGTCTGTAGACGTGACTGACAAGTGCCTGTAGTCGTGACAGGAGCCCATATCGAGTCTGTAGTCGTGACAGACTAATGCCTGTAGTCGTGACAGGACCCCATATCGAGTCTGTAGTCGTGAAAGACTAATGCCTGTAGTCGTGACAGGACCCCATATCGAGTCTGTAGTCGTGACAAACTAATGCCTGTAGTCGTGACCGGACTTTATATCGAGTCTGTAGTCGTGACAGACTAACGGCTGCAGTCGCGGCAGGGCTTTAGAACGAGCCTGTAGTCGTGACAGACTAATGCCTGCAGTCATGGCAGGGCTTTATAACGAGTCTGTAGTAGTGACAGACTAATGCCTGCAGTTGTGGCAGGGCTTTATAACGAGTCTGTAGTCATGACAGACTAATGCCTGCAGTCGTGGCAGGGCTTTATAACGAGTCTGTAGTCATGTCAGACCTGGCAGCACCCGCCTGTAGCCGTGACAGGCTCAACCGGGTTTTCTTCTTTTTTTTCTTTCTTTTTTTAAATCTTTTTTTTTTAAATTAAATGTTGGCCACGACAGTAGGCGCCACCATCCGGAATTAATACAAGTGGGGCTGCGTGGCCGCGTGCATGGGAAGGCGGCGGCACCCGCCCCCCAAAACCGTAAACAAACTAAAGAGTGCCTAAGCATAGGAAGCACGCCTTAAACTCATCTTGCCTTGTGGCCATCTCAGCAACCTATAACTGCAGTGCAGCAGCGGAGTAGCTGACCAAACTGCGGACACCCCAACAACATACGGATAACTAAAAGGTACGCAGGCGATGGCGCCCCTACCCTGACCTAACAGCCCCACCCCGCAACCCATATGCAGCACCTGCGCTCTGAAAATAAAGAAACCGACTAAACAAAGCATGCAAGAGTATAAGCTGACAAAGTCGCCAAGAGGCTCTCCCTCTTACCAGTACAGTATAAGGACGTAATTGCCTGTAGCTATTTATTAATCACTATAGAATAATCATTACATTGCTTTACCACACAGTAGCATTTGACATTTAATTACACTATGTTCAGAAGCATTGACAAGTTTTCAGTTTTGCCTTAAAGCACCTGCTGAAACTATAAAGACACTACTTATAGGCTGCAATGCCAGGAATGGCCTTGTGCGTGCTACTAGCGAGCGCTACTGCCCGCCTGCCGGACCCAGCTGCTCCGAGACCCCACGCCTGGGAAGCCGGTAAGCAGTGTGAAACCAATAGGGAACCGGCGAGGTGTTGGTGAGGCAGAACTGAGGGGGTGAACGCAGAACTGGTGAGGCAGAACTGGTGGGGGGGTGGACGCAGTGAACGAGAAGTGCGTCCCAGAGTGGAACGCACCACTGAGCACGCACTACAGGGTATGAGACGGGGGAGGAAGGCGAGGGATGAAACCAGCGAGCCAGCGGGACACGTGGGGATAGCGGGGGATGCCAAGTACCATGAGCACATACGTGCTTGCCCAGAGCACCCCCCTCCCCGGCCTACCTATGCAGTAGCGAAACAGCTCGGAGCACGCGACCACGCAAACCTGCTACAGCCTCCCTCAGTCTAGCGCCTGGAAGTGACGATTCACGTGTGAGCCGATCCAAAAGCATTCGAACCGACGAGTGGCAGCAGGTGAGGCAGGTATAAGAAGCCTACGCCCCGCCTCCCCTCTCACAAACACGGCAATCTCAATTGCCTACCACTTGTTAATTTTGGTGTTATTGGTCTCACACTCTATCATTCTGGTCACTGGAAGTTCAACATGCACCTCATGGCAAAGAAGTCTGAGGATCTGAAGAAAAGAATTGTTGCTCTACAGATCGCCTAGTCTATAAGAAGATTGCCAACACCTTGAACTGAGATGCAGCATGGTGGCCAAGATCATAGAGCGGTTTAACAAGACAGAACACTCAGAAAGGGTTGACCAAAGAAGTTGAGTGCATGTGCTCAGCATCATATTCAGAGGTTGTCTTTTCAAAATAGACATATGAGTGCTGCCAGCATTACTGCATCTAAAGACCAAGGACATGGATTACTGAAACCATGTCCTGATGAGACCAAGATAAACTTATTTGGTTCACATGGTGTGAAGTGTGTGTGTGTGGCGGCAGCCAGGTGAGGAGTACAAAGACAAGTGTGTCTTGCTTACAGTCAAGCATGGTGGTGGGAGTGTCATGGTACAGCGACATACTGAAGCAGATCATGATCCCCTGCCTTCAGAAACTGGGCTGCAGGGAAGTATTCCAACATTATAACAACCCCAAACACACCTCCAAGATGACCACTGACTTGCTAATGAAATGGAGGGTAAAGGTGCTGGACTGGCCAAGCACGTCTCCAGACCTAAACCCTATTGAGCATCTGTGGGACATCCTCAAACGGAAGGTGGAGAAGCGCAATGTCTCTTAGGGTCCATTCACACGTCCGTTGTTTCTCTCCTGATCTGTTCCGTTTTTTGCGGAACAGATCTGTACCCATTCATTTTCAATGGGTCCTGAAAAAAAAAATCAGACATTGAGCTTTTTTTTCAGGACCCATTGAAAATGAATGGGTACAGAACTGGCCCAGATCTGTTCCGCAAAAAACGGAACAGATCAGGAAAGAAACAACGGACGTGTGAATGGACCCTAACATCCACCAGCTACGTGATGTTGTCATGGAGGTTTGGAAGAGGATTTCAGTGGCAACCTGTGAAGCTCTAGTGAACTCCATGCCCAAGAGAGTTAAGGCAGTAATGGTGGCCACACAAAATATTGACACTTTGGGCACAATTTGTCCATTTTCACTTAGGGGTGTATTCACTTTTGTTGCCAGCGGTTTAGGCATTAATGGCTGTGTGTTGAGTTATTTGGAGGGCACACCGAATTTACACTGTTATATAAGCTGTACACTGACTACTTTACATTGTATCAAAGTGTCATATCTTCAGTGTTGTCCAATGAAAAGATCTAATAATTTTTTTGCAGAAATGTGAGGGGTGTACTCACTTTTATGAGATACTCTAGTTGTATCCTCTTGTGAAGATTACAATCTATCTTGGAAGTGGCTTCCTATGAGTCAAAATCTGACTTTTTGACAAGCATTGAGACATGACATTGGGAAAATAGCCAAGCCAAATATCTATCCATTGGCTTGGCTATTTTCCCTTGTCGTGCCCCATGGCTTGTTAAAAAGTCTGATTTGGACTCATAGGGAGCCACTTCCACAAGGTGGTGCTAGCCAAGATGGTTCTCTTTCCTGGGAAGATACCTCTTTGGATATTCGTTTCCCATGGAGCATTGCCAATAAGTCTTCACACCATGGAGCACTTACAGTAAGTCTCCATAAAGGGCTGGTCTCTTTAAGAAGAGCCAGTACCCTATCTAAGCTGTAACTTTTGTGAAAAAGGGGAGCCACAGAGTAAACTATAATCAACAGTTCCCTGATGCTGCTTAAAGTTCAGCCCCTTATATAAAACTGTGAAAAGGCAGACAGTGTAATGGAAAGTTTGAAAGTTTGTGAACTGTTTAGAATATTTTATATTTCTGCATACATTTGACCTAAAACTGCAACAGATTTTTACACAAGTTCTAAAAGAAGATAAAGATAACCAAATTAAATAAATAAGTACAAAAATATTTGACTTGCTAATTTATTGAGGAAAATGGTCCAATATTACATATCTTAAGAATTACCAGAGTCAGGTGTGTTATTTAGAACAGGGATCTATCACACATTTGTTTGTGGAAGTATATGATGGCATGAACCAAAGAGATTTCTGAGGACCTCAGAAGAAGAGTTATCAATGCTCATCAGCATGGAAAAGGTTACAAAACCATCTCTAAAGAGTTTGGATCCCACCAATCCACAGTCAGACTGATTGTATATAAATGGAGTAAGGTCACAAATGAACCCAAGGTAACCTCTAAGCAACTAAAGGTCTGTCACAATGCAGTTCACTGTGACACTGGTTGCCATGTGTACTTGTTTTAGTCGCTCTGGCGTGCTGGCTGCAGGATATTCCTGTGTAGGCTGGTTGATTTGGACTACGAGGATTTTGGACTAGTTTTTGGCCTCCTGTGTGTGAACTTTGGCTTGCGTATGCATGCTCTTCATATCCATATTACTGTGTTGCTCCTGACACTTGTGCCATGCAGCCTGGCTGCATGCACTCTGTGTACTGGCTGTGGGCGGTTCCCTTGCATGCTGGTTTGTGTGATGTTTGCTGGCTGCGGCCTTATGTGTGTGAATGTGGGCTAGTGTATATGGATGCTCTATGTTTTTGCTTGTTGGTTCATGTGAGGTTAATGTTCCCTGGTCTGGGTGTGGTTTACCAGGTGGTCAGGTGCTCTCAGTGCTCAGCTATTTAATACCTGTGAGCTGTGTACCTTGGGAGTCTATCTTTAGCTTTGCTAGGTGCAGGATCTATGCACCTGACCTGGGTTTTGCCATCTGCCCTTTCTGTGTGGTCACCTGGTAATACATCGATCTCACCCTGTAGCAATGTTACCCTGCATCGATGTCTCCATGCAGCGAGGTCTCCATCCTGCGGTGTCTCCCTGTGTCAAGGTCCCTGAGCTATGTCACCTTGTAGACCTGTCATGGCTATACTATGCCTCTGTGCTTTGCCTATTTGGGAAAGCCATGCATCGCCTCGCATGGGTTCCGGTGTCATGTCCTAGAATTATTCATGGATCAACTCTGCATGGGGTGCAGGCATCTGCTTATCTGTCTCATTGTGTAGCTCTGCCTGTGACAGCTATGTAGCAGAGTTTGCATAGGGTCCACAATGTAAGTCAATGGTGACGGATCCGTTTTCTCTGACACAATAGAAAACGGATCCGTCCCCCATTGAGTTTCAATGGAGTTCATGACGGATCCGTCTTGGCTATATAAGACATAATACAACCGGACAGATGCATGCGGTTGTATTATTGTAACAGAAGCGTTTTTGCAGATCCATGACGGATCCACAAGAAACGCTAGTGAGAAAGTAGCCTTAGAGGTATAGTGGTTTACCCTGCATGTAGGGATCCAAGGTTTAAATCTTAGAAGAGGTATACATTTTTTTATATTTTTTTCCCCCTTATTCAAAACCATATTAAAAGGTTATACTATAATAAATAATATACACTCACCTAAAGAATTATTAGGAACACCATACTAATACGGTGTTGGACCCCCTTTTGCCTTCAGAACTGCCTTAATTCTATATGGCATTGATTCAACAAGGTGCTGATAGCATTCTTTAGAAATGTTGGCCCATATTGATAGGATAGCATCTTGCAGTTGATGGAGATTTGAGGGATGCACATCCAGGGCACGAAGCTCCCGTTCCACCACATCCCAAAGATGCTCTATTGGGTTGAGATCTGGTGACTGTGGGGGCCATTTTAGTACAGTGAACTCATTGTCATGTTCATGGTCAGAAACAATGCTCAGGTAGCCCGTGGCATTTAAACATTTAAACAATGCCCAATTGGCAGTAAAGCAAAATGTAGAGATACAAAAAGAGGATTACGGTACAATTTGAACTTCCTGGTTTTGGAAACAGACCAGGAGTCACAAAAGAGGTACCTAGAGTAGAGGCTATCAGAGGCGCCAGGGGGCGGAGGTGAATTCTATATAGGCCAATATATATATATATATATATATGTATATATGGAGTTATGCCCGTCTGCAATTAAGGAACAGGATAGGCTGCTCAAGTGTTTCAGTGGGTAAAGGATTGCCCTTGTCCACTTAAGAAGAGATATAGGCGGTGTGGAGAGGAGAGAGAAAAAGGAACCTATCACACCCGTGGAGGAAAAAGTTTGAAACACATACCAGGCGCCAAATCCCTCGGTTATTAGTCGTGAAAAAGATATAGGTTGATTCTTATTTGTGTATAAAATATAAAAAATAAAAAAGACCTTCACTAGGTCTATTGGAGAGCTCGGGTTTTCGGAAACAAATACCTCAGTTCGATAGTGATGATATTAAGAAACATAAATTAATGATAATAAAAACAAATGCACTCACTTCACAGGGGGGGCAGTCACCAGGATAAACTCATGACACCTGAGACTATTTTCCCCCCCGGCCAGGATCGCATGAAGAGATGTAAATAATTGAACGCCGCCTACACACGTGGCTTCTGGTCAATCATTTTAATAAATATAAGGCTCAACGCGTTTCGAGGGTCTGAGGCCCTCTTCTTCAGGAGAAATACATAAATGAATAAATAAATGAATAAATAAATAAATGAATTTGGTTACAACAGAATACATAAAAAGTTATTGTATAGATACATACATACATATACATTCATACACACCTATACGCACACACACGCACACACATGGGAAAATTGTGTACATGTGTGTGTAGGTGCACCCATACAAAACCACATGGCAGCACTCATGTGGATGGTATTTTGCCTCACGTTTATCGTTAGGTATATAGAGATAATCATAAAGATATGCATATGGATGATAAATCACATGTATCAAGTTCATTCATAGTATGTAGATACATACACCTAATAAGATAGAAAAAACCCAATAGAGCCTCAATAAACAATAATCAATAAAGAATGTGTAAAGATACATATATATATATATATATATATATATGTATATACAAACGTACACATATACATACACATATACATACACATACACACACACACACATGTACATTAAATAATAGATAATAATATATATAAATATTCATATGTAAAATGGTGAACACACATATGCTGTCCAGCCAGGATACAGATAAAGATAAAAGGTATACATGCATATAAAATCTGCATAAGAATAACCTAAAATGGGAATAGAAATGAGTCCAAATAAGATTAAAGTGATCTATACCTTCAGGAGTGCTTTAGCAGATTCAGAGACCAGTCTGGAGTCATAGGGATGGGTTACTGCAGTGGAGTATTTATAGTTTGCACGTGTATTTTTGCTATGGTCTCTGGAGCCTCCTACTTCCTGTTTGTGTGAATCGAATTAAATCTTTTTCTGATGGTTCTTATTTTGTATCTAGTCTGTAGTATGTGTAGCTCTGCCTGTGACAGCTATGTAGCAGAGTTTGCATAGGGTCCACAATGTAAGTCAATGGTGACGGATCCGTTTTCTCTGACACAATAGAAAACGGATCCGTCCCCCATTGAGTTTCAATGGAGTTCATGACGGATCCGTCTTGGCTATATAAGACATAATACAACCGGACAGATGCATGCGGTTGTATTATTGTAACAGAAGCGTTTTTGCAGATCCATGACGGATCCACAAGAAACGCTAGTGAGAAAGTAGCCTTAGAGGTATAGTGGTTTACCCTGCATGTAGGGATCCAAGGTTTAAATCTTAGAAGAGGTATACATTTTTTTATATTTTTTTCCCCCTTATTCAAAACCATATTAAAAGGTTATACTATAATAAATAATATACACTCACCTAAAGAATTATTAGGAACACCATACTAATACGGTGTTGGACCCCCTTTTGCCTTCAGAACTGCCTTAATTCTATATGGCATTGATTCAACAAGGTGCTGATAGCATTCTTTAGAAATGTTGGCCCATATTGATAGGATAGCATCTTGCAGTTGATGGAGATTTGAGGGATGCACATCCAGGGCACGAAGCTCCCGTTCCACCACATCCCAAAGATGCTCTATTGGGTTGAGATCTGGTGACTGTGGGGGCCATTTTAGTACAGTGAACTCATTGTCATGTTCATGGTCAGAAACAATGCTCAGGTAGCCCGTGGCATTTAAACATTTAAACAATGCCCAATTGGCAGTAAGGGGCCTAAAGTGTGCCCAGAAAACATCCCCCACACCATTACACCACCACCACCAGCCTGCACAGTGGTAACAAGGCATGATGGATACATATTCTCATTCTGTTTACGCCAAATTCGGACTCTACCATTTGAATGTCTCAACAGAAATCGAGACTCATCAGACCAGGCAACATTTTTCCAGTCTTCAACAGTCCAATTTTGGTGAGTTTGTGCAAATTGTAGCCTCTTTTTCCTATTTGTAGTGGAGATGAGTGGTACCCAGTGGGGTCTTCTGCTGTTGTAGCCCATCCGCCTCAAGGTTGTGCGTGTTGTGGCTTCACAAATGCTTTGCTGCATACCTCGGTTGTAACGAGTGGTTATTTCAGTCAACGTTGCTCTTCTATCAGCTTGAATCAGTCGGCCCATTCTCCTCTGACCTCTAGCATCCACAAGGCATTTTTGCCCACAGGACTGCCGCATACTGGATGTTTTTCCCTTTTCACACCATTCTTTGTAAACCCTAGAAATGGTTGTGCGTGAAAATCCCAGTAACTGAGCAGATTGTGAAATACTGAGACCGGCCCGTCAGGCACCAACAACCATGCCACGCTCAAAATTGCTTAAATCACCTTTCTTTCCCATTCTGACATTCAGTTTGGAGTTCAGGAGATTGTCTTGACCAGGACCACCCCCCTAAATGCATTGAAGCAACTGCCATGTGATTGGTTGACTAGATAATTGCATTAATGAGAAATAGAACAGGTGTTCCTAATAATTATTTAGGTGAGTGTATAATCATAATAATAATTATTAAAAAAAAAAACAATGGCCTTACTATATTGAGAATAGTGGTTTTCTTTTGCTAAAACCTATTACCTATTTATTCACATACACAATATATAATTATATAGAAGCCAGTAATATTTATTAGCTTTCTAAAAAAAAAAACATTATTCTCAATATGATAAGGACAAAGACTTATGTTATGGGATAAATGTGGAAGAAAAAATATCTGAAGAAAAAAATGTTGATGTCTCTCAAGATTCAAACCTAGGATCTCTACATGCAAAACCAATTACTTAACCACCAAGCTATAGCTTTACCATATAGAGATGCATGTTTTTTTATATGCTTATAAGCTAACACATATTACTGGTGTCTGTATAATCATATATTGTGCTTGTTAATAGCTTTCTGAGCAGATCTCAGTGTGGTGAAGCTATAGTGTAAGGAATATATGATATTTACATGCTAGCACACAGCTTTTGGACAGCTCTGCCCTCGGCCTGCTGTCTAGTCCTGTCAATCAAAGGGAGGGGGGCATGTGCCAAGCACAGAGGGTGTTACAAAGCAGTGCTCAGATGATTCAGCCCCGCCTCCTAGTGCTCCAATAGCTCATTTGCATATGAATAAATACACAGATTTCTCTGCAGCTGTTTATCGTACAGACAAAAGAAAGGTATAGTTTTAATCAGCATGTCTAGCCCTACCAGTCAGTGTGGTTTAATAGGGTTGCTCCTTGTGACAGAGCCTCTTCAATCGGTTGTTAGATTTGTTATAAATTTTAATCTTATGGACAAATCACGCAAAAACATTGCCAGTGCTATTTTACTATAAAAATTGGTGGGGAAAACAGGAAGGAAGATGAAGGATCACATGAAACTGGAAGGGCAGTGGCGGGCTTGCTCTGATTGGCTTAAAGGCTGACAGATAGCCTGATCAGCCAGTCAGGGGGCAGGTTTCTGGCAGGTCTGGAAGAAAAGCTATTCTCTGAGCAGTTGGGCATCTGAAAGCATGTGTTTTGTCTGTATCTGCCAAAATGCAACTGCAGATACAAGCTAGCAATATAGGTGAGATAGGGAGATTAAAAGGAAGAGTACAGAGAGAGAGTATAGTGATATAATTAGGTAGATTTAGGGTTTTATCAGGGAAAGTATATAGAGCGAGGGACTGGTCACTCAGAGTTGTGTGTTTGTGTTTCATATAGTTGCTGGCAAGTTCTGCATTACAAAACCCTGCAAAAACCTATTTTTGTTCTATAAATGGAGCAATTGGCCTTAAAAAAAACAAAAAACGGTTTCCCCAATTTATCTACCATTTTTTATTGGGTTTTATTATTTCAACTAAAACTGCATTTTATTACTTCATTATACTGGGCAGTTAGAGCAAACATTTTACTGCAATAACTGCATTAGAATATCCGTTACTTCAAGATTCCGTGCAGTTACGGTAAACGCATTTTATTGTAAGAACTGCATTAGAATAACCGTTTTAGTTACTTCAAGATACTATGCAGTTACAGTAAATACATTTTACTGTAAGAACTGCATTAGAATAACCGTGTTAGTGAATGCATTTTATTGCAATAACGGCATTAGTATACCCATTTTAGTAAACACATTGTATTACTTCAAGATACCATGCAGTCACAGCAAACACATTTTACGGCAATAACTGAATTATTACCATTATAGAAGGAGAGGCATGTTTAATTGCACCTATGTCTGTAAATTACAAAAAAAAACTTACAATTTTGCTACTGTTTATTAACCTATGTTTCAAACCTGTGATGTTACATTTATATGGACTTCATAATAAAATGGTAAAAGATAAGAGTGAAAGATTTATGCTTTGTCATTTGAGAGTCAGAATTTGGGTATTAGTGCAAACAGCAGTATCAGTAGCAGTACCAGCCATCAGGCCAGCAGTTGTAGGCCACAGTTCTCCCTTGCTTCTGACAGACATTATTAGGGCTTGTTCACACGACCGTGCCGTTTTTTCCGGTCCGCATATTGCGGATCCGCAAAAAACGGATGCCGTCCGTGTGCCTTACGCAATTTGCGGAACGGAACAGGAGGCCTATTATAGAAATGCCTATTCTTGTCTGCAAAAGGGACAAGAATAGGACAGGACTCCTATTGATGTTGATATGATTTCTGAGTCTGACACCATGTCTTAGAGCCAGGGGTCACAGCATTAGTTAGTTAGCATTTCAACTGTATACTTGTCTTCACTGCTTCCTCTTAGTGGGATGCCTTCTTTTTCCTAAGAAGATGCAACAAAACCCCATGTACTATGGAAGACACTATGGAAGAGTCTCCCTGTTGACCAGTTGTGTGTGAACAGTCAGGGTTTGGACTGCGATAAGGAGGAGGTTCAGGGGGAGGTGGGGGACCCCTTGCATAGCTAAGTTGGTGGTAGTTGTAGTAGTAGCAGCATTTGTAGCCATGTTGGGGTTGGTAGGGACAGTAGTAGCCCTGGAGACAGTGGCATTTGTGGCAGGGGAAGGTGAGGACTATGATCATGATTGTGTGTTGGCCAGGGCCTGGGAACCGGATCGAAGTGCTGAAGAGGAGACGTCCAAGAAGAAGGGTGATGGTCACAGAGGCAACATATGGCCAAAACCTTCAAAAGAACTAGTAGGGACAGATCTGCTTCTATTGTTGTCAGAACCTGGTGAAGCCACTGATACTGTGGGCGCAGGCTCAAAATGTCCCAGACCTAGACTAAGCTGTTGTGTATTTCCAATATGGCAATTTTTTTTCACATGTGTAAGATCTGCAGTATTTATATGAACCGTGGGCGTTCAAACAGAAACATCGGTACCAGGGCTTTATTGCAATGCATGAAACAGCATCACTGGAACCAGTGGAAAAATAGATCTGGCCAGCATTCCAAATCGGAACAAATCTGACCCATTTTCTTCTGGTTTTCTTTGTGGCATCCAGGCTCCATCCCCTAGATTCTTCTCCTGCTTAGACTTTTCCTCAGTCCATTGTGAGGCATCCATAACAGATTGTGTGGCCATGGGAAAAGTACTCGCGACCAGCAATTACCGTGTGCACATGTTGAACTCCCACCTACCACTTAGTTATGGTAATTTGGGTGCAATTCTGTGCATTAATTCTTTAAAATGTAATTCTTCGCCCTGCCATCTGTCTGACTTTTTGCTAGGCAGGTGTCTGTAAAAATTGTCTCGACATCCACAAAAAGTAATTCTTCTGTATGCCATAAGCCGGACATTTTGCCAGATGTCCGAAAAAATTGTCTCATCATTATGGAAATGTGGCACAGTTCCGCGTCTTCACCAAAATTTTATTCTGCTTTATAAGTTTCATACTTCTGGACAGCTCTCCATGTTTTTTCCAAATATTGTTTAAAATTGTCTCATTTTCTAAATGATTGTGGCCTGTCCCTGGCACATACCTCGTTCACTGACTCTATGAACTTTTGGGCAGGCAGATGGGAACAGTGGCCGACACTGTCTTTTACAGCCTCCAGTGTCATCTCATAGAAGGTTTTCAGTGCGGCGGGTGGCGTTGTCACACCCAGACAAAGTTGTCCTCCATCAATGTACAAAGCATCACATTTGTCAAAATGAATAAGTCATGGATCTGTGAGGATTTTAACCCCTTAAGTATCGGGCCCATTTTTGGTTTTACATTTTAATTTTTTTCCTCCCCACATTCCAATAGCTATAACTTTAAAAATTTTCCATTCATATAGCCATATCAGAGCTTATTTTTTATGGGATAAGTTGTATTTTTTAAAGGCCCCATTTATTTTACCATGTCTATTATTTAAGGTCTTTGTAGGGTTAAATTGATATTCCGCCAAGGTCTTTGAGGTTTTGACATAATGACATTCACTGTGCGCTAAAAATGACATGATGTCCTTATTCTGCGGCTCATTATGACAATAGTAAACTTGTAAATTATTTTTTTGCTTTACTACTTTAAAAAAAAATAAAAACCTTTGAAAAAAAAAATCTAAATTTTATTTGCATCGCCATTTTCTGACAGCCATAATTTTTTTGTACTTCTGTCCACAGTGCTGTATGAGGGTTTGCTTTTTGCGGGACGAACTGTTGTTTTTATTGGTACCATTTTTTTGTACTTATGACTTTTTTTAGCACTGTTATTCAATTTTATTATAAAATTTTTTGGGGGTTAAAAGGTGAGTAAAAAATGTTGAATCATGTGTTTTTTATTTTTTTTCCGTTACGCGTTTACCTCACAGGAATTTTTTTTTTATATTTTAATACCGTAGTTCAAACATTTTCAGATTCGGTGATACCTGATATGTTTTTTTTTTATTGTTTACAGTATATATTTTTATATGTAAAATTGGGAAAGGGAGGTGATTTAAACTTTTAATATTTTTTTAATTCTTTTTTTTTTACACTTATTTAATAATAACTGTCAACCTCCCCTAGGGGGCTAGAACCTGTGATCTTTTGATCCCTTATCCCATTCACCCTAATAGAGATTCTATTAAGATGAATGGGATTTTGACACGTTCCCTGCTGAAAGCTCATGCACAGCTTAGCAGGGAGGTTACTAGGACAGCCCTGGGAAGCCTCAGCAGGCCCCAGGCTGTAATGGTAACTGATCGGATCCCCGCGATTTCACTGTAGGGGCTCCGATTGAAAGGCAGAGGGAGTTGCATCCCCCTGCCTTACCTCACAGATGCCGCGATCAGTGTTGTTTGCAGAATCTGAGGGGTTAAATGACAGGATTTGGTATGATCGCCATTCCCAATCATTGTTGCCAGGTAGCTGTTGTATTATGCAGCCTATGGAGCGGGCTCACTACAGCAGCCCTGTCTATACAATACCTGAGCCATAGTGACGTACCAGTATGTCACAGTGGCGGAAGGGGTTAACACACTTCCGGCTGAGGCCAGTGAATAGATCTGCCATTGCTACAGTTTATCACCAGCTGCATCATGCCGCTGGCTGCCTGCCATAATGATCACTACTGTGTGGTGGCAGTTACTGCTGCCAACCCACACGGTAGCTGCTTTTCTTTCTAGTACCACTATCATTACACCTACACATCCACCACTACTACTATTACTATCCATAAACAGCCGCACATAGATCTACTGCCTTATCAGTTCCATGCTGTGCTGCTACTATTGCTGCCACTTACCTCCATTATCCTATCCTTTTCACATCCACACTGTACTGCTGCTGTTCCTAATTAAAAGGGAGAATTTTCATAGGCTTGTTCACAACAAGCCACTTTTTCTTCTGATAATTAACACTTGTGTGTGTGTAAATACAGAAGGCATTCTGCACTCATTATGGCATAATTTTTTCCCCATAACATGGTATGTGTATAAACACCATCTGTCCCTAATAAAGGATCATTTTTGGAAGGTTTCTAATATTAAAAAGCATAACAAATGCGACAGCGCAGTGTGTTTGTAATCCCTTCAGTACAGAGTGTTAATGTAACAGACTCCATCTTGTCTTTAAACAAACCTTTCAAAACTTCTTAAGGACATTCCAATCCAGAGTGTGGGAAGGGGGTGGTGGGCTACAAGACTTGTTTAGGTTGCCAGGGACTAAGGCCAGGCAGCCCTTGTCCACATATTCCACCAAAACCTTATCTGTCCTGACAAGAGGCATTGTTTCTTCTAATCTGATTGGATCACTGTCCTATACTATAAACATCTGATTGGCTTTGTGTTGGTGTCTTTATGTAGAAATAAACACTGAGGACTCTATTGAACACCAACTCTGTGTGTTTACTGTCCCCTTGCCTGTGAATTGGCTGATCCTCGACAACTTAATTTTCGGTAGAGGTCAATTTTTGCGAATCTGACATGTGTCATTTTATTTGGTAATAACTCTGGAATGCTTTTACTTATTCAAGCCCTTCTGAGATTGTTTTCGCTTGATACATTGCACTTCATGTTAGTGGTAAATTTGAGTCAATATGTTTTACCTTTTTTTATAAAAATAAAATCCTAAATTTGCAATTTTCGAAATTTGAATTCCTCTCCCTTTAAGGAGGAGAGTGATACTTTATAAAATATGTCTAATTTATGTTGACACCACTTTGTAAATGTCATTTATTTTTTTAAGGAACAGTTCAGTTATGAATAGAGATGAGCGAATTTTTCAAAAACTCGATTCGCAGGTTCGTCCAATTTTTTTGGAAAAGATTTGCTTCGATCCGAATAAATTCACGCCGAATTACGTTAAAAAACTGCTTTTTCCTTGCTGCAGAGAGCCTTTATAGTGGTTTAGAACACTGTGCCTTGCTGTAACACGCATAGGGAGTCTGCTTTCGTAGTGAAATAATACTGTGAGGCCATATGACATGCAGATAACAGGCGTGGCACTTAGAATCACTGCACACTTCACTTATTTGGGCAGTCACAGGGCCAAAACTGACCAAATAACTCATGTATGAACTCAGCCTTACAGGTCAATGTTAGCGCCAAGAAGAAGCTCTGTCGTCAGCTGATTCCACATAGATTTCTACAGAATCTGTTCTATTAAACATTTATACAAGTATAGCTCCTCGACAGAGTGGAGAGGGTGTCAGCAGTAATTTTGTGTTGACGTCACTGATTATTTTTCCCTCCCTCTGATCCGTCAGAACAATAACCCCCAGAAAACGGATCCTGTCTGTTGAGCATCCGCCTTCACTCGGTCAGCATTTGGTCAGTAATCCAACAGTTTTGCTAATGCCAAAAAAAAAAAAAGGAATGGATCTAAAACAGAGATGACATGTGAATGGAATATTTGCATGTCTTCTGTGTTTTGTACCCACTCCTGCTTTTGGCTACCAAATCATACGCCAATTCTAATGGGACCATACAGGCCAGCTGCTACGAAGAGAGGATCCGTTGTGCATCTCATTTTTCCTTCCTTCTGACAGATCAGAAGATGGGATAAATAAATGATGATGTCATCCAAGCTAAAAAGGCTGAATAGTGGCCCAGTCATGAATTGTGGAGGTTGGGAACAGCATGAGAAGTCCACAGAGTGGCCCGATAACATAGTGGTGGAGACCATAGAGTGGCCCAATGACAGAGTCTGGAGGTGGCGGCAACATCAGGAGACCACAAAATGGCCCAATGACAGAGTCTGGAGGTGGCAGCAGCATGGGGAGGCCACAGAGTGGCACAATGACAGAGTGTGGTAGTGTCGGCAGCATCAGGGGACCACAGAGTGGCAAGCTGACATAGTGTGGAGGTGGGTGGCAATACCAGTACCCGATGAAGATGGTGGGTGAAAGAAGGAGCACTTGGCATCAGATGTGTGGCATCAGGTGGGTGGCAGCACCAGAATAGTAGCTGAGGCAGGTAGCCAGAAGAAACAAGTCTCTTTTGTCAAAGTGTTGGTGTGGCACCATGGATAATCTAGTCTGATGCCTCAGGAATTTGTCGGTGGAAATCCTGGCTGATCCACGCCTGATTCATCTTGAAAAAGGTCTCTCCACATTTTGGGTGGACAAGCGAGTTCTTCTTGGGGTAACTATGGCCCCCGCCGCACTAACACCCGGTCTGATGCCACACTACTGGCCAGCTTTTCCAGGGCAAACTCTGCTAGTTGCGACTACAAATCCAGTTTGGCTGCCCAGTAGTCCAGCGGATCTTCAATGTGGGGTGGCAGGGTGCTGTCAAACTATGCCACCACCTGCTAGTTCAGGTCCTGCTGTATGTCTAGCTGCTGGTGAGTAATTTCTTTACTATGCGGGTAAAGAAAGCTGCTCATCAGCCACTCTAGACTCAGGCTGCTGCTGATTGAGCTGGTACTGCTCCTGCGACTCCACCCCTCCCCAGCAGCCATGGCAGTGGAACGTGAGCGGAGAGGGCTCCCCCAGTCAGACCAGCGAGAGGATGGACGATGGCGCAGATAGGCCAACAGACTACATAGGATGTCTCTATAGTAGTTCAGTTTGCCCCCTATTTTGGACTGGTAGCGAGGATCCAACAAGGTGGAGAGCTAGAAGTCATCCCTCTGTCGAATGGTGACAATTCGGCTGTCACTACCCAAGCAAGTGAGCATGCATCGGGCCATTTGCGCAAGTGACTCGGAGGGTCTCCCTGCCTCCATCTCCACTGCATTCTGCCACGGTGTGCCTGGGACATCTGCCTCGTATTTCTCATCTTCCTCTTGCTCCTCCGGCCGCTCCTGCTCCTCCTCACCTGTCACCTGTGTAGAAAAACCACCCATTTCGCTAGACATTGCTTGTGCTCCAATGTCCTCCTCCAGTTCAGCCCCCACAGGGCTTATGTGCCACGTCTCCAGTCCCCTGACCAGCCAGATTTAGCAGCATCTGTTCCAGGACATGAAGCAGTGGAATGACTTCGTTCATCCCATAGTCCTGGCGACAGACAAATAACGTGGCATCCTCAAAGGGCCTGAGCAAACGGCAGGTGTCACGCATGAGCTGCCACTGGCTGACATTGAAGTTACACAGGGGAGTACTCCTGACCGCTTAGATCATCAGGAAATCGTTGACGGCCTTTCTCTGTTCGTACAGTCGGTCCAACATATGGAGGGTGGAATTCCAACGGGTGAAAACGTCGCATATCAACGTATGTTGGGGGATGGTGTTCTGCCGCTGCAGCTCAAGGAGGGTGTGCTTCGCAGTGTATGAGTGGCTGAAATGCATGCAAAGTTTCCTGGACATTTTTATGATGTCTTGCAGATGGGTGGAAGACTTCAGGAAACGCTTGACAACCAGATTAAACACGCGTACCATGCAGGGCGCATGGCTCCGCCCTCCTTGACGCAGTGCCGACACAATGTTCTTCCCGTTGTCGGTCACCATGGTTCCGATTTTCAGTTGTCGCGGAAAAAGCCAGGATTTGATTTCTTGATAAAGGACGTGGAGCAGTTCCTCCCCTATGTGACTCCGTTTGCCCAGGGAAACAAGGTGCAGAACAGTGTGACACCGCCGTGCCCTGCACATGTGGTATGCTGAATTGTCCCTTCAGTGGAGGCTTAGGACACGGCGGAGGATGAGGAGGCAGAGGCGGACATTGTCTCTGAACCAACGGCATTGCAACGTGGAGGAGGAAGAGGTGTCACCTGGCCAAGTTGCTGGTGTGGCGGTGCAGGAACCACATTCACCCAGTGGGTCATAAAGGACATGTACTGTCCCTGACCGTAGTTACAGCTCCACACATCGGCGCTGCCGTGCACTTTGGCAGACACACCTTCTGTTCTACATGTGTGTGCAGGGCAGGTACTGCCTTTTTGGCAAAGAAATGACGGCTTGGGACTCTCCACCTCGGCTCGGCACAAGCCACCAGTTCTCTGAAAGATGCAGTGTTCACCACCTGGAAAGGGAGGGACTGCAGCACCAGCAACTTGGACAGGAGAACAATCAGCTTCTGCACCATTGGATGCGTGCACGCATACTGTTGTCTCTTGGCAATCGCTTCAGTGATCGATTACTGATGGAATGAGTGACGAGAAGTAGAAAGAGGAGGAGCAGGAGAATCGGGACCAGCAGATGATGGGAATGACAGACAGCCCCCTTTGGCTGAGGTGGTGGAGCCTTGACTGCCTGAAACCGTGTGCGTACCACTGTATGATGCAGCAGTTGCTGCAGCAGTCTGGACCACCACATCGGAGCCACGGTTCTCCCAGGCCACTTTATGGTGACAATGCATATGTTGACGCAGGGCCGTAGTGCCAACATTGGCACCCTGGCCACACTTCACCTTCTGCCCACAGATTCTAAATATGGCCACATTCAGTGATGTGATTTTACCCCCAACACTACGCACTGACTGACTGCTACCGCAACTGCCTCCGTGAACCAATGCACCGCTGCTTCCCGGGCAGGTAGGCTCCCACAAAGCGGGTGGTCTACCACCGCCATATTTGGCTCCCAACCTTCCACTGCTAGAGGAAAAAAGACAATGCAGCAGCATCCTGCAAATCAGATAAAGTACAACAATGCCATAGTCACAAAAATTATAGTTCTAATGCTACACTTATTTATAAAGTGAGATGCTTGGCCAATGCATTTTGTACAAAACCATCTGAGCCCGTCTGCCGTACGTCAAGGAAATCTCTGTTAGACGGGTCCTAACACTAAATACTACCTGTTATGTGCCATAATGGCCGCCATAAAATTCAAGGAGTGTTGGAGCCACATGCATGCTGGATCCACTCTGCCTTTTACCATTTTTGGTGCCATAATGGCCTCCATTACAAGGGATGCAGGTACCAACATGCATGCCGAGCCCACTCTATACCTTTCCTTGTGCCAGACAGCTTCCAATGAATGTAGTGAGAGCAGGCTACAGCTTTATACTGAAACTAATTAAAATCAGCCTATGGGGCAGACAGGCTAATCAGAAGTGCACGACTGACTCACTGGAGTGCCACATCTCCAGGATTGTAAATGTGCAAAAAAAGGTGGTTAGTCAGCACCTCCCAGGCAGAGTGGATCCAGCATGTATGTGGATCCAACACTCCCTGAATTTTATGGCGGCCATTATGGCGCATAGCAGGTAGTATTTAGTGTTAGGACCCGTCTAACAGAGATCGCCTTGACATACAGCAGACGGGCTCAGATGGTTTTGTACAAAATGCATTGGCCAAGCATCTCACTTTATAAATAAGCGTAGAATTAGCACTATAATTTTTGTCACTATGGCATTGTTGTACTTTATCTGATTTTCAGGGTGCTACTGCATTGTCTTTTTTCCTCTAGGTCTTTGCCATGGCAGCGCACTGGGAGGTGCTGACTAACCCCCTTTTTTTGCAGACCTTCCACTGCTGCCACCTTGCTGACTCCCGGCCACGCTAGCGACTTGCTGGCTCCGCCTCTGGCTCACGGGCAAGCTGCCACCCTCTTCTCCCGATGATGATGAAGCTGCTTCGTCACCCGGCTCCCAAGTGCTATCAGCTACATCATCATCGAGTACTGTCTGCACGTCACTGATGTCCTCCTCAATGGTGTCTGGGTCAGGAGCCTGACTGCTTTCAATACCAGCTCCCACACCACTCTTCTCATCACTACTTGGCCGCCTAGCAGAGGAAGCGACGGATGTCTCCTCCATATCTTAGCTGGCCAGTAGCTGCTGACTGTCCTCTAGTAGCTATTCCTCTCTGAAAAGTGAAGCAGAGCCTACAGCATATAATACTTCTCGCGGTGGGGGACAGAAAAGGACAGAGGCAGGTTGAGGACAGGTAAGGGCACAGGGCCTGCTCCCGGCCCATACCAAGTAAGGGTTGTGTCTGGCGAACCCACTGACTCTTGGCTGGGGTAGTCTGATGTCACTTGCGACAAAGTCGAAGACCGAGTCATCTACTCAAGAACCACTGGGTTGCTGGTCACGACACGACCGCTAGCTGAGACTGGGAGCTCATGCCTCTGGTAGTGACCCCTGCTGCCACGGCCCCTTACTCTGCTGCAACCTCTACCTGCGCCAGAAACATTTAGGCCTCTGCCACTCCCCTGTGCAGGGCCTGGCACTTCTCTGCCTGACAAACTGTTAGATCAAATAAATAAAAAGCAAATTAAAACACCCCACAAAAGCCTTTACTATAGATAACTGCACCAGTGAGCGGCAAATTTTTTCTTTTTCCACTAAAACACCCCACAAAAGCCTTTACAACAGATTACTGCACCGCAGAGCGGAATTTTTTTTTCTTCTATTTACGCTAATACACGTCACAAAAGGCTTTAAAAGAAATAACTGCACCACAGAGCGGCAAATGTATTTTTTCTTTTTGCGCTAATACACCTCACAAAAGGCTTAACAATAAATAATTGCATCGCAGAGCGGCAAATGTATTTTTTCTTTTTGTGCTAATACACGTCACAAAAGGCTTAACAAGAAATAACTGCATCGCAAAGCGGCAAATGTATTTTTTCTTTTTGTGCTAATAAATGTCACAAAAGTCTTTAAAAGAAATAACTGCACTGCAGAGTGGCAAATATATTTTTTCTTTTTACGCTAAAACACCCCACAAAAGCCTTTACTACAGATTACTGCACCGCAGAGCGGTAAATGTATTTTTTCTTTTTGTGCTAATACATGTCACAAAAAGCTTAGCAAGAAATAACTGCACCGCAGAGAGGCAAATGTATTTTTTCTTTTTCTGCTACTACAAGTCACAGAAGGCTTGAAAATAAATAACTGCACCGCAGAGCGGGTAATTTATTTTTTATTTTTACGCTAAAACATCCAACAAATGCTTTTACTACAGATTACTGCACTACAAAGCAGCAAATGTATTTTTTTGTTTTTGCGCTAATACATGTCACTAAAGACTTAACAAGAAATAACTGCACCGCAGAGCGGCAAATGTATTTTTTCTGTTTGTGCTAATACACGTCACAAAAGGCTTAACAAGAAAAAACAGCACCGCAGAGCGGCAAATGTATTTTTTCTTTTTGTGCTAACACACATCACAAAAGCTTTTAAATGAAATAACTGCACCGCAGAGAAATGTATTTTTTCTTTTTGTGCTAATACACGTCACAAAAGGCTTAACAAGAAATAACTGCACCGCAGAGAAATGTATTTTTTCTTTTTGTGCTAATACACGTCACAAAAGGCTTAAAGAGGACCTTTCACCGATCCTGACATTGTGAACTAAGTATCATGACATATACAGCGGCGCCCAGGGATCTCACTGCACTTACTATTATCCCTGGGTGCAGCTCCGTTTTCCCGTTACGTCCTCCGGTATGCTCGGGAACTTGGTTATAGTAGGCGGAGTCTGCCCTTGTTCTGCGGGCGCCTCCTTCTCCTAGGCTGTAGCGCTGGCCAATCGCAGCGCAGAGCTCACAGCCTGGGAGTTTTTTTTCTGACAGAGTGCTTATGAGACCCATCGTGGGGGCTGGGTCTTATAAGCTTCCATAGCTGGAAGGCTCCAATTCCTGTGTAAGGCATTGGGCTGCCATAGCAGCCATCGGGCCCCGTCAGCACAGAGCAGGGACACGATGGGGTGAAAGAAGAAGCCTGTACCCTCCGCAAACCCCGTTCATGCCGTGGTCAGTGTAGACTGCGGTATATAAGGGTTAATATGCCGGCTCCTGCCACTGATCAAGTTGGTGCAGCTCCCGATCAGCGTGATGTACATGTACAGCACTGGGACTTAAGTCACATCCTGCAGCGCTGTACATGTACGGCACTGGTATCTTATGGGCTGTTTGGTAACCCTGTCCACCATGCATTTACCCATAGCTATATATGTAAGTGTCACTGACATTATTTACTATTACTCTCATTGCGTTAAGGAGATTAAAGGGGTGGGAGGCACAAATAAAATTAAAAAAACAAGAAAACAATAAGAGAACAAAAATCTGAGTTCTAGGAGACCTCAGAGTGTCATAAACCAATATGCCGGCCAATAGGAGAAGTAATACTGCCACATATTGAATGTTCTGAAAAATTTGCCAAAACAGACGCAAAACTGATTTCAAGAAATTTGCTAATCTGTAAATTACCTGCTTCTCTAGCGCTGTTCTCAGCAGCACTTGTCCGGTCTTCCTCACACTATTTATAGATATGGATAAGTAACATCACCTTTGCAGACAATAAATGTCCTCAGCTATCTACAGCCAAGGACAGTAATTAACTGTACTGCTGATGTGCCAAATTCAGGTACGTTAATGTACACATCACAGTGTCGGTGATACGGCATATGACCACTAAAACCAATCACAGTCCTCAACTGGAGTTAGCTGAGAACAGCCATGAGGTTCTTTGGTCATGTGCCTTATCCAGCACCAGGAGGATCAGTGGGTGAGTAGCATTTATTTTTTATTTTCACCTATTCTAGGGGTTGCCAATATTTTTAATTATGGTACTCTGGTCAACCCACATAATGTTAAAAATCCTGTCCTTGAGGATCCTGTGCCTTCAGGAATTATTTGACTTATTTTAATTATTATAATTTTGTGATGCTCTAGAAGGCACATAGAGAGGTGTCATATCACTCAGCACAAAGGACGATCTATTGTTTATTATTGACTTTTTTTATATTTCGTTTTTTTGTATTTTGGAATGGTAGAGGTGCTGTGTATTTTATTATTTATGTTAAAAATATCTCATTATGTGGCCCATAGTTGGGGCACCATAATGATCATGTTGATATGTTCTCTTTCATGATGCATTTTATACCAATGTTCATACTGCAGTAGACTGGATGGCCTTACAAGAGTAAAAACATTTCGAAAAAGAAGGTTGCAAATCTTGTAGCATGGCACCGCAAGTATCCTAGTGGATCCAAATCAGCCCATCTAAATTGCACATTATGTAAATGACACTTCCATTGTCTTATTCCTACTATTGCTTAAGCTGCACTATACATATTTTGATATATTGTTAGATGCTTAGAAATATTAATCACCATAAATATTGACAGCCAGAATGTTATGGCTGCGGGAAGTATTTTTCCTGTAATTGCATATAAATAATTTGCTGTTAATCTAGTACAATAAACTGTCATGTGCTGAAACTCTACAGCAGGGGTTTAGCCAATTTCTTAATGTTGGAATATTGACCTTAAGCAGCAGGACGATAGAAAATTATTCCGGGACACATTTATTGGATTCTCCAGTAAGCCCAAGCTTTGACACAATAAGCGGCCTTCTATAAATGAACCCAAAAGTAGAGATGGCCTTGTGGTACGCCTGGCTGTCGTTTCACGGTGAACTTTGCACGTTCGCGATTCGCCGAACATATGGCGATGTCCACCGGCGCCATATTCTTTTGACCCATGACACATCCATCAGGTGGGACAGGACAGCCAATTGAGACATTTCAGCACATGTACACACCCTCACCCTATCAAAGAACCTGATCTTGCAGCCATTTTACATTCTGTGTTTTGCCAGTGTAGGGAGAAGTTGCTTTGTGGAGCAGGGACAGGCTGGACACCAAACGCTAGCTAATAGGGCCACAAAAGTCCTTTTAACTGGTATAGGTGTGCTATTGATAGGTGTGATATACTGAGGGGTGTGATATACTTATAATATACTTTCTAACATAGAAAGTATATTATAGTGCATTTGTATTGTGCAGCAGTTGTGTGCGGTTCTGCTGCGATACCGCAGCTATATAGAGGGACAAACGCTATTGGAACAACTAATTGCAACGGGTGTGATATACTGTTGCCCCCCAAAAAACTGATTGAGGGGTGTGATATACCTATAATATACTTTCTAACATAGAAAGCATATAGTGCATTTGTATTGTGCAGCAGTTGTGTGCAGTTCTGCTGCGATACCGCAGCTATATAGAGGGACAAGCGCTATTGGAACAACTATTTGCAACAAGTGTGATATACCTGTTGCCCCCAAAAAAACTGATTGATGGGTGCGATAAACCTTCTTCCACAAAATACTGATTGAGGGCTGCAATATACCTGTTGCCTTAAAGCATTTGACTAAATACGAGCAGATAATATGGCCCGAAACACTTTAGAATTCATCCTGCTGCTTTTGTCAGCAGTCACATCATCAATAAATACAAAAGAATGAGTTCCATTGGCAGCCTCAGGGGCGTAGCTATAGGGGGTGCAGAGGTAGCAGTCGCTACCGGGCCCAGGAGCCTGAGGGGGCCCAAAGACCCTTGTGGTGCATAAGAAGACACCATTATTATAGAAAGTCCATGCTGGTCAAGTTACACCTCTGGCTCAAGGGAAGGGGGCAGGGGTGCTGTTTCAATTTTAGCCTCGGGCAGCACGAAGGCTATGCGCTTCCTGGTCTTGGCCACAAAGCACTGAGGGAAGGGGGGCCCCAAGCTGAACTCTTGCACCAGCGCCCGTGAGCCATTAGCTACATGCCCACGCCATGACACTTCCACCACCATGCTTCACTGATGAGGTGGTATACTTAGAATCATGAGCAGTTCCTTTCCTTCTCCATACTCTTCTCTTCCCATCACTCTGGTACAAGTTGATCTTGGTCTCATCTGTCCATAGGATGTTGTTCCAGAACTGTGAAGGCTTTTTTAGATGTCGTTTGGCAAATTCAAATCTGGCCTTCCTGTTTTTGAGGCTCACCAAGGGTTTACATCTTGTGGTGAACCCTCTGTATTCACTATGGTGAAGTCTTCTCTTGATTGTTGACTTTGACACACATACACCTACCTCCTGGAGAGTGTTCTTGACCTGGCCAACTGTTGTGAAGGGTGTTTTCTTCACCAGGGAAATAATTCTTCGGTCATCCACCACAGTTGTTTTCCGTGGTCTTCCGGGCTTTTGGTGTTGCTGAGCTCACCGGTGCATTCCTTCTTTTTAAGAATGTTCCAAACTGTTGTTTTGTCCACTCCTAATGTTTTTGATATCTCTCTGATGGGTTTGTTTTGTTTTTTCAGCCTAATGATGGCTTGCTTCACTGATAGTGACAGCTCTTTGGATCTCATCTTGAGAGTTGACAGCAACAGATTCCAAATGCAAATAGCACACTTGAAATGAACTCTGGACCTTTTATTTGCTCATTGTAATTGGGAGTAATGTGGGAATAACACACACCTGGCCATGGAAAAGCTGAGAAGCCAATTGTCCAATTACTTTTGGTTCCTTAACAAGTGGGAGGCACATATGCAAACTGTTGTAATTACTAGACATTTCACCTGATTTGGATGCAAATACCCTCACATTAAAGCTGACAGTCTGCATTTAAAGCACATCTTGTTCGTTTCATTTCAAATCCATTGTGGTGGTGTATAGAGCCAAAATTTTTTGAATTGTGTCGATGTCCCAATATTTATGGACCTGACTGTGTATGCTTGATAGGTTGCTCCAGCAGCAACGTGCAGTTAACGACTACCTGTACGAACTATGCAGCAGGACAGGTTCTGGGAGCTTGGTTTCTTTTCACCGCTCCAGTGGCTGCTCATGCGTGACCCATGCAAACTTCTGCAGCCATTTGAAGAGATAACTAAACTGGTCAGTCGCAGCCAGGGCGCCATCAGTGACATCGTACCTTACGCCTTCTTTCTGGAGCGTGCATTGCGTTGTGTCATTGATCAAGCTTTGAGGAGCAGGAGCAGGAATATGAGGAAGTCGCAATGCTTAATAAATTCCCAGGAGTCAGCAGGAGTCTGAAGAGGATTTAGAGGAGGATGGTGGCTGGGGGGAGGTTGAGGAGCAAGAAGAGCAGGCTTTGAGGGTGACTTTAAACTTTTTGCGGATCCCTGGTGTTGTCCGTGGCTGGGGGGAGGAGACAGAGGACGACATTCTCCTGTGCGATGAGCAGGATCCAGGGTGCTCCACCGCTTCCAATTTAGTGCAAATGGGGGCGTTCATGCTCCAGTGTTTGAAGAGGGACCCCCGTATAAAAAGCATAAAGGGCAAGGACCAGTACTGGGTGGCAATGTACTTAGTGAGTAAGGTACAAACACAAAAATGGCAGACATGTTACCAGCATCACAGAGGGCTGGCAGAATTCAGAATTTCGAGGCCTTGCTGAGAGAGATGCTGCATTCTGCTGTTGCGGACGCTGACAGAGGATATTCCACTGTGGGGATTCGCTCTGGTAGACAGGGTATGCGGACACAGTACAGAGGAAAATTACCAGTTCTTAAATTAAACATCAGTGTTTATTCACACATAAGGCAAAAACAAAACGTCACTTTGCAGTCTTGGTGTTAGTTCACACTCAATGGAAAGTCCTCAAAGCAAAAATCACATTGTTGGCAGTTCTATCTCCAGCAGTCCAATGCAGGCTTTTAGGGGGCCTGTTTCCCCTAAACACGGGTTTCAGCCCTCCAGCACGGCACAAGCCTCAGATCCCAGCACACACACACTTTGCTGCTGAGCCAGCTGTCTTTTAAGGACAGCTAAGTGCTGTCAAAACCCGGAATTTTAAAATCCAGTCCGGTGTTTGACCCCACCTGGCTGCAAATCAGCCCAGCAGCACATGCTGGGAGGAAAATACCTGTTTTCCCAGACCATACCTTTCACTGTGTCACATACCCTCCCTCCCCTTTGTTCAACCCTGAAGGGATGAACACTCGCCAGACAATGTACTCGGGACAGGGCATCTGCATTTCCCTGTAACTGGCCTGCCCTGTGTTCCACTGTAAATTTAAAGTTCTGTAGGGAAAGGAACCATCGGGTGTCCTGGGCATTCCTGTCTTTGGCCTGGCTCATCCACTTGAGAGGGGAGTGGTCAGTCACCAAGCGGAATTTTCTCCCCAACAAATAATAGCGGAGAGACTCAAATGCCCACATGATAGCCAGGCACTCTCTCTCCACTATACTGAACCTGGTCTTGGCTGGTGTCACGATCCCTACTCAATAGGTCACGTCACTGGGGTGAATTATACTATCAAGTTACCTCATAAATTTCCACCCACCTATTCTAGATGACAGAATTATGCTTACTTACTCCCCTAGATGTTAACACCCCAATATTTTCTATCACAATAGCTGCCACCAACTATACTATAAGGCAATAGGGGCCTATACTCAGATATTCTCTCAACCCAAATTTAACACAGTAACACAGGTTATCTATATTGGACCTAAAATCCCCTGAAACACTACTGGTAACGTTTTTCCCTCCAAAAGAGCAAGTCCTATAAGACCACAAGGAAGGGACTTATTATTGTTTAAATTTAATACACAATAGTGCAGTGCGATACAAAAAGAAATTGTCAGATCAAAGATAAAACAAAATATACATACAATAACAATGCAGTGAACAGATAAAATAAACGGGATACAATACGGAATATTGGCTTACTGAGATGCAGCAGTTAAATTAAGATATGGCCAGTCACGGCAAACAATATGGATCCCCAAAATGGCTGACAATTACCTGTTCCCAAATACACATTTTTATCCCCCCTCAGCCGAGGGGTGGGCTGTGAGGGAACCTCCCTCCTTTCGGTCCGGCCTTCTGGAACGTCTGATATTATTCAGGTTTCTGCCCCACCTTCCCAGAAGACTGACTGAGGTGGCAATATGAATCACAGCGATTCCTCACTGTATGACAGGGACTGCGGGTACAGGTATGATCCCATAATCGGAGTCGCTTTGTCCCGGTCATACAGACACCGAATATGATTGAGTTATGATTTCCAGAAGGCCAGATCCTGAATACCGAGAAATGCCTCCTGTCCAGTATGGCGCGCATAGACTCTGCCCGAAGCCCATGTCAGGCTAAACACAATTAATAGGGTTCTGAGGCTGTGGGTGCAATGAGGTCAGAGTTATGGCTTCTGATATTATTTTATTCATCTACTGAATGGCTTAGACCACCCACTGGTTTAGCAGCCAACAGTCTAGGGTGGCTGTGCATTTTAAGTCCCCCTCCCCCCCCCCCCTAGGTCTTCATTAGGATGTCCAAATGGCTTCCACTAATAATGTGGGGTTTCTCACCTAGTCTTCAGACGCGCTGGCATCGAGAGGCACCATGTGCATTTGCTTAATAGATCAATTAGCCACTGCTATATAATCAGCTATTGATACTGTAAGTCTAGGAGAATATGAGATCTATCTATCTATCTATCTATCTATCTATAAAAAAGTTGATGAGCAGCACACAAATCCAAACTGGTGCAATTCCTTGAAGCAGACCACGGACCCAGTCCTATTAGATATGTGTAAAAAAGGCCAAGGCAGCACTTAAATATCTGTGAAAAAAGGGTATTTTAATCCCCCATGTGGTAACAGCAACGTTTCAGCTCACTCCATGGAGCCTTTGTCAAGCCATGTCATGGCTTGACAAAGGCTCCATGGAGTGAGCTGAAACGTTGCTGTTACCACATGGGTGATTAAAATACCCTTTTTTCACGGATATTTGAGTACTGCCTTGGCCTTTTTTTACACATATCTATCTATCTGTCATTTTACCTCTGATTTTGTTACAGCTGGGGTGAGCTGACAGCTGAGGAAGACAACGGGATGCTCCTCCCTGTTGACTTCCTGGGACAGTACAGCACCGAGGACTCCTTTGGAGGCATCCATCTGTACTATAAATTCCGCTTGAAGTTGGGCGTCACCAAAACCGGGGACCCACACAGGGCCGATTTCAAAGCGGAGAACGCCTTTTCCGCCCGATCATCCCAGTGAACAATCACAGACTTATGTCCCTTCAAGAGCCCTGTCAATGGCGTGGCTATCGTAGAAAAGTGGGGGACAAACCTCATGTAATAGCCCACCATACCCAGGAACGACTTTACTTGCCTAGAGGTGACAGGTCAGGGCCAATTCCGTATCGCCTCTGTTTTGTTTACTTGGGGTTTGATGACTCTGCGCCCAATGACATACCCTAGGTATTTAGTCTAATCTAACCCTATCACACATTTCTTTGGGTTAGCTGTTAGTCCAGCCTTCCGAAGGGAGTCCACTATGGCCTGTACTTTGGGCAGGTGACTTTCCCAATCGATACTGTGAATGACAATATCATCCAGGTGAGCCAAGGCGTACCGCTGATGTTAACGAAGCACAATGTCCATTACACGTTGAAAAGTGGCGGGGGTGCCATGCAGACCAAAGGGTAACACCTTATACTGATACAGCCCCTCAGGCGTGATGAAGGCAGTTTTCTCTTTGGCAGCCTCCATTAAGGGCCTTTTGTGAGGTCCAAAACAGAAAAATACCATGCTTGTCCTAACTTCTCGATTAACTCATCCACCCAGGGCATGGGATATGCATCGTATTTAGATATCTCTTTCAGCTTGCGAAAATCGTTACAAAACCGTAACGTCCTGTTCGGCTTGGGTATTAAGACTATAGGACTGGCCTACTCACTTTTAGACTCCTCAATGACGTCTAGTCGCATCATTAGCTGCACTTCCTCCGAGATAACTTGTTGCTGAGCCTCGGGTACCCGGTATGGCTTTAACCGGACTTTTGCTTGAGGCTCAGTGACAATGTCATGCTGGATTGCGGAAGTGCGTCTAGGGAGGTCCGAGAACACATCCGTGTTCCGACTAATGAACTCCCTGGCCTCCTGAGCCTGTTTAGAGGTGACGCTGTCAGCAATTATTACTGTGGAAACCGCTTCCCTTGCATCAGACAGAGGAGCCGGAACCTCTTCCCCTAGAAAACCGTCTTCAGTACAGGTCTCCCTATCTTTCCAAGGTTTTAGTAAATGAACATGGTAAACCTGCTCTGGCTTTTGTCGCCCTGGCTGCTGTACCTTCTAATTTACCTCTCCAACTTTCTCGAGTACCTCGCAGGGCCCCTGCCACCTAGCCAGGAACTTACTGTCCACGGTCGGTACCAGAACCAAAACCTGATCATCTGGGTTAAAGATTCAGACCCGGGCCTGCTGATTATAGATCCGACTCTGGCTCGCTGAGCGGCCTCCATATGCTCCATGACAAGAGGCAAAATTGTCTCTATCTGCTGTTGCATCTTGGTAACATACTCAAGTACACTTCTATGCGGAGAGGTTTGCTGTTTTCATGCCTCTTTGGCTATGTCCAACAAACTGTGAGGATGTCTGTCATATAGCAATTCGAAGGGCAAGAACCCAGTAGAGGCCTGGGGCACCTCTTGCACAGCGAACATGAGATAGGGCAGATGAAGGTCCCAGTCCTTCCCATCTTTAGACACCATCCTTTTTAACATTTTTTTTATGTTTTATTAAACCTTTTAACCAGACCAACCATTTGCGGATGGTAAACGGACGTCCGTAACTGTTTGATATGCAGCAACTTACAGAGCTCCCTCATGACCATAAAAGGGGTCCCCTGGTCAGTCAGAACCTCTTTAGGTAGCCCCACTCGGGAGAACATTTCCATTAGCTCCTTAGCTATCAGTTTAGCCGATTTATGTCGCAGTGGCACCCCCTCTGGGTACTGATTGGCGTAATCTAGGACGACCAGGATGTGTTGGTGTCCTCTAGCGGACTTCGGTACTGGGCCTACGAGGTCCATCGTGACTCGCTCAAACGGTACCTCGATGATCGGGAGAGGTACCAAGGGACTACGGAAAAGGTGCTGCGGGCTAGATGCTTGGCAGGTCGGGCAAGACTTACAGAATTCGTCCACCTCTCTAAACACACTGGTCCAGTAAAATCTTTGTAGTATCCGGTCCTGTGTTTTCTGCATTCCTAGATGCCCCCCGAGAACATGTTGGTGGGGTAACTCTAACACGAGTTTGCGATAAGCCTGGGGCACCACCAACTGTTCAATGGGTTCACCCCGCAGCTGGTTTACCCGATACAACATATCCTGATGAACCACAAAACGGGGGAACACTGACTCTGCCCCAGCTTGTTGTGGTTCACCACCTACTATTAATGCATTTTCCCAGGCTTTGGATAGGGTTGGGTCCCCGTGTTGTGCAGTACCAAAATTATCCCCGGAGACATTGAGGTCTGCAAACTCAGGCCCCGGCAGCAAGTCCTCCACGTCTCCCACCATAACAGTCAGTGGGGTTGTCTCCCCCTCTTCCACCGAAGTGGCGGTCACCTCTACTGCTGGCCCTTAGGCCTCGGGTTCCCAGGGTTCTGGCATCCCCCCGAGCAAGGCCACTCTGCTGGGGTTACACCTGTCTCATGGGTATCAGTCACTTTCGTAGCAGGCCACAGTGACGGGAAACCCGGGAAGTCTCTCCTGATTATAAGTTCGTAGTGTACGTTTGTGGCAACTACCACTTTGTGAGTCCACCTGCCGTCCCCCGTGGTTATAGACACCAGGCTGGTGGGATAGTCTTTTAACCAGTTGCCGCACACCTAACGCCGAAAGGCGTCATCTCTGCGGCGCTCTCCGGCTACACTAACGCCGATTGGCATCATCTCGCGTGAGCCGAGATTTCCTGTGAACGTGCGCACACAGGAGCGCGCGTTCACAGGATCGCGTACTGCACAAGTTCTTCTACAGCCTGCCGGCCGCGATCATTGGCTGGCAGGCTGTAGATTTTTGAATCGACGAATGAAATGGTTATGTCAGACGCTATTTTGAAAATATCATCTGATATAACTGCTGCCTGGTCCTCTGGTGGTCCCTTTCGCTTGGAGCGACCACCAGAGGACACAGGCAGCTCAGTAAGTAGCACCACACTACACATTACACATTACCCTGTCATTTATTAACCCCTTATTTAGCACCTGATCACCCATATTAGACTCCCTGATCACCCTGATCACCCCCTTGTCCACCCCCCTGTCACTGATCACCCCCCCTGTAAGGGTCCCTCATCCCTGCCAGTTAGTTAGCTACTTGCTAGGTAGTTTAGCGCCCAGCCCACCGCACCGCAGTCACTGATTAGTCGCTGATTAGCGTCATCGCTGTCGCTAATCAGCACTAGTACTATATAGTATCTGTAAGTGATCAATACTGATCGCAATCAGATCTATATAAGTACATTAGGGTCACCTTAGGTTCTACAAAAAACGCAGTGTTCGCCCGATCAGGCCTGATCTTGTGCGCACACTTGCGTTCAGTCCGCCCCACCGCAGTGACAGAAATAATTTTTTTATGATCACTGCAAAAACACCGTAAAATCGCTGCGCCGCTATAAAGATCACTTTTGAGCTTTTTGGATCTTTATTAGCGATCGCAGCTTTACTTCGCAAGCACTCCTTTTTACTAGGTAGGTTTGCTCTTTTTCCCAGGTAGTCTCAGAGGAATACCCCCTAAATTTTGTGAACCCAAAATGTCAAACAAGAGGTATTCCGCTGAAGAGGCCTACAGGATTCTGGCCGTGATGGATGAAAGCGATGGGGACGCCTCATCCGCTGAATCTAGTGGTTCAGAATATGAACCTGTAGACAGCAGTGGCACTCTAACCGCTAGCGAAGATGACGAGGTAGAGGTCCCTGCTACGGCCAGACGTACCCGATCCCAAGAGTTCTGCCTACCCTGCATGATGATCCTCATTTGCAGCAGAGTGGTGCTAGCGCTGATCTTGTTTATGGTGCGGCATACACCAGCAGCGCAGCACACCCTGGACCTTCTACCAGCACTGCCGTATTCCCTGGTGAAGTGGCGAGCACCAGAAGGGCAGTTCCAGCTGGTACGGTGGCACGTGCAATAACTCCCCTGTCGCAGCCACCGCGTTCACAGGCCCGTAGAACCCTTAGTCTCCCAGAGGTGCTGGCAAATCCTAATTCGCAATCCCCTGCTTCCGCCGCACCCGTATTGCCCCCTTTCACCGCCCAGTCTGGAGTTCGCGTGGAGACGGCTCATTTAGGATCAGCCCTTCAGTTTTTTGAGCTGTTCTTCACCGCGGATCTCTATGACCTAGTTGTGGCAGAAACCAACCGCTATGCCACACAGTTTATTACCACCAATCCGGAAAGCTTCTATGCCCAGCCTTTCCGGTGGAAACCAGTCACAGTTTCAGAGTTTAAATTTTTTTTGGGCCTTCTCCTCAGCATGGGTCTAACTAAAAAAATGTATTGCGGTCATATTGGTCTAAAGACCCAATACATTACATGCCCATGTTCTCTGCTGCAATGTCTAGGGCATGTTTTGAGGCCATCATGTGCTTTATGCATTTTACGGACAATAGCACCTGTCATCCAAGAGGCCACCCTGCTTATGACCGGCTCCATAAAATTCGGCCCCTCATAGACCATTTGTCATCCAGATTTGCAGATGCGTATACCCCTAATCAAAACATCTGCATAGACGAGTCCCTAGTACATTTTACCGGGCGCCTTGGCATAAAACAGTACATCCCCAGCAAGCGCGCCCGGTATGGGGTCAAACTGTATAAGCTCTGTGAAAGGGCCACAGGCTATACATATCGTTTTAGGGTCTATGAGGGAAAAGACTCAAAACTGGAGCTGGTCGGATGTCCTGACTACCTGGGGAGCAGTGGCAAGATTGTCTGGGACTTGGTGTCACCCTTACTCCACAAGGGGTACCACTTATACGTGGACAATTTTTACTCAAGCGTGGCCCTCTTTCGGCACTTACATCTAGTCGGAATTCAATGCTGTGGCACAGCGCGACCTAGTCGCCGGGGCTTCCCCCAACGGCTCGTTAGTACCCGACTTGCATGGGGGGAGAGGGCTGCCTTGTGTGACCAAGAACTGCTCGCGGTGAAGTGGAGGGACAAGAGGGACGTTTACCTTCTGTCCACCATTCACGCAGACACGACTGTCCAAATTGAACGGGCAACTGGAGTTATTGTGAAACCCCTCTCTGTCCACGACTATAACCTTCACATGGGAGGGGTGGACTTCAATGACCAGATGTTGGCTCCCTATTTAGTTTCCCGACGCACCAGACGCTGGTATAAGAAGGTGTCTGTTTATTTAATTTAATTGGCGATGTATAATAGTTTTGTTCTCTACAGTAAGGCTGGGAGAACAGGATCCTTCCTAAAATTCCAGGAAGAGATCATTTCGGAACTCCTGTATCCAGGAGGGTCCGTGCCCCAAGTCCCTGTGAGCTACATGGCAGACACTTCCCGTCTGTCTATCCTGGTACCCCAACTCAACGTTCCCCAAGAAAAAGATGTTGTGTCTGTAGCAGGGGTGGAATAAGGCGTGACACCACCTTTTTTTGTCCTGACTGTCCTGACCAGCCTGCCCTATGCATAGGGGAGTGTTTCCGCAAGTTCCACACTCAGGTACACTATTAGTGTAGGGATTGCGTCACACAGGACAGGCACACAGGGGTCTTAGGGCCCTTTCACACAGAGCTGCCACAAACCTCTCCTTTCACCTGGGACAAAGTGCATAATATACTTCGCCACATCTCTGGGCGATTTGCGCTTTGTACATTGTCCCATGGGGAAGGAGAGGTTTGTCCTATAAAGGTAAAAAAAACAAGTTATTGTTCTGTTTCAAAAGTTTATAAAAGTTAATGTTCTCTAAGGTTAATGTTAATCAATTTATTGCGTTGCGGCCTGTTTTTTTTTTTTTCACCTTCTAGGTGGACCAAGCGATCAAGCAGCTGCAGCACTGATGTGCATTCTGACAGAAGCATTGCGCTGCTGTCAGATTACACAAAAGTCGGTGTATGCGGCGCTGCAAGACGAGATTTCTCCTCTGCAGTAAAAGATACGTTTGCCGAGGCATATGAGCTGAGGAGGCGGCGGTGTTCATATGCTTTGGCAAACACTTTGCATATATAAAAAAAAATAAAAAATCCCGGCAATGATTTATTCATCCACATCGATTGATGTGAATGGAGAAATCTGGTTTGCCAGGGCATACGAGCTAAGTGGGTATGGATGTTGGGCGCAGCTCCTATGTCCTGGCAGACGTTGATCGATGCGAATGAAGAAATCTGTGCCGTTCATTTTTTCTTTCAGCCCAGAGGCTGAACGAAAAAAAAAAATCTTATTACCCGTATGCTCAATATAAGGAGAATAGCAGAAACTCCTAATGCTGGCCATACATGTAATGACTGCGGAGACCCTCAAATGCCAGGGCAGTACAAACACCCCACAAATGACCCCATTTTGGAAAGAAGACACCCCAAGGTATTCGCTGAGGGGCATATTGAGTCCAGGAAAGATTGAAATTTTTGTCCCAAGTTAGCGGAAAGGGAGACTTTGTGAGAATAAACAAAAAAAATCAATTTCCGCTAACTTGTGCCAAAAAAAAAAAAATTCTTTGAACTCGCCATGCCCCTCATTGAATACCTTGGGGTGTCTTCTTTCCAAAATGGGGTCACATGTGGGGTATTTATACTGCCCTGGCATTTTAGGGGCCCTAAAGCGTGCGAAGAAGTCTGGGATCCAAATGTCTAAAAATGCCCTCCTAAAAGGAATGTGGGCCCCTTTGCGCATCTAGGCTGCAAAAAAGTGTCACACATGTGGTATCGCCGTACTCAGGAGAAGTTGGGGAATGTGTTTTGGGGTGTCATTTTACATATACCCATGCTGGGTGAGAGAAATATCTTGGTCAAATGCCAACTTTGTATAAAAAAATGGGAAAAGTTGTCTTTTGCCGAGATATTTCTCTCACCCAGCATGGGTATATGTAAAAAGACACCCCAAAACACATTGCCCAACTTCTTCTGAGTACGGCACCTGTGAAATCCAAAAGGTGCTCTTTGGAATGTGGGCCCATTTGCCCACCTTGGCTGCAAAAAAGTGTCACACATGTGGTATCGCCGTACTCAGGAGAAGTTGGGGAATGTGTTTGGGTTGTCATTTTACATATACCCATGCTGGGTGAGATAAATATCTTGGTCAAATGCCAACTTTGTATAAAAAAATGGGAAAAGTTGTCTTTTGCCGAGATATTTCTCTCATCCAGCATGGGTATATGTAAAAAGACACCCCAAAACACATTGCCCAACTTCTCCTGAGTACGGTGATACCACATGTGTGACACTTTTTTGCAGCCAAGGTGGGCAAATGGGCCCACATTCCAAAGAGCACCTTTTGGATTTCACAGGCCATTTTTTACAGATTTTGATTTGAAACTACTTTGCACGCATTTGGGCCCCTAAAAGGCCAGGGCAGTATAACTACCCCACAAGTGACCCCATTTTGGAAAGAAGACACCCCAAGGTATTCCGTGAGGGGCATGGCGAGTTCCTAGAATTTTTTATTTTTTGTCACAAGTTAGCGGAAAATGATGTTTTTTTTTTTTGTTTTTTTTTCTTACAAAGTCTCATATTCCACTAACTTGTGACAAAAAATAAAAACTTCCATGAACTCACTATGCCCATCATGAAATACCTTGGGGTGTCTTCTTTCCAAAATGGGGTCACTTGTGGGGTAGTTATACTGCCCTGGCATTTTAGGGGCCCAAATGCGTGGTAAGTAGTTTTAAATCAAAATGTGTAAAAAATGGCCTGTGAAATCCGAAAGGTGCTCTTTGGAATGTGGGCCCCTTTGCCCACCTAGGCTGCAAAAAAGTGTCACACATGTGGTATCGCCGTACTCAGGAGAAGTTGTGGAATGTGTTTTTGGGTGTCATTTTACATATACCCATGCTGGGTGAGATAAATATCTTGGTCAAATGCCAACTTTGTTTACAAAAATGGGAAAAGTTGTCTTTTCCCAAGATATTTCTCTCACCCAGCATGGGTATATGTAAAAAGACACCCCAAAACACATTGCCCAACTTCTCCTGAGTACGGCGATACCACATGTGTGACACTTTTTTGCAGCCTAGGTGGGCAAAGGGGCCCACATTCCAAAGAGCACCTTTAGGATTTCACCTGCAATTTTTTACAGATTTTGAATTCAAACTACTTACCACACATAAGGGCCCCTAGAATGCCAGGGCAGTATAACTACCCCACAAGTGACCCCATTTTGGAAAGAAGACACCCCAAGCTATTTCGTGATGGGCATAGTGAGTTCATGGAAGTTTTTATAGTTAGTGGAATATGAGACTTTGTAAGGAAAAAAATAAATAAAAATAAATCATCATTTTCCGCTAACTTGTGACAAAAAATAAAAAGTTCTATGAACTCACTATGCCCATCAGCGAATACCTTAGGGTGTCTACTTTCCGAAATGGGGTCACTTGTGGGGTTTTTCTACTGTCTGGGCATTGTAGAACCTCAGGAAACATGACAGGTGCTCAGAAACGAGGTAGGGAGAGAAAAAAGGAGGGTTAATCCTGTACTCCAAAAATAGGAGGTATGGGATGAACAGACAGGGCGCCAGAGGTAGAGGACACAGTGGAGTGGGGGAAAAAAATAAATAAAAAATTACTAAATGGTAGAGTGTAGATACTATTGAATCGGAGATCAGAGTCCAAAAAGCAGGGCAGCCTAGGTGATAAACTATCTGCAAAAAAGCAGTATAGTAAAACTGGAGAGAAGTAAAGAGAAAGAAAAATCGCCAAATGGCGCCAACCGCTAATAACATGTAGTAAATACTATGGTGTAAAGTATCCCATGTAGTAAATACTATGGTGTAAAGTATCTGAAAAACAAGCGACCCACTCCCCCTTAGGCCCAACCCCAATCCGGTCCAAACTTTGTATGAAATCTACCTTTTACCTGCTAGAGAGTAAAAGTCCCCACCTCGAGAGCATGGTTCTCGATGAGTTTAAATCACTTACTACTAACAATAAGGCACCCTCTGATGTTAGACACCATAATTTAACCTCCAAGGAGAAAAAAGCTCTAAAAAGCTTGAGCAACAATAATGATATTGTCATTAAGAACGCTGACAAAGGAGGGGGAGTCGTAATTATGGACACTGACTATTATCTCAAAGAAGCCAACAAAATCTTTTCAGACCCAGGATATTACAGAACCCTAGATAGTGACCCGACTGATGTTTTTAAAATTGAACAAGGTTATTCCTCCGGGATCATAGATAAGAAAGAAAAACAATTCCTTATCCCTTTCCACCCGACCACTGCTATTTTTTATTTTCTTCCAAAAATCCACAAAAACGACAAGAACCCGCCGGGCCGACCAATTATTTCAGGGATTGACTCCCTTACCACTAATCTCTCAGCCTATGTGGATTCCTTTCTTCAAAAGTACGTTCAACTACTGCCGTCCTATCTAAGGGACTCGTCGCACCTAATTAATCTTCTGAAGAGTATACAGTGGCATGATAATTATATTTATGTCACCCTCGATGTGACCGCACTATATAGCAACATTAGACATGATTTAGGTCTAATGGCTGTTAAACATTATTTGGAAGGAGACCCACTACTACCTAACGAACAAAAGGAATTCATTTGTAAAGGGATTGATTTTATTCTACACCATAACTATTTAACTTTTAACGAGAAATTTTATATACAACGGAAAGGGAACGTGATGGGGACAAAATTTGCGCCATCTTACGCCAATCTCCTTATGGGTTGTTTCGAAGAACTACACAACCTTTTACATAACCCTAAGATTAAATTTTATCATCGCTACATAGACGACATTATTTTTATCTGGGAGGGCACTGATGTTGAACTTTTATATTTTTTTAATGCTCTTAATACCAACGATTGGGGCTTGTCTTTTAGCATTGACCACCATCCATTAGAAGCTAAATTCTTAGACATCCACCTCAATTCCATTAATAAGATTATCCACACAAAAACCTTTTTTAAGAAGGTGGATGCCAACAGTTTCCTCGATTTCACCAGCTGCCATTATCTGAAATGGAAAAAAAATATTCCTTTCAGTCAAATGAAGCGCCTAAGAAGGAACTGTTCTGACGATCATATCCTCAAAAGGCAATTAACTCTTCTGAAAAATCGCTTTAGAGAAAAAGGTTACCATAAACTACTTATAGCAGGATCCGAAAAACGGGCACTTTCACTTAACCAAGATGAATCATTAAAACCTAAGAATATTGCCAAAAATGACTGCCCCTTCGAAAGGATTGAAACCCAATCTTATCTGGTTACCAGATACAATACCGAACACAAAAAAATTAGGGAAATTTTAGTTAAACATTGGCCCATTCTACAAAAGGACCCTATACTAGGTAAAATACTCCCACCCATCCCTTCACTCACCTTTAGAAGAGCGCCTACTCTAAAAAATATATTGGCCCCTTGTCCCAAACTAAAACATAAACGTGCAAAAACGTCCATCTTTGGAGAACCTTCAACATCTATGCCAGCTGCTAGTCCGGGTATCTCTAAATGCTATAAGACTAGATGTAAATGTTGTAAAATGATCATATATGGTAGGAAGACAATTAATATTCCAGGAACAGATGAAGTGTTCACCCTCAGACACCATTTGAGCTGTAGCTCCACAAATGTTATATACCTGCTGGAATGTTCGTGCCAATTAAAATATATAGGTCGGACTACTCAAACAGTCAGAGAGCGTTTGAATGACCATAGGTCAAACATAAAAAGAAAGGTACTGACACATAGTGTCTCTAGACACTTTTCAGAGATCCATGATGGAAATCCGCAATTTCTTTCTGTCACCCCACTTGAATGGGTCCCTTCCTCTTTCCAGAACCTGGCGAGGAAGGAGATGTATTGGATCTATCGTATGAACACGTTAACACCCTTTGGCCTCAATGAGAGTCTTGAGTACACTAAATATTGATTAATTGTTCGTCCTACCGGTCTATTTATTTATTTATTCATTCATTGTAGTTCTAGAGCTATCATATTTTTTAATATTTATATTGTTTTGTTTTTCTATATACATATATTCATCTATTTATCCATATGTATGTATATATATATATACATATATATTTAAATATAACAATTATTTTTATAGTGGTTTTTTTTTTGTGTTTTTTTCCCATTCTCTTTTGTATAAGTGTACATAATTATATATTTTTATTTGTTCTACATTTATGAGATTTTCTCTATTTTATATATATGCATTTTTGTATTTTATATATATATATATATCTTTTACATCATGTTTTTCTTATATATATTTTTATTTTTTTACATTTTTTGTGTATATATATATATATATATATATATATATATATATTTTTTTTTTTGTGTACCTCTTACCTGTATTTATTATACCCTGATTTGATAAGGGACCCCTTACTAATTTTTACTATGCTCATTATTTTTATTTTTGTCACCACTACTAATTTATTAATGTATTCTGATATTTCGGTATACATATATATGGATATCTATTACATTCTACTTTTTAAGCTCTGGCTTTTTTGAACCTATAACACAATATTTCAAGCTTGTTGGCAGCCCTCCTTTTTTTCTTTTTTTCTTTCTGCAGGTTTTTTTTGTGGTGGAAAGCATCGTCTTTGATGCGTTCCATACACCGGAACCCCTGTTTGGCCCGATCCCCTGTGGTGGAACGCACCGCCTCCGATGCGTTCCAGGCATCCGAACTTCCGGTTCATATAATTTTTTATTTGTTCCTTCTTGTGTTATCCCCCATGCCCCTTAGTGTTTCAGTCCTTCTCATATATCGGCCCTGTGCTTACATATTCCTTTTGCTCTGCTACCACCGGCCTTCCCCCTGCGACGGGCATCTGGAACGCACTTCCGGTTATGCGTTCCACACACCGGAAGTTCCTCTGGCTGAGCTCGTTCTCAGCCACAGTGTTCCTTTCAGCCGTCCATATCCATAACAGGAATTAGTAAGACTACCCTAGATAGGCATTCTCTGTTTAATACATATGTCGCTCCATGTTTTTATTATTTGTATTATTTTTATATTGTGTATGCACTATGATTGATGTCACTTCCGGAAATGACACCCACCACTGTTTTGGCACCAAACACGCCTCCTTTTTCACTCTGATTCTGCTATATATGGTTGTATGTTTCTCTAATTCTTTGTATAAACCTATTACTGACTCTGCTCCTGAGGAAGGGGTTTGTGTATCCCCGAAACGCGTTGAGCCTACTTGATTTATTCACCTATTAAAGGGATTATACCTGAAGACCCTTGGTGTGGACTGCCGTATTTTCCTACTACTCTACATACGAACCAGGCGAGGGAGGCGGTTGTATTGGGTGTCTTGAGCTTTATCCCATTACACCCCTCCCTGGTGAAGTGAGTTTCGGTGTTAATCACCTTTTACTCTATATTCTTTTATACCAGTTGCTCCTCATGACCCCATAGGGGCTTTTTATTAATATATCTAACAGCGTTTCTTTTCCCGTATTTTGGGATACTTTACACCATAGTATTTACTACATGTTATTAGCGGTTGGTGCCATTTGGTGATTTTTCTTTCTCTTTAGGTGCTCAGAAAGTCAGAGCCGCTTCAAAAAGCGGAAATTCAAATTTTTGTACCATAGTTTGTAAACGCTATAGCTTTTACCCAAACCATTTTTTTTTTTTACCCAAACATTTTTTTTTTATCAAAGACATGTAGAACAATAAATTTAGAGAAAGATTTATATATGGATGTCGTTTTTTTTTGCAAAATTTTACAACTGAAAGTGAAAAACTTCATTTTTTTGCAAAAAAATCGTTAAATTTCGATTAATAACAAAAAAAGTAAAAATGTCAGCAGCAATGAAATACCACCAAATGAAAGCTCTATTAGTGAGAAGAAAAGGAGGTAAAATTCATTTGGGTGGTAAGTTGCATGACCGAGCAATAAACCGCTAAAGTTGTGGAGTGCCGATTTGTAAAAAAGGGCCTGGTCACTAGGGGGGTATAAACCTGTGGTCCTTAAGTGGTTAAGTCCCCATGAATGCACATGACCCCAACTTTCCAGCCAGTATACTCAGCGGACCGTACCAGGGGAGCCCTTACCAGGGAAAACAGACTCCCTGAGTCAAGCAGGGCCTCCACTGGAGTGTCTCCCACTTCCATCTGGCACAAGTGATTTAGAGTTTCTGGGGTACCTGTTGCACACAGCTTCCTGGCATATAGCGACTGATGGTAGCCATAGTTAGTGTTCATGGGCTCAACCCGATGGGGACAGTTAGCCCTTATATGCCCAGGCTCTGTCACCGCCAGTTCTGTGAGAAGGTCTGGCAGACGTCCTCCTCTACATCTTGCATGACGTTCTTTGTTTTGGTTTCACTTTGTCATCTCCTTTCCTTCTCCCAGGTGTCACCTATTTAGACTAATCATCTCCCTTTATATTCCCTCCCATACTGCCTCATTTTGCGGTTTATACTACTTCCTGGATGAAGTGTTCACTGCTGGATGCTGCTGCTGCTGATTGCGCAGATGTCTTTTTATGTATTGTGTTTCCTTGCTGGCTTTATTCTAGGTGACCCTGACTCCGTCCGTATTAAGTGCAGGGAGCCGGTGGTCGTGTCCCCTCACTATTATAGGGTTTTCAGGTGTCACACAGTCTTAAGTACGTGGGCATGCAATTGTCTACCATTGAGACCCTTACATGGGCATAGCAGTCAGGGAGAGCTCTTAGGGTTTTATAGGGCTCACCTATATGCTCCTTAGTTTGGGATCAAGCCAGTCGGACGTTTATTTATAAGTTCCAGCTATCTGCAACATCATCCGTGACAGGCTCCTGACTCCGCCAGCAGACTATAGGAGCCAGGTCCGCAGTGGGTACATCCTGGGCGGGTTTTGACGGCTCAAACCTCCGGGCTTGGGGTGGAGATTTCCGGGGTTTGACTGGCCCCCTACCGAAAGAAACGCCCTTTAGATTTCTGGTAGCCTCATAGTATTAAAACAGGTCCACCATCTCAAGGGCATTTCCAGGAGACACCTAGCCAATCCAGTGCTGGAGAGGGGGTGGCAAAGCCCTCCAGAACATATCAGCTAACAGACGATCCAGCATAGCAGTGGGGCTCAGCACGTCAGGCTGTAGCCACTTTTGCAAGAGGTGAAGTAAGTTATAATAAGTAAGTCTCACGGGCTCAGATGTGTTGAACCCCCACTGATGCACTTGCTGGGCCCGGACCAACACATTCACCCCCAGTCTTGCCAGAATCTCACCCTTGACTTTCTGGTAGTTGACCGCTTGATCATCCGGCAAGTCGAAATACACCCACTGGGAATCGGATGCCAGGAACAGAGCGACGACCTCAGCCCACTGATCTCGGGGTAGATTCTCCCTTGTGGCCAACTTCTCGTACATCGCCAGGTAGGTTTCGATGTCATCTGAGGGTGTCATCTTGGGGATTGCCGCACGGACCGCTTTCCGGACATCATGAACACTCTGGGTCGTTCCTGTCATCTGTAAATCCATCACGTGTTGTAACAGCAGCTGGTTTGTTTCTTGCTGGTGTTGGTTAGCCTCCACGAGGTTCAACCCATCTGAGCCCGTGAGACTTACTTACTTATTATAACTTACTTCACCTCTTGCTTTAATTACAGCCTCCATTTTGTCACGTGACACAGGTTTGAATTTAGCTGTTTTAATCCAAGACATCCAGCCGTGCCCGAAAACAAAAATATTTTGGCGTTTATGCCAGCCTTTCTGCGCGTGCCCACATCCTCCACCAGTCCGGTGTTTGACCCCACCTGGCTGCAAATCAGCCCAGCAAACCGCTTCTGTAGGGAAAAGGAACCATCGGGTGTCCCGGGCATTTCTGTCTTTGGCCTGGCTCATCTACTTGAGAGGGGAGTGGTTAGTCACCAAGCAGAATTTTCTCCCCAACAAATAATAGCAGAGGGACTCAAGTGCCCACATGATAGCCAGGCACTCTCTCTCCACTATACTGTACTTGGTCTCGGCTGGTGTCACGATCCCTACTCAATAGGTCACGTCACTGGGGTGAATTATACTAGTGAGCTCATCAAGTTACCACATAAATTCCCACCCACCTATTCTAGATGACGGAATTACGGAATCCTACCGCGCCTGCAAGAAGAGAGCCGTTTGAAGATGTGTTGGTCGCTTCCGATATGAGATCATTCTAGCAACCAACCTATCGACAGCCGCCCTCCGGATCCAGCCTCAGGGAACACCTAGACCGACAGGTGTCCGACTACATCGGGCTAAAGGCAGATGCTCTGACTACTGGGTGTGCAGGCTTGACCTGTGGCCAGGGCTGGCACAATTTGCCATGGAACTCTTGGCTTGCGCCTCGTTGAGTGTCCTGTCTGAAAGGACGTTCAGCGCAGCAGGGAGGGTCGTGACCGATAAGCGCACTCGCCTAGCTCACGACAGTGTGGACTTCCTCACATTTCTAAAAATGAATGAGGCATGGATCTTGGAGGAATTCAACAGCTGTGACGACCACGTGTAATTGAATTTCCTCATAACAGCCCACACATATCCGCCACCACCCAGAACAAAGAATGGTCCTTGTCTTATGTATATACAGCGGTATAAAAGGCCTTTTCTGTCAGGTGAATGCCTAATTTTTAGGGCCTGTACTGGCCTACAGTAAGATTTGTATCCAGTGACCGCCTAATGTACCTCTAGCCACATCATCACAAGTTATTTTCTGTCAGGTGAATGCCTAATTTTTGGGGCCTGTACTGGCCTACAGTAAAATTTTTAGCCAGTGACCGCCTAATGTACCTCCAGCCACATAATCACAAGTTCTTTTCTGTCAGGTGAATTCCTAATTTTTGGGGCCTGTACTCCAGTGGCCTACAGTAAAATTTTTATCCAGTGACCGCCTAATGTACCTCCAGCAACATCATCACAAGTTCTTTTCTGTCAGGTGAATGCCTAATTTTTAGGGCCTGTACTGGCCTACAGTAAAATTTGTATCCAGTGACTGCCTAATGTACCTCCAGCCACATCATAACAAGTTCTTTTCTGTCAGGTGAATGACTAATTTTTGGGGCCTGTACTAGCCTACAGTAAAATTTTTAGCCAGTGACCGCCTAATGTACCTCCAGCCACATAATCACAAGTACTTTTCTGTCGGGTGAATGCCTAATTTTAGGGGCCTGTACTCCCGTGGCCAAAAATAAAAATTTTCTAGGCTCCAGCAGGGCACGTTTTTGAGAGTTTCCCTTTAAGACGCATAAAAATGGCCCCTGATTAAAATACATATTTTTTGTGGGAATTTTTACCAATGATCGCCCTCTGGTATGTCACTGTCCATTATGTGGGACTATTTGTGCACTTCTAGTAAGTATTTGGTGGCTGCAAATATGACCTAAAGGTTTTTCAGATTCGCCTTCCATTGAAGTCAATGGGGCCCGTCGCGGATGCGCGGTTCGCGAACATTTGATTGCGAACGCACGTTTGCGAACCGTCCCGGCTGATGTTCGTCCATCACTACCCAAAAGGTCTATAAGAAGGCAAACATTCCATTGACAATCACTTACTACTAGAGTCTATTTTTACACAGTAAATTCACAAATATCCTATTGGACCAAACTGATAATATGTTCTTGGGGTGCAAGGATAATCATACAAATAAAAGACATGTACATGTTCTGCATAGATGGGGAACTCCTGGAATACTACTACTTCTACTACTACTACTAAAAATAATCATCATAATAATAATGATTTCCTCTGGTCTTTTCAAAGAACCAGTCTAAAGCAGGCCATAAATCTTATTCATCTGACAGCTATTTCTCCCAAACCCCCATACACATGCATGTTACTCTGGGCCAAGTGTGCACGTGTTCTGAATGAGTAGATGGAGTGAGTGGCCAGACACCTCTGGTGACAGCTCATATTCCTGAAAATATAAGCATTGGGCATGTTGAATTTCAACTGCCTAATCCTTCTCTCTCTTTCATCATCTGCTGTTGGGGTCATGCAAAAATCTGTGGGTTTGGCCGACATTAATGTGTATGACCAGCTTAACAGTGACTACAGTCAGAGGCAAGACAAGATCTCTTGGTGCTCAGGGCCTTATAACATGGGTGATTTAAAAGAAATATCCTCTAACATGAAATGTGAAACTTCTTGAAACTCTATACAACAAGGTGATATAACAATCAAAGTATCTTTTAATTCAATGTCCCCTACAGCAATCCAATACTGTGAATTACGGAGCTCACTGGAGTAATGTTTCTAAACTGGTATAGATTTCCTTCATTGAGTTGACAGTCATTATTATTTACAAGTCAGGAAAAAAGCAACATTAAAATCAAATCTCTGTGACCGCATTCAGAAATCTCTCTGCAAATAGATGCTGACAAGTACTAAGGTTAATTGAAAACCTCTTTACTGATGAAAATGTTCCAGTGAATGATTGTGCTATAGGTATGAACCCTTAGGTCAAGCGAGCACTGGTGATTGGCTTTACCAATAGCTAAAGGCTTTATCCTACAATAGTAAGTGATGGCACTTATTGCTCAGGGGAGCCTTACTGCTGGGGCCCCACCAATCCTCAGACTAAGTTAGCACTGAGGCCTCTTCAAGTGGTTATCCCATGACTAATGTAAAAAATGAAAATCAGACATCATACAGTACATGACAACCTCTTTCTAACAAAGCTAGAACCAGCCTTGTACCTCACATGGATCCAGAGATCTCCTCATTTATTGCTCTGCTAGATTTATATCAAACTGACAGCTCAAGGGGCGTGTCTTTTCTGCTACAGCTAAGGAGGCGTGTCTCAGCTCTCCCTATCACAGCTCAGGAGGCAGTTGAAGAATGAAACTGAGCATGTGCGACCATATCAGTGAGCACAAAAAAAAAGAAAAAACAGCAGGTGGTGCTATACAAATACATTTAATTGAAAACTCAGTGACAATGCAAAATTTTTAATTACATGCAACTACAAAAGAATCCAGATTCAGGTGCTGGTTTGAAATCTGTAGAAAATGTTTCATTGGACAATCCCTTTCAGTATTGCTCTGCACATTAGTGATTCCAGCAACTTGCCAGGTTGCAGCTGTTTTTCAGTAGCAGAATACATATGGTAGAGGTTGTATAATCATCAAAATAATGGAATTTTTTATTTATTTAAAACTTTATTCAGTTAAAACCTTCTGCCTGTCTGGCTAATTAGATTTTCATCAAATAAATGTCACGGACGTTCTCACGACAGGTGGCAGGAGATCGGTCAGAATGGCAACACATGGTTTGATCTGTCAGGTTTTCCCTGTAGATCAATAGGTGTCTGTGTTATTTCTGGTAATGGCCACGCCCCTTACCTCAGTTGTTGCTAATGTGGTCATTTAACCTTCCTTATTTGTTGTTGCTTGCCCCACAATGGTGTGCAGTTTATAGCTTCAGTTTCAGTTGTGGAGAGCCGGTGTGTGGATCTCGGTGGAGTTCCTGGTGCTTCTATAGCCCCTGTGGCGATGTGAACTGTAAAAATGCATGGGAAAGGGGTATATCTCTTCCAGGTTCCTCAATTGGCTGAGGTGGGTAAAATCCAGAATGACGCTGGCTTCAGTAAATATAATTGCTGAAGCTATTTTCTTTATTTATTCAGGGCTGGATTTTACTTGGATTGGGATGGTAGGTTTTGTCAGTGGGACCTCCCAATCCACCCCCCAGTCCGGTGTAGGTTTTCCCTAGCAGTAAGGGATCCGCAGGTGAGGCCTGCTCTAATCAGGCTGGGATAAATCCCCTCCCAGTGTGTCAGTCTGGGAAGAGAGAGAAAGTCATTTGGAACAGAGACCTGCAGAGGCTCTGTGAGTGTGGTCTCAGCCGGGCAAGGCTGAGGGGCCACGAGACTGGGAGATAGCCTGGAATTTGAGGGACTCTTATTTGCTACAGCCTCGAGGCTGCTGGACTATTGTGCTGAGAAAGCCGCACCTGAAACAGTGTGTGAACTGTGATGTATAGGGGAGTCAGAGAGACACGCCTTATTTGTTTAGTTAGTGCCTAGACGGGCAGGTGTTTCTTTTCCTTTGTTTGTGCTGGTGTGTGAAGACTGCCAAATAAATGCACTGTTTGGACCTTAAACCTGGTGTCCGTGAAGAAGTCTGTGAGTACGACCCCCTGAGAGAGAGCGATCCCTGACAATTGGTGGAGGATGCGCGCACCAGCAAGTGTTGTCCATGCTGAAGGCTGCGGAATTGCTGGGCAGTGTCCATGTTAAAAAGGCACAAAGTGTTGCTAGGGGCAACGGAAGGTCAAAAAGACAGAGTGTTGCTAGGAGCAATGACAAGGCAGAAAGAGCAAGTGCTGCTGACTGCTGCTGAATTGTTGTGTGGAGTTTAAAGGGCCGGAAGCCCAAGTAAAAGAGACTGACCTGTGGGGAATTTTTTATACTTTTTTGCTGTGTTGCTAGAGGACTGTCTGGGGTGGATGGAGGATTTCAGCAAGCAACTGATACAGGCCAATCTGAAGGCTAGCCAAATGCAAGTGATGTGGCAACAGGAGCAGGAAAAGCTCATGGGCGGGTTGGACAGACAAAGAGACGTCCTAACCCAAGGCATTTCCCATGGTAACATCTGTGCTGAGGAACTGGGCAGTGACCTCGTGACCAGGAACCAAGAACTGCAGGTTCTCAGGATGCGGTTGAATGCAGAGGGGGAAGCTTTGAGGGCGCAAGTGCAGCTGGCCCTGGAGACTAAGTCTTCAACACTGAGGGGGCACTTTGCAAAAGTAAAAGTCCAAGGTGTCAGTAATGTACCTGGAGTTCCAGAGAAGGTGGTGTATGCCGTTGCCAAGGGCAACTGATGGTAAGAGAGTGATATGGAGAGCAGTGTGGCTCTCAAGAGTTCAAGTGTTTACGGCCAGTGTGTACAGAGTCCTAGAGAGGAAGTGTGGAGGTGCCATAAGGCTATTGCTGGGAGCCAACCACGACTGCATGCAGCTGTCACGCAGCAGAGAGTGCTGCTGGAGATGCCGTCAAGTCAAAAAGTGTGCACCTGATTGTCCTATGGCCGGGAGTCAAAGGCGGGAGGTTCCTAGTGTCCAGAAGAAGGATGGTGACCTCGGGGAAGATATTCCTAGAGCTCCCTCATCGCCTGGGACTGACAAACCTGTGACATCTGTGGGTGAGACTGTTCCTATGATTGCTTGTGTAGCTGGGGACTATGTGTAGGACACTCATACGGATAGCAAGGTCTATCCTGTGGCTCTCAATGAGGGTGAGATGCCAGTGAAAACTGGGACTTGTGAACTTGATGTTGGAAAAAGACTCATGCATGAGGGAATGTTTGGCCGGGATCTCCCCTTGTTTTGGGACTTGTGGCAAAATGGAAACACTTCTGCAGAAAGTGACGTAACTCCTGCAGAACCTGTACATATCCCTTTAAATGAGAGTGTAAGGAAAAACACATTGAAAACAATGGTGTTAATAAGGTGCAAAGCGGTTGTGCCAAGTTTGCGGAAATGCATAATGAAAATGTGATGTCATGTGAAATATGTGATGATGATGACATGCCTCTTCCGTTGCAGGTTGTGGTCAGGGTAGTAGCAGCGCCTGGGGGTAAAAATGTAAATGATGCAGAAGTGCTGATAAATGTGGAGAGAACACAGCAGGGCCAGATGGTGTACCGCACGTACCAGAGGTGGATATGCAGTCTCCACGGTGTTCTATGGTTAATAAAGAAATGTTCAAGGTGGGGATTAGCTCATGTGTGGACCCAGAGGTCAAAATTGATAATGACATGAGTGGTATATGTGAGATAAGTGCTGTGACTAATAGCAACTCAGAGAGTGAGGCTGCCATGTCAAGGTCCGCTGAAACTACGGTGGTTACTAGTAGCGACCAGACGACAGTTATACCTGACAAGACAAGAGTTAAGTGGGGAGACGTCAGCCTAGTGTCTGAGACCGATGCCCAGGCAGTGATAGATGACCTGACAGGTCAGTACGGCTGCAAACTTGAAGATGTTTTCGCCCGCTCCGCACAGTCCCTAGATACACTAGAGAGGGGACTAGCTGTTTTCGCAGAGCAATTGGAGAAAGCTCCAGAGGAGACTCAGAAAGAGATGAATGAACTAAAGGATCTAGAGCAGTGATCAGCAACCTTCGGCACTCCAGCTGTGGTGAAACTACGACTCCCAGCATGCACACTTGCCTAGCTGTTTTCAGAACTCCCATAGAAGTGAATGGAGCATGGTGGGAGTTGTAGTTTCACCACAGCTGGAGTGCCGAAGGTTGCTGACCGCTGATCTAGAGTCACAAATAGAAGCGGAAATTCTCCAACTTCAAGAGGAACTTGCAGCTTCAGAGTGATCCAGACATCATGCGGAGCAGGAAAGAGATGAGCTGGCTGATGAGGTCTAAAACAGCATCTCAGGAAAATCTGCTCTCTTGGAGGAAGCCAGGATTGCTCAACTTGATCAAGAGTTGCGTGATCGGATGGTGGACCTGGACCACCAGAGACAAATTGTTTCTAAGTTGGAGAAGACACAGAAGAAGTTTGACCAGCTCCTGGCTGAAGAGAAAAACATCTCGGCCCGGTATGCTGAAGAATGTGACCGAGCGGAGACTGATGCTCAGGAGAAGGAGACCAAGGCCCTCTCCTTGGCTAGAGTCCTTGAAGAAGTACTTGAGGAGCGAGATGAATTTGAGAGGCTGAACAGGCAACTTAGAGCAGAGATGGAAGATCTCATGAGCTCAAAGGATGACGTCGGGAAGAACGTCTATGAGCTGGAGAAGTCTAAGCATGCTTTCGAGCAGCAGGTGGAAGAAATGAGGACTAAACTTAAAGAGTTAGAGGCAATAGCTTCTCGAGATGACAGATTGGCTCCATTAAAGGAAAATGAGAAACCTGAAGAGGAGAATCCTCTGAAAGATGCCAAGAAGTCTAAGCCAGAGCCTGTTACGAATGGGTCTGGAGATGGTAACGCTGTGGTGCCGGCCGAGGCAGAGAAGATGGAAGATGGTTCTGCGGAACCAGGTAATGGGGCTGATATGGAGGCTGAATCCAAGAGACTCATGGTAGTGAGTAGCCAGGACCTGGTCGTGAAAGATGTCCCCTCTGCCGTCAATGCCATCCAGAAAGCCAGCGGTCTGCTGGGGAAGAAATACGAGGAGACAGACGACCAGCAGGCCGATGTTGTCTACTACTGTGAGATGGCTCTCTTAGAGCCTGCACAGATGGAGAATGATATCCTGGGTGACTCTTTGGAGGGAATGCCAGAAGATGAAGAGTCTGATAAGGACCCCAGTATCCTCAGTGCCTCCAACCTTGTTGACAAAGAAAAGGAGGAGTTAAGAATGCAAGTATATAATGCCGTGTCTGAGAAGGATGAGAAGGCTAACAAAGTGAATGAAGACTCCAAAGGAAGCTCAAAGGCTGAAGAAGCTAAGGCCGATGAGTTGGAGTGGGAGAAATCCTTGGATGTTCCAGATACCAAAGATAAGGCTGAAGAAAAGTCTGCCAAAGTGAGGAGAGCCACTGAAGAAGCAGAAACTGAAGCCAAACCTCAGGTAACCCCTGTGGACACTAAAGAAAAAAGAGAGGTGCTATCTGTTGATAGAATAAAGAAACAAAGTGAGTGTGAAAACCAGGTGACATCAGAGTGGCTGATGGGTGGTATAAAACTGACCAGCCGGAACTCCAACAAAATGAGGAGGCGGGAGCTCCCCGTGGAAAACGCGGCTGTAAAGTTTGCGGAAGTTAGAGGTCGTAGGCCTAAGAAGAAATCTGGAAAAGGAGCAAGACAGAAAGCTAAGAAGTTCTCCAGCGAAGAGGAGAAGGAGGAGTCCCTTAGACACTGTCTGCTAGGTAGAAAGTCAGTGTTTATGAAAAACCAAGCCTGGGGGTGGCAGAATAGAGGGAAATATGTGACACTGGCCACATCTTCCAGAGGGCATTGTATGATGTGGAAAAATCCCCAGACCTCCGGTCTGAAGAAGAGCAGCGGGGGATATGAACTGTAAAATGTATGGGAAAGTCCCGGAAGGGGGGTATATCTCTCCCAGGTTCCTCAATTGGCTGAGGTGGGTGAAATCCAGAAAGACACTGGCTTCAGTAAATATAGTTGCTGAAGCTATTTTCTTTATTTATTCAGGGCTCGATTTTACTTGGATTGGGATGGTAGGTTTTGTCAGTGGGACCTCCCAATCCACCCCCCCAGTCCGGGGCAGATTTTCCCTAGCAGTAAGGGATCCGCAGGTGAGGCCTGCTCTAATCAGGCTGGGATAAATCCCCTCCCAGTGTGTCAGTCTGGGAAGAGAGAGAAAGTCATTTGGAACAGAGACCTGCAGAGGCTCTGAGTGTGGTCTCAGTCGGGCAAGGCTGAGGGGCCACGAGACTGGGAGATAGCCTGGAATTTGGGGGACTCATATTTGCTACAGCCTGGATGCTGCTGGACTATTGGGCTGAGAAAGCCACACCTGAAACAGTGTGTGAACTGTGATGTATAGGTGAGTCAGAGAGACACGTTATATTTGTTTAGTTAATGCCTAGACCGGTAGGTGTTTGTTTTGCTTTGTTTGTGCTGGTGTGTGAAGACTGCCAAATAAATGGACCGTTTGGCCCTTAAACCTGGTGTCCGTGAAGAAGTCTGTGAGTACGACCCCCTGAGAGAGAGCGATCCCTGACACCCCTTTGAAGTTAAGTCTTTCTTTTGCCTTTTGTATTTTGTTTGGGTTCTGTGTGTTGCATTTCCCTATTGTTTGTATTAGGCCTGTAGGAGACCTCAGTCTCATGCCTGCCATTAGTACCAGGGTCTTATAGGGTTAGATAGGACTCTAGGCATTCCTAGGTATGAACACACCTACCTCTGGGGTCTGTTCATACTGGTAGACAGTCAGGATTTTGGTTAGGGTTTTACTAGGAGGTGTCTATCTTCCTTCCCTAGTTCTCAGGCCTGATTCCTTGTTCCCCCCTTCCGTCTTATGCTTGGTGTGGGAGGGAAACACCAGTTAGGTGTGGTGTTTCCCTCCCACACCGAAGCGTGACATTATAAATTGCCAAACCGTAATTTTTTGTTTGTGTGCAGCAATGGATCCTATTGCTGCACTGGCAGGTCAGCTGCAAGGGCTATCTTTGGAGGTAGCTGACCTCCGCACGACCGTCTCGCAGATGCAGAGACCACAGACTGCTAGTCCTAGTGTTGGTGGTGGTTACCAGGCCTGTCTTGAACCTAAAGTTGCCCTCCTGGACAGATTCTTTGGGGGACATGATAATTTCATTTTGTTTAGGGAGGCGTGCAAACTGTATTTTAGGCTATGTCCACACTCATCTGGGGATGAGAAACAGCTAGTCGGTGTAGTTATTTCCTTGCTTAAGGGGTATGTGCAGTCATGGGCTTTTTCTCTGCCGACCGGATCGCAGTCTCTCCGGTAGAGATGGCCTTGCGGTTAGCCCGGCGGTCGTTCGCGGTGAACTTTGCTCGTACGGGGTTCGCCAAACAAGCGAACATATGGCGGTCGGCCGGCGCCATATTCTTTTGCATTGTGCCGAACTTTGACCCATGACACATCCATCAGGTGGGACAGGACAGCCAATTGAGACGTTTCAGCACATGGACACAACCCCTACCCTATAAATAAACTCGATCTGGCAGCCATTTTACATTCTGTTTTTTGCTAGTGTAGTGAGAGGTTGCTGTGTGGAGCAGGGACAGACTGTTAGGGACACCAAACACTACCTATTAGGGCCACAAAAGTCCTTTTAAGGACTGGTATAGGTGTTCTATCGATAGGTGTGACAGACTGAGGGGTGTAATATACTTATAATATACTTTCTAACATAGAAAGTATATTATAGTGCATTTGTATTGTGCAGCAGTTGTGTGCGGTTCTGCTGAGATACCGCAGCTAGATAGAGGGACAAATGCTATTAGAATAACTAATTGCAACTGATGTTATATACCTGTGGCCCAAAAAAAAAAAGATCAAAGGGGTGCGATATACCTGCTTCCACAAAATACTGATTAAGGGGTTTGATATACCAGCTTCCACAAAATACTGATTGAGGGGTGTGATACACCAGCTTCCACAAAATACTGATTCAGACCTGCGATACACCAGCTTCCACCAAATATTGATTAAGGGGTTTGATATACCAGCTTCCAACAAATACTCATTAAGGGGTTCTATATACCTGTTTCCACAAAATACTGATAGAGTGGATTGATATACCGGCTTCCACCAAATATTGATTGAGGCTTGCAATATACCTGCTTCCACAAATACTGCTCTTCTATAGAGACTTTGTCACAGGGTCATTTTGAGAGTGACAGGCAGAGGAATAGGCAGGCCATTTCGCAGGGATGGTAGGGGTCGGGCAGGTGCAACAGGCAAGAGCCTAAGTGGAAAGTTGGAGAAGGTGCATGCGTCAAAGGATGCACCAGAGTTGGTTGAGTGGTTCACTCAGCCTTCCGCTTCTGCACCCTCCTCATCCTCTGTATCTGCACCCTCCTCACTCTCTGCTGTGTGCACCCCGAAAGACACCGCCACCACCACCATAGCCCCTCCACTCGAGTCAGAGGAATTATTTTCCCATCCATTCCCAGACCTTACCGATGTGCAGCCATTCTTGGCATTGGATGAGGAAGAGGAGGTAGTAACGGCCGCCACCTAGCGGTCTGACCACAGTACCCAGATCAGCCCAAGGACGGAGGTCCCCACTGTTGCTGCCTGCTCTGATATCTCTAATGTCAGTGGTGATGAAGTTGACGATGACGTGTCGATGGATGTCACGTGGGTGCCCACAAGAGAGGAAGAGCAAGGGAGTTCAGAGGGAGAGACAGAGCAGCAGATAGGGGGAAGAAGGAGGAGAAGCAGGCAGAACTCGCAGTGCACAGGAGGCAAAAAGCAGACTGCAAATGTATCTGGAGCGAGCCATCCACCATGCATGGTCACATCTGGCTCTCCCAGGATGCCGGCACATAGCTCCGCAGTGTGGGCTTTTTTTTAACTTGTCAGCTGCTGACAATAGTCTGCAGCCTGTGCTGTCAAATCCGGTAACAGCCGGTTCAGACCTGAGCGTTTTACAGAGCGTTTCTACGCGCTGTAAAGCGCTCATCAAGGAGAAACCAATGCTTCCCTATCGGCATGGTTCTCACCTGGGCGTTTTACAGCGCGTACAGCTTCTTTGGGGCGTAGTGTCGCGCGTTCCCGTACATGGACTTCCGGGAACGCGCTTGTCTCTGTATACGCGATTGCAAACGCCCGTACAATCGCGCATACAGAGCGTACGTGAACGCGCATACAGAGCGTACGTTCAGCCTAAGCTCAACACTCACCTAGGAGGGAGTCAGGGTCACCTAGAATCAAGCCAGCAAGCAAACACAATAAAGTAAAAGGACTTATCTGAGCAAACAGCAGACGCAGCCTCCAGCAGTGAACATTTCATCCAGGAAGTAGTATAAACCGCAAAGTGAGGCAGTATGGGAGGGATTATAAAGGAAGATGATTAGTCGAAATAAGTGACACCTGGCAGAAAGAAAAGAGATGAGAAAGTGAAACCAAAACAAAGAACATCATATAAGAGGTAGAGAAGAACGTCTGACAGATCTTCTCACAGAACTGGTGGTGACAGGGGGGAGGAGACCGAGAACGACATTCTCCTGGGCAATGAGCAGGAGCCAGGGCGCTCCACCGCTTCCAATTTAGTGTAAATGGGGGCCTTCATGCTCCAGTGTTTGATAAGGGACCCCCGTATAAAAAGCATAAAGGGCAAGGACCAGTACTGGGTGGCAACGTACTTAGACCCCCGGTACAAACACAAAATTGCGGACATGTTACCAGCATCACAGAGGGCTGTCAGAACGCAGCATTTCCAGGCCTAGCTGCGAGAGATGCTGCATTCTGCTGTTGCGGGCGCTGGCAGAGGAATTTCCACCCACAGAGAAACAGTTGCGGGTACCAATCCTACCGCGCATGCAAGAAGAGGACGGTTTGAAGATGTGTTGGTCACTTCGGATATGAGATCATTCTTGCAGCCAACCCATCGAGAGCCGCCCTCCGGATCCAGCCTAAGGGAATGCCTAAACCAACAGGTGTCCGACTACATCGGGTTAACGGCCGATGTGGACACTCTGAGAAGCGAGGAACCCCTGGACTACTGGGTGTGCAGGCTTGACCTGTGGCCAGAGCTGGAACAATTTGCCATGGAACTCTTGCCTCTCGTCGAGTGTCCTGTCCGAAAGGACGTTCAGCGCAGCAGGGGGGATCGTTACCGATAAGCGCACTCGCCTAGCTCACGACAGTGTGGACTACCTTACATTTCTAAAAATGAACGAGGCATGGATTTCGGAGGAATTCAACTCCTGTGACGACCACGTTTAACTGAATTTCCTCATGCCAGCCCACACATATCCGCCAACACCCAGAACAAAAAATGGTCCCTGTCTTATGTAAATACAGCGGCATAAAAGGCCTTTTCTGTCCGGTGACAGGGCTCCAGATGGTGACCAAAATGGTCGCCAATGCGACTTAGAATTGCAAAATGGCGACAAGACTTTGTAGTCTTGTCGCCATTTGCGCCTAGACCCTCCGCTGCTCTGCTGCTTTAAGAAGAAAGGTCTTGCATCCAGCAGACACACAGCAATCCGTACAGTACAGAGCTCTGTTATTAGTGACGAGGCTGCTAATTTGTCAGTATCAGCGTGCTGCCGTACCATTGGCTGCTCCTCTCATACACCCCTTCTCCCACGCTGAACACAGCAGCTTGCTTTTCAGTTATGAAAACGGGGAGTGCGCTCACTGCCGACTGCTCCATAGACAAGGGGCAGCTAAAGTAGACGAGTTTTTCAGTCATGCGACGCATGGAGGTGAGCGTTCTGTGTACACTGCGCCATGTGTTGAGGGTGCCCTGCGCCCCCCATGTAAGGGGTAAGTGGTGGAGAAGAGAGGGCAATGATGGTGGACAGCTGCAGTGCGCTCAGCCACACACAGAATGTCGAGTAACGCTGGGCTTCATGTCTCCTCACACTAGCAGATGAAACTGATTCCATAGCTGGTTTACGCAATTCTGTCCCAGGGCCTGGTGCACTTTATGTCTGCGTGCTAAATAAAAAGAAAGGAATGCACTGTTGCCAGCACAACCAATCATCGTAATGTAGTTCAGGGTTTCAAATCGTGACAGTGAATGGGGTCGCATTGCAACCCTACAGTTGTGAGAATTATTGGGGCTGTCATGAAAATGTGCAGGTCCCAAAATGACCCCTCTCACTAGTGGCAATGCTGCATTGCTACACTGTGATCTCTGGCCATGTATTGTTTGTCACAGCCACAGGCCCCTTGCAGACTAGTGTTCCTCCCGCAGCGAGTCCGCAAAGTAGCTCCCGGCCTGACCTCCCAGCGCTGCCGGGGGTCACATAGCATTATATTGATTTATAATGCTAGGCAACCCTTACAGTTCTGGAATGTATTGGATAACACTGACATAATGCTGTCCGTGTTATCCAATACATTCCAGAACTGTAAGGGTTACATAGCATCATAAATCAATATAATGCTATGTGATTCCCGTCAGTGCTGGGAGGTCAGGACGGGTGCTGTGTTGCGGACTCGCTGCGGGAGTAAAGCTCGCCTGCAAGGGGCCAAAGTCACCATGTAGCCCCAGGCTTATCTAACCTGTGGTTATGTAATAAATGGCCATTTGGGACAACCACTTTACACCCCTCTTTTTTTTTTATATATGTTTTTTGCACTTAGTCCATCCTCTTTGTACGCACAGTATAGCTGATGTGCAGGAGAGGTCCAACGGCGCTTCTCATTAAAATATGGCTGTTACCTGCCAGGCTTCAGGTGGAGTCTCGACAAAACAGCAGGGTTAGGGCATGCAGCATCGCAGACATGGTGAGCGGGAGAGGTCGCAATTAGGGAACAAAGTTTTATGCGAATCGACTTCGGATGTTTAATTTCATTTTGCGGACCGCACATCGCCGGCACTTAATAGAAAATGCCTATTCTTGTCCGCAATTGCGGACAAGAATAGGACATGTTCTATTTTTTGGGGGGGAATGGAATTGCGGACCCGGAAGCGCGGATCTGCAATTCCAGATCCGGTTAGCACATTGTGCGGCCCCATAGAAAAGAGTGGGTCCGCAATTCCGTTCTGAAAAATGTGGAACAGAATTGTGGACATGTGAATGGACCCTTAGGCCTCTTTCACACGAGTTTTCAGCGCTGGTGCAATGCGTGAGGTGAACGGATTGCACCCGCACTGAATCCGGACCCATTCATTTCTATGGGGCTGTGCACATGAGCAGTGATTTTCACGCATCACTTGTGCGTTGCGTGAAATTCGCAGCATGCTCTATATTGTGCGTTTTTCACGCAACACAGGCCCCATAGAAGTGAATGGGGCTGCGTGAAAATCGCAAGCATCCGCAAGCAAGTGCAGATGCGGTGCACTTTTCACGCATGGTTGCTAGGATGAAAGTCTATTCACTGTATTATTTTCCCTTATAACGTGGTTATAAGGGAAAATAATAGCATTCTTTAATACAGAGTGCTTAGTAGAAGGTCAATTGAGGGTTAAAAAATTAAATAAAAATTGACTCACCTCCTCCAATTGATCACGTAGCTGCCGGTCTCCTGTTCTTTCTTCAGGACCTGTCAAAGGACCTGTGGTGACATCACTGTGCTCATCACATGATCCATCACCATTGTGATGGACCATGTGATGAGCTCAGTGACGTCACCACAGGTCCTTTGACCGCTCCTGAAGAAAGAACAGGAGACCGGCAGCTACGTGATCAATTGGAGGAGGTGAGTACATTTTTTTTTACATTTTTTAACCCTCAATTGACCTTCTACTAAGCATGCTGTATTAAAGAATGCTATTATTTTCCCTTATAACCATGTTATAAGGGAAAATAATAAAATTTACAGAATACTGAAACCAAACCCGAACTTCTGTGAAGAAGTCCGTGTTCGGGTCTGGGTACCAAACATGCCGATTTTTCTCACGCGCATGCAAAACGCATTAAAACGCTTTGCACTTGCGGGGAAAAATCATGCATGTTCCCGCAACGCACCGGCATCTTTTCCCATCTTAAGGCGACAGGTACTCTTCTTGTAGGCAGTCTTGTAGGCTGTATTGTATGATCAATTTCTAGTTTGTATTTACCTTCTAGGCACCCATCACCTTAAAATAAATCAGCATACTCTATTTTTATGTGCTGAAAATCCAAAATGCATTCTGCCTATTGTTTAGGATTTTGAGTATTCTGAGAAACTTCCAGAGCCATGATGTTATGGGACTGCACCTTTATTAAAGGGAGTCTGTCATCAGCATTTCACGTTTGTAACCCTTCCCATAGCTTTCAAGCATGCTTACAGTTAATAAAAACGTTACCTTTAGCATCAATCCTTTGTAGCATATGCAAATGAGGGCTTGCAAGTGCCCAGGGGCAGAGTTACTCTCGTAGGTGCCCTGCTAGCTCATCCTTTTCTTCGCTTCCCCCCGCCCCTTCCTTCCCTCCGCCCCTTCCTTCCCTCCGCCCGCCCATCCTTTCCCTCTGACCGCCTATCTACTAACTTGTTGTTTCGCCGAGATCCCGCGCCTGCGCAGTCAGTCCGTCGGCCGGCGCATGCGCACTGCGATGCCCATTCCTTGTACGGCATCACAGTGACTATTGGGCATGCGACGGCTTTGCGCCATTACCAGGAGCATGCGCAATAGTTACTGTGATGCCGTACAAGGAATAGGCATCGCAGTGCGCATGCGCCGGCCGACGGACTGACTGCGCAGGCGCGGGATCTCGGCGAAACAACAAGTTAGTAATCTTTCTCTGAGGTGAAAGTCTCTGATGCCACACACTATCCTGTCTCTGACGAGGGAGTCCCTGATGTCCCCAAATCCACAGGTTGCAGCCACCCTCCTGATTCCTGGAGAAGAACTTGTATCTCTCCACTGTTTCATTCTTTTTGGGGTCACAGTGCTTATCAAATGCCTGCAGTATGTCTGTCGGTGCCAGGCTGTCTGTGCTGTCTGTCTGGGTCTGGGCTATTTCTCTGCCTTTTTCCCCAACTAAGTAATAAAACAGTTTTACTTTCCTCTGCTCTTCTCTGGGTGCCACTGTCAGATCCACATACATAGTAAACTCTTCCTTCCAGTGTCTCCATGTCTGTGAGAGATTGGAAGAAGTGACATCCAGTCTCTGAGGGGGTTTCAGGCCACTCTCCATAGTGCAGTATGATAGGGACTCTGTACTTACAGTTGCTGATTCTCTGTACAGTTCTAGTGTCACACAATCTGTATTTGTAGACAGCAGACTTGCTATTCAGAGGTCCTGTGCCCAAATGCCACCTTGTTCTATTAGTTGGTCCTGAACCAGCTGCACAGGTAGTATGACCGCCCCTGTGTGTATGATTGATATAGTCAGTATTAGTGAATTAATTCTAATTGAAAAGCCATACCGATAGGGACCTTAGATTGTAAGCTCCATGTCTGTAAAGCGCTGAAGAATATGTCACTATATAAATGAGTCAAATAAACAAAAAATATATATTTGTGTATGGGGTGGGGGCCCCAATTTGCCTTAAAGGGGTTATTCAATTTCAAGAAAACACCTGCCCCACATGTGCTGGGCCCATCACCGGCAATATACTTACCCCGCTCCCGGCGCCGCTCCTGGTCCCCGCACTGCCACTGTTGCTTCTCTCTGTGAAAACATCTGGTGTCGGGGGGGTATCCAATGGCACGCGGGGACAGGGACGAGCCTCCCTATCATCACCCGCGATGCTAGGGAGGCTCGTCCCCGCCTGCCATTGGCTGCTTCCCCCCGACCCCGGATGTTTTCATCCGTGTGCAGGGAGAAGCAGCAACGGCGGTGTGGGACCAGGAGCGGCGCAGAGAGCGGAGTAAGTATATTACCGGTGAGGGGCCCGGCACATGTGGTGGTTTTATTGAAATTAGATAACCCCTTTAACTGCCTAGGCCACCAACATACCTTGTCCTAGTTTGGCTAACTCCATCAAAACCTAAGTTTGAGGGTTGGAATAGCTGTTAACAGGTACCAACCTCAATATTACAGCATAGTGTGTAGAAGAACACAATCACAGATTTACTAATCCTGTTTTAAAATGTAGACAATGTAAACTTACATCAGGTAGTCTGAGGTTGCACCAAATTTATCACAGTGGCTCATGCTGGATGATAAATGTGGTGCCCAACTAGACACATTTGCCAAACTTTACTCCAACTATTGGTGGTTGGCTTACTTTGTAGCAGTATTTTTTTCACCAAAACTTTGGTGCTACTTTGGCAAACATTATTCTCTCCTAAGCCATGCCACCTATATGCTAAGCCATACTCCACACATTTGCTACATACATTCTAAGTCTAAAACTTCATTACATGAAGAGACAGTATGATTTGAGCAAGCCTACTTCCAGAGATGATCTGTGGTTGGTTCTCCAAGATGTCTGGAACAACCTCCCTGCCAAGTTCCTTCAAAAACTGTTACTGTGTGCAAAAATACCTAGAAGAACTGATGCTGTTGTGAAAACAAAGAGTGGTGACCAATATTGATTTGATTTAGATTTCTCTTTTCTTCATTCACTTTTCATTCTGTTAATTGATCAAAATAAACTATTAACACTTCTATTTTGACAGCATTCTTATCTTTCCACACATGCACAGTACTATACACTGCGTGCAGAATTATTAGGCAAATGAGTATTTTGACCACATCATCCTCTTTATGCATGTTGTCTTACTCCAAGCTGTATAGGCTCGAAAGCCTACTACCAATTAAGCATATTAGGTGATGTGCATCTCTGTAATGAGAAGGGGTGTGGTCTAATGACATCAACACCCTATATTAGGTGTGCATAATTATTAGGCAACTTCCTTTCCTTTGGCAAAATGGGTCAAAAGAAAGACTTGACAGGCTCAGAAAAGTCAAAAATAGTGAGATATCTTGCAGAGGGATGCAGCACTCTAAAAATTGCAAAGCTTCTGAAGCGTGATCATCGAACAATCAAGCGTTTCATTCAAAATAGTCAACAGGGTCGCAAGAAGCGTGTGGAAAAACCAAGGCGCAAAATAACTGCCCATGAACTGAGAAAAGTCAAGCGTGCAGCTGCCAAGATGCCACTTGCCACCAGTTTGGCCATATTTCAGAGCTGCAACATCACTGGAGTGCCCAAAAGCACAAAGTGTGCAATACTCAGAGACATGGCCAAGGTAAGAAAGGCTGAAAGACGACCACCACTGAACAAGACACACAAGCTGAAACGTCAAGACTGGGCCAAGAAATATCTCAAGACTGATTTTTTTAAGGTTTTATGGACTGATGAAATGAGAGTGAGTCTTGATGGGCCAGATGGATGGGCCCGTGGCTGGATTGGTAAAGGGCAGAGAGCTCCAGTCCGACTCAGACGCCAGCAAGGTGGAGGTGGAGTACTGGTTTGGGCTGGTATCATCAAAGATGAGCTTGTGGGGCCTTTTCGGGTTGAGGATGGAGTCAAGCTCAACTCCCAGTCCTACTGCCAGTTTCTGGAAGACACCTTCTTCAAGCAGTGGTACAGGAAGAAGTCTGCATCCTTCAAGAAAAACATGATTTTCATGCAGGACAATGCTCCATCACACGAGTCCAAGTACTCCACAGCGTGGCTGGCAAGAAAGGGTATAAAAGAAGAAAATCTAATGACATGGCCTCCTTGTTCACCTGATCTGATCCCCATTGAGAACCTGTGGTCCATCATCAAATGTGAGATTTACAAGGAGGGAAAACAGTACACCTCTCTGAACAGTGTCTGGGAGGCTGTGGTTGCTGCTGCACGCAATGTTGATGGTGAACAGATCAAAACACTGACAGAATCCATGGATGGCAGGCTTTTGAGTGTCCTTGCAAAGAAAGGTGGCTATATTGGTCACTGATTTGTTTTTGTTTTGTTTTTGAATGTCAGAAATGTATATTTGTGAATGTTGAGATGTTATATTGGTTTCACTGGTAAAAATAAATAATTGAAATGGGTATATATTTGTTTTTTGTTAAGTTGCCTAATAATTATGCACAGTAATAGTCACCTGCACACACAGATATCCCCCTAAAATAGCTAAAACTAAAAACAAACTAAAAACTACTTCTAAAAATATTCAGCTTTGATATTAATGAGTTTTTTGGGTTCATTGAGAACATGGTTGTTGTTCAATAATAAAATTAATCCTCAAAAATACAACTTGCCTAATAATTCTGCACTCCCTGTATGTATAGTAGACATCTATTAATTATCACTAGTGTTGAGCGAATCAAGCTTTGGATGAGAGATCCGAAGTTGATTTGGTCAAACACTTGGGTTTTAATGTGGTGTCCCTACAGCATTAAAATGTATTGGCTCCGTGTTTTAATGCTTTATGTGGAGACAACATTAAAAGCGAAGTGTTTGAACAAATTGACTTTGGATCTATGATCCGAAGCTTTATTATCTCAACATTAATTATCACTAATCGAACCAGTTGACCACACCCAATCCACATATATGAAACTACATGTACATGTCTTTGATTATATTGAATTGGCTGTGGAATATAAGCATTTTATTAACAATAATGGATGGCTCTGATTGCTATGTTTACTGTCAAGGCCTGCAGGAGATAGCTGGGTTTCCCCGCACTGATATAGTTTACATAGTAAATGCCGTGTGTTCAACACTGGAATATAAAGAGGAATAAACATTTGTGATCCCACAGTCCAGGGTGCCAAATATATCTGCTACTCTGACAATTACTAAAGAAAGATTCCTCCAGATACATTTTCTTGTCACCTTCCATTGATTAATTGAATGTGCACTTCTCTGAAGAACGAGGCGATATGAGGCAATAGCAAGCACAATGCATTGTACAGTCCATAGACATGAAGAGGTTTCTGGAACATGAAAGGAATGAATTAAAAGAGAGCAGAGTAATCCATTAATGGCTGCACTAAAGGGAATACTTGCACGGTTATTAAACAGCAAGGTGCTAGAGAGCACTTTGATTAATCTAGAATCCTCTCTGCCTGCAATGATGACCACTGCTCTTTAATGTAATGTACAGTATCTTAAAAGCATGTTACTACTATGACACAAATCCTATATTGTGCGAGACTGGGATTACGTAAGAATACCAGTAACACACAGATTAACCCCTTTTGTTACAAAAGTGATGAACAATGAGTTGTTCATTATTCTCTAGATGCAATTAACTTCTGTTTAATTCATGTAACAACTATCCTGCAATAGGAACGCTCATTTTATGTGATAACAGTGATAATAGGCATAAAATTGTGTATCTATTGCGTTTTATAGATATAACGTCACTGCCATAATGGCTGCACTAAAGGGAATACTCGCACGGTTATGAAACAGCAAGGAGCTAGAGAGCACTTTGATTCATCTAGAATACTCTCTGCCTGTAGTGAGGACCACTGATGAATGGCCACATTATTAGAAACACCTATCTAGTAGTGCTTTGGACTCCCGTTGGCCTTCAGAACAGGAGCAATTCATTGTGGCTCAGACTCCACTAGGTGTTGAGATCTTTCTGCAGGAACATTGGTCCATGCAGACACAGCATTGCTTCTCATAAATTGCTGCAAATTAGAAGGAAGTAGTGAAAAGCTCTGGACAGCATGGTGTACCTCATCCAAGAGATGCTCTATAGGGCTAAGATTTGGGACTGTGAAGTGGGTGAAACAAAGAAAACTCACTGCCATGTTCCTGGAATCAATTCAAATCATGAGTATACAACCCTTGAGGAAAGGTGCATTGTCCTGCTGAAAGTGTCCTTCTGCCATGGATAGATGAACTTGTTTTCTCACAATGCTGAGGTAAGCCTTAGGCCTAGTTCACACTTTTAAACCAAAATAGGGAATGCAACCTCCATTGATAAAGTAGAATGGAAAAATCTGCACTCGTTCTGTGTTATAGACCCACACCTTGTTTTGGCTGAAAATCACTGAGAGAAATCACTAACCAAACAACACAAAAGTGTGAACTATACCTTACTGTCTAAATGCACATCTACAGATATTAAGGAACGAGGTGAAAACATTCCCTGTACCCGTACTCTATGTCCATCAGCCTGAACTATGGATACGTTGCAGAAAGGGTTTATCGTTTCATATTCCCTGACTCTCCCATCTGCATGGTGTAACAGAATTCAGAATTTATCTGACCAGGAGATGTTTTTCCACTGCTTATGATACAATTTTGGCTCTCTTTTGCCCCCTAGACAGCAATGACATGCGAGTCAGTCCATACTAAGGAACAATGGGGGAGATTCATCAAACTAGTGCAAAGGAAAACTGGCTTAGTTGCTCATAGCAACCAATCAAATGGATCCTTTTATTTTCAAAAGTAGCCCAGCAAAATGAAAGGTGGAATCGGTTGCTATGGGCAACTAAGTCAGTTTTTCTTTGCATCAGCTTTGATCAATCTGTCCCAATGAGTTGTACATTCAGACATGTTAGATGGAGCAACAACATTGTATTCGGCTCCAGTTTGCTGCCTGTTTATCTTCCCTGTCTCCTTTCCTCATCATATTGCTTACGTTCATAGGATTGGCTTTCACTGGATGTTTTTGACTACACCATTCTCAATATATGCTTGAAACCAAAGTGTGAGAAATCCCCCAAAAGTTAACAGTTTGTGAAATACAGGCCATGGCTATCCTATTATTGATGACCATGTCACTCAGATGGCTTGATTTTCCCATTCTAATTTGTGGAAAACCTGCTCTCTTGAATTAATGTTCCACATAGATAACTGCAGGTTTTTGTAATAAAGTGGCCATGCCGTGTCTGTTTACCACTAGAAATGGCCTTGCGGTTCGCCCCGACGGTCGTTTCGTGGCGAACTTTGCTCGTTCGCGATTCGAACGATGGCCATGCGAACATATGGCCATGTCTGCCGGCGCCATATTCTTTTGCATTGCGCCGAACTTTGACCCATGACACATCCATCAGGTGGGACAGGACAGCTAATTGAGACGTTTCAGCATATGGACACACCCCCACCCTATCACAGAACCTGATCTGGCAGCCATTTTACATTCTAGTGTTTTGCCACTGTAGGGAGAGGTTGCTTTATAAAGCAGAGACAGATTGTTAGGAACACCAAACGCTAGCTTGCTTATAGGGCAACAAAAGTCCTTTTAAGGACTGGTATAGGTGTTCTATTGATAGGTGTGACAGACTGAGGGGTGTAATATACTTATAATATACTTTCTAACATAGAAAGTATTTTATAGTGCATTTGTATTGTGCAGCAGTTGTGTGCGGTTCTGCTGAGATACCGCAGCTAGAGGGACAAGCGCTATTGGAATAACTAATTGCAACTGGTGTGATATACCTGTTGCCCCCCCCCCCCCCAAAAAAAAAAATAAACTGATTGAGGGGTGTGATATAACTATAATATACCTTCTAACATAGAAAATATATTTTAGTGCATTTGTATTGTACAGCAGTTGTGTGCGGTTCTACTGCGATACCGCAGCTATATAGAGGGGCAATTGGTATTGGAATAACTAATTGCAACTGGTGTGATATACCTGTTGCCCCCAAAAAAACTGATTGAGGGGTGTGATATACCTATAATATACTTTCTAACATAGAAAGTATATTATAGTGCATTTGTATTGTACAGCAGTTGTGTGCGGTTCTGCTGCGCTATCGCAGGTAAATAGAGGGACAAGCGTTATTGGGACAACTATTTGCAATGGGTGTGATATACCTGTTGCCCTAAAAAAAAAACTGATTGAGGGTTACGATATACTGGCTTCCATAAAATACTGATTGAGGGGTGCGATATACCTGCTTCCATCAAATATTCATTAAGGGGTTCTATATACCTGCTTCCAGAAAATACTGATTAAGGGGTTTGAGATACCTGCTTCCACAAAATACTGATTGAGGGAAGCGATATTCCTGCTTCAACCAAACATTGATTCAGGTGTTCTATATACCTGTTTCCACAAAATACTGATTTAGGGTTGCGATATACCTGCTTCTACAAAATACTGATTAAGAGGTTCTATATACCTGCTTTCATAAAATATTGATTGACGGGTGCGATATACCTGCTTCCACCAAATATTTATTGAGGCCTGCGATACACCGGCTTCCAAAAAATACTGATTGAGGGGTGCGATATACCTGCTTCCACCAAATATTGATTGAGGCCTGCGATACATTGGTTTCCACAAAATACTGGTTAAGGGGTGCGATATACCTGCTTCCACTAAATATTGATTCAGGGGTTCTATATACCTGCTTCCACCAAATATTGATTGAGGCCTGCGAAACACCGGCTTCCACAAAATATTGATTGAGGGGTGCGATATACCTGCTTCCACCAAATATTGATTCAGGTGTTCTATATACCTGTTTCCACAAAATACTGATTGAGGGTTGCAATATACCTGCTTCCACAAAATATTGATTAAGGGGTGCGATATACCTGCTTCCACCAAATATTGATTGAGGCCTGCGATACACCGGCTTCCACCAAATCCTGATCGAGGTCTGCGATATACCTGCTTCCACAAATACTGCTCTTCTCTAGGGACTTTGGCACAGGGTCATTTTGAAAATGACAGACAGACGAAGAGGCAGGCCGTTCCGCAGGAGTGGCAGGGGCAGGTGCACCAGGCCGGAGCTTAGGTGGGAAGTTGGAGAAGGTGCATGCGATTACGTCAAATGACGCACCAGAGTTGGTTAAAAGGAAAAGCAAGAAGAGCAGGCATTAAACTTTTCGGGGATCCCTGGTGTTGTCCGTGGCTGGGTGGAAGAGACCGAGGACGACATTCTCCTGGGCGATAAGCAGGAGCCAGGGCGCTCCACCGTTTCCAATTTAGTGTAAATGGGAGCCTTCATGCTCCAGTGTTTGAAGAGGGACCCCGTATAAAAAGCATAAAGGGCAAGGACCAGTACTGGGTGGCAACGTACTTAGACCCCCGGTACAAACACAAAATGGCAGACATGATACCAGCATCACAGAGAGCTGTCAGAATGCAGCATTTCCAGGCCTTGTTGCAAGAGATGCTGCATTCTGCTGTTGCGGGCGCTGGCAGAGGAATTTCCACCCACAGCAAAACAGGTGCAGGTACCAATCCTACCGCGCCTGCAAGAAGAGGACGGTTTGAAGATGTGTTGGTCACTTCGTATATGTGATCATTCTTGCAGTCAACCCATCAACAGCCGCCCTCCGGATCCAGCCTCAGGGATTGCCTAGATCGACCGGTGTCCGACTACATCTAGTTAACGGCCGATGTGGACGCTCTGAGAGGCTTGACCTGTGGCCAGAGCTGGCACAATTTGCCATGGAACTCTTGGATTGCCCCTCGTCGAGTGTCCTGTCCGAAAGGACGTTCAGCGCAGCAGGGGTATCGTGACCGATAAACACAGTTGCCTAGCTCACGACAGTGTGGACTACCTTACATTTCTAAAAATGAATAAGGCATGAATCTGGGAGGAATTCAACTCCTGTGACGACCATGTGTAATTGAATTTCCTCATGCCAGCCCACACATATCCGCCACCACCCAGAACAAAGAATGGTCCTTGCCTTATGTATATAGAGTGGCATAAAAGGCCTTTTCTGTCAGATGAATGCCTAATTTTTGGGGCCTGTATTCCACTGGCCTACAGTAAAATTGTTATTCAGTGGCCGCCTAATGTACCTTCAGCCACATAATCAGTTGTTCTTTTATGTCCAGTGAATGCCTAATGTTTGGGGCCTGTACTCCACTGGCCTGCAGTAAAATTGTTATCCACTGACCGTCTAATACAGGTGAAACTCGAAAAATTAGAATATCGTGCAAAGTTCATTTATTTCAGTAATACAGAAAAAAGGCCTTTTCTGTCAGGTGAATGCCTAATTTTTGGGGCCTATACTCCACTGGCCTACAGTAAAATTGTTATTCAGTGACCGCCTAGCCCAATGTACTTCCAGCCACATAATCACTTGTTCTTTTCTGTCAGGTGAATGCCAAATTTTTGGGGCCTGTACTGGCCTACAGTAAAATTGTTATCCAGTGACCGCCTAATGTACATTCAGCCACATAATCACTTGTTCTTTTATGTCCGGTGAATGCCTAATGTTTGGGGCCTGTACTCCACTGGCCTGCAGTAAAATTGTTATCCACTGACCGCCTAATATACAGTATCTCTAGCCACATAATCACTTGTTCTTTTCTGTCCGGTGAATGCATAATTTTTGGGGCCTGTACTCCACTGGCCTGCAGTAAAATTGTTATCCACTGACCGCCTAATATACCTCTGGCCACATAATCACTTGTTCTTTTCTGTAAGGTGAATGCCTAATTTTTGGGGCCCGTACTCCCGTGGCCTAAAATAAAATTCTTCTAGACTTCAACAGGGCACATTTTGAGAGTTTCCCTTAAAGACACATAAAAATGGCCCCTGATTAAAATAAATAAAGAATTTTTGCCATTGATCACACTCTGGTATGTCACTGTCCATGTTGTGGGACTATTTGTGCACTTCTAGTAAGTATTTGGTGGCTGTAAATATGACCTGAAGGTTTTTCAGGTTAGCCTGCCATTAAAGTGAATGGGGCCCACCGCAAATGCGCGGTTCACGAACATTTGATCGCGAACGCGCGTTTGCGAAACGTCCCGGCCGATGTTCGGCCATCACTATTTACCACTTGGCCTGTTAGATAATGATTTTGTGAAATGTTTAAAATTCTATGGGTGTTGTTGAGGAACAATTTAAGGTCATCTCTACAAATTATTGTTTCTGCAGTGTCTTGGCGTTGGGCCCGAATTCCAGGCGTTCTCCAGCGTTTAGGGTTTACGTATTTTGTTTTGGCGTTGATCCACACCTGTTTCAGCAAAGCAAACCTGGAGCTTGCAGAGGTAAATTGCTAAGATTTTGAAAGTTAATATGAATTTCCACTTCTAGGCTCACTGAACACGTTGCGGATTACATGCAGTTTTTCATGCAGAAAAACTGCAACATAATACAGTACCAGCAAAGTAAATGAGATTTGCCAAATCTCATGTACAGTACACATTTATGTGTTTTGTAAGTGCAGAAATTGATCTGTTTTAGTTTTCCGGTATTGAGATCCGTCATAGGGTCTCAATACCGGAAAAAAACGCTTCAGTTTTGTCCCTATTCATTGTCAATGGGGACAAAACTGAACTGAACAGAATGCTCCAAAAATGCATTCCGTTCCGTTTAGTTGCATTCCCACACCGAGAGCAAACTGCAACATGTGGTAGTTTGCTTTCCGTCCTGGGATGCAGAGCAAGACGGATCCAGGATGACGCCCAATGCAAGTCAATGGGGACGGACCCGTTTTCTCTGCCACAATCTGCCACAATATAAAAAAAAAAAATCCTCCATTGACTTTCAATGGAGTTCATGACGGACCCGTCTTGGCAATGTTAAAGATAATACAACCGGATCCGTTCATAACGGATGCAGATGGTTGTATTATCAGTAACGGAAGCGTTTTTGCTGAACCCTGCCGGATCCAGTAAAAACGCTAGTGTAAAAGTAGCCTTACCCTGCGGTATGTCCACACAGGACAAATACACTGCAGATCTCCCATAGCAGATTTAGGCTAGATGCACACGACTGTATATGTTTTGCGGTCCACAAATTGCGGATCCGCAAAAAAAAGGATGACGTCCGTATGGCATCCGTTTTTTTGCAGGTCCATTGTAAAAATGCCTATCCTTGTCCGCAAAACGGACAAGAATAGGACATGTTCTATTTTTTGGGAGAGGCTACGGAACGGAGCAACAGAGTGCTGTCCACATCTTTTGCGGCCCTATTGAAGTAAATGGGTTCGCACCCGAGCTGCAAAAAATGCGGCTCGGATGCGGAACCAAACCACGTTCGTGTGCATGTAGCTTTATGTGTTGTTTGCAGCATGTTACAGTAACAGCAAAGTGGGTTTGATTTAGCTAATCTCATTTCCACATTGCTGAAAAAACATTCTCAGGGTAAACTGACCTGTAATGCAAATTTTTCTTCTGTTGCATATCAATTTATGCTGTGGATTTCTACCATGGATTTAACCATTTGCAATACAAAGGTTGAATTCTGCGGTAAGTCCACAGCAAAATCTGCAACAAATCCACAATCTCAGAAATGTATGCATATAAACATTGGTCTTAATACCCCTTTGCGTTGGCGGTGGCTGCGCCTAAGTTATGTAACTTATGTAGAGACGCCGGACTCTACATAACTTTGGCGTACCCACTGCCTGTCTAAATGTAAGCCAGCTACCTTGCTGACGTAGATGCAGACCATTTTCTACGTCTAAGGCCCCTTGCAGAGGAGCGTGAGCGGATTAGGTCCGGATGCTTCGCGGATGCGTTCAGTGAAAAATACGCGATTTCGCAAGCAAGTTCATTCATTTTAGTATGCGATCGCGTTCAGTTGTTCAGTTTTTATTGCGTGGTGCAATGCGATTCAATGTGTTTTGCACGTGCGTGATAAAAAACTGAAGATATACAAACAACATCTCTTAGCAACCATCTGTGAAAAACGCATCGTATCCGCACTTGCTTGGGGCCAGCGTTGCGTGAAAAATGCAGAATATAGAACATGCTGCGATTTTAATGCAACGCAGAACTGATGTGTGAAAACCAATGCTCATGTACACAGACCCATTGAAATGAATGGGTCCAGATTCAGTGTGGGTGCAATGCGTTCGCATCACACATTGCACCTGCGTGGAATGCTCGCTCGTGTGAAAGGGGCCTAAGAAAGGCATAGGAAATGATAAATGAGACGGGCCAGCTGGCCAGTCCCCTTCCCTGTCCACGCCACACCCTCTTCTTTAGACCTGGTGTGAGCAGGGAAAAGTTGCAGATTGTGGCGCAATTAACCTTTGCGCCACAGTCTGTGCCAGATATTCGCCAGAAAATGGTGTATATCTGATAATAAGTGACCAACATAATTTATGAACGCTGCAATTTGTCTTGTCATAGGGGTGTACTTTTAAACAATTTAACATTGTCCCTACTCCTTGGGACAGATTTACTGATCTTGAAGAAGGCATTAACGTAGACATACAGTCTAGACAGGCACCAGATTTTTTTTTTTTTTACAGTGTTTATCTGAGAGGGTAAAATATGTGATACATTTAATGACCCTGTCGCTACCTAATCTGCGTGTTTTTTTTTTTTTCTATTTTTGGGACTTTTGGGACTTCCCTCTGCAATGCATTACAATACATCTGTCTTATAATGCATTGCCTGTTAGAGTATTACACAGTGTAATACACTAATAGTTGCCTAGGAGACCCAGCCTGGGGACGGATCTCCTAAGCTTCTGCAGAAGGCAGCCCGATGCCGCAGCACGGGGACCCGATGGGATTCCTCACCCGCTGCAAACACTTTCTATGCCGCGGTTAGCTCTGACAGCGGCATAGGTGGGGTTTATCCGCCAGCATCGGCTTTTACAGCGATATCGGCGAATACAGCTGGGGCCCGGGTATCAATGACTGCCAGGTCCCTGCACTGATTGGGCGGGCAAATTGCGGAACGTCAAATTAGGGGAAGTCACCTCCCTGTGCCAAAAAAGCAATTTTTTGTCACCTTACATCAGAAAACATGTATTACCAAGTGATCAAAAAGACATATGTACCCCAAAATAGTACCAATAAAACCATCATCTCTTCCCACAAAAAATGAAGACAATCGCCCAAAAAATAAGAAAAATATGGCATGTCAGAAAATGGAGACACAAAAACATATTTTTTTTCTAAAATGCTTTTATTGTGTAAAACCAAAATAAATGAAAAAAATAGACATATTAAATATCACTGCGTCCGTAACAACCTGCTCTATAAAAATATTACACACTCTACTCCCAATAGGTAAATGCCGTAAAAAAAAAAAGCAATTTTTTGTCACTTTACATCAGAAAAAGTGTAATACCACGCAATCAAAAAGACATATGTACCCCAGTGCACCCTGCTCTGATGAAGGGTAGGAAAAGTCTAAGGTGTATTGGTACAGCTGGGTGAAGGTGCCCACAGAGAGGGCTCTGAGGGCCACCTCTGGCACCCGTGCCATAGGTTCGCCACTACTGCCCTAAGGTGAATGCTGTAAAAACATTGCGCCAAAACAACCAATTTTTTGGTCTACTTGCCCCATAAATTCTAATATTAAATGATCAAAAAATTTGATGTACCCAAAATTTATACCAATAAAAATCAACCAATAAAAAGTCAACCCTTCCCACAAAAATGGAGGCCCTACACAAGAAAATCAGCAGAAACATAGAAAAATATGTCTTTCAGAAAATGGAGACACAAAAACATGATTTTTTTCAAAAATGCTTTATTACTTAAAACTGAAATAAACAAACAAAAAAGTAGACATACTTGATATTGTCACGTCCGTAACAACCTGCTCTATAAAAATATCACATGATCTAACCTGTCAAAGGAACATTGTAAAAAAACAAAAAATAAAAACTGTGCCAGAGCAGCCATTTGTGGTAACCTTGCCTCACAAAAAGCATAATATAACGCAATCAAAAGCCATATGTACCCCAAAATACTATCAATAAAACTGTCACCTCATCCCGTAGTTTCCAAAATGGGGTCACTTTTTGATTGTTTCTACTGTAGGGGTGCAATCAGGGGGGCTTTAAATGGGACATGGTGTCTAAAAACCAGTCCAGCAAAATCTGCCTTCCAAAAGCCATGCGGCGCTCCATTCTTTCTGCGCTCTGCCGTGTGTCCTTACAGAAGTTTAAGACCACATATGGGGTGTTTCTGTAATCCACAGAATCAAGATAATAGATTTTGAGTTTTCCTTGGCTGTTAACCCTTGCTGTGTTACAGGAAAATGCATTCAAATTGAAAATCTGCCAAAAAAGTGAAATCTAGAAATGTCATCTCCATTTTCTTTTAATTCTTGTGGAATACCTAAAGGGTTAACAAAGATTGTAAAATCAGTTTTGAATAACCTGAGGGGTGCAGTTTCAAAATTTGGGCCATTTATGAGCGGTTTCTACTGAAGTTGTCCTTAAAAAAGTGGGTTTTGAAAGTTTTCTTAAAAAAAATAAGAATTGCTTCTAAAATTCTAAGCTTTCTAATGTCTTAAAAAATAAAATTACATCTAGAAAATGATGCAAATATAAAGTAGACATACAGGAAATGTAAAGTAATACATATTTTGTGAGGTATCACTATCTGCCTTAAAATTCGAGAAATTGAAATTTGAAAAATTATGAATTTTTCCAAAATTTCTGTATATTTAGGATTTTTTATTTTTTTTTTATAAATGAAGGTGATTTATATTGACTTGAATTTACCACTATCATGAAGTACAATGTGTCACGACAAAACAATCTCAGAATGGCTTGGATAAGTAAGTGTTCCAAAGTTATTACCACATAATCATAATGAGGTGGTTATTATGGGGGACTTCAACTACCCAGATATAGACTGGGAAACTGAAACTTGTATATCTCATAAGGGAAACAGGTTCGTGGCTATAACCAAAGACAATTACCTCTCCCAACTGGTTCAGGACCCGACTAGAGGGACGGCCATACTGGACTTAGTATTAACCAATAGACCTGACAGAACAACAGACGTGCAGGTCGGGGGACACCTGGGAAATAGTGACCATAAAGTAATAACCTTCCAATTATCATTCAAAAGAGCGTTTCTACAGGGAGGAACAAAAATACCAAACTTCAAAAAAGCTAAATTTAGCCAACTAAGAGAGGCCATAGGCCAAACTAACTGGGACAAAGTCCTCACAAATACAGACACAAAATGGGATATCTTTAAAAACATCCTAAAAACTCATTGTCAGAGGTACATACCGTATTGTAATAAAAGGTTAAGGAACAAAAAGAAACCAATGTGGATAAATAGAACTGTAAAGAAAGCAATAAATGACAAAAAGAAAGCATATAAAACACTAAAACAGGAGGGTTGCACGGAAGCACTGAAAAACTATAAGGAAAAAAATAGAACATGTAAAAAACAAATAAAAGCGGCCAAACTAGAGACCGAGAGATTAATTGCCAAAGAGAGTAAAACCAACCCTAAAATGTTCTTCAATTATATAAATGTTAAAAAGTATAAAGCTGAAGGTGTTGGCCCTTTAAAGAGTAATGAGGGGGGAGTCGCAGAGAGCGACGAGGAGAAAGCAAAGCTGTTAAATATTTTTTTCTCCAATGTATTCACTGAGGAAAATAAATTGTCAGATGACATGCAGAATGCAAAAATAAATTCCCCATTAAAAGTGTCCTGTCTGACCCAGGAAGAAGTACATCAGCGGCTTAAAAAGATTAAAATAGACAAATCGCCAGGACCGGATGGCATACACCCCCGTATCCTAAAGGAATTAAGTAATGTCATAGCCAGACCCTTATTTCTGATATTTGCAGACTCTATACTGACAGGGAATGTCCCACAGGATTGGCGCGTGGCATATGTGGTGCCAATATTCAAAAAGGGGCCAAAAATAGAGCCTGGAAACTATAGGCCGGTAAGTTTAACATCTGTTGTGGGTAAACTGTTTGAAGGTTTTCTGAGAGATGCTATATTAGAGCATCTCAACGGAAATAAGCAAATAACGCCATATCAGCATGGCTTCGTGAGGGATCGGTCATGTCAAACTAATTTAATCAGTTTCTATGAGGAGGTAAGTTCTAGACTTGACAGCGGCGAATCAATGGATGTCGTATATCTGGACTTCTCCAAAGCATTTGACACTGTACCGCATAAAAGGTTAGTATATAAAATGAGAATGCTCGGACTGGGAGAAAACATCTGTATGTGGGTAAGTAACTGGCTGAGTGATAGAAAACAGAGGGTGGTTATTAACGGTACACATTCAGATTGGGTCACTGTCACTAGTGGGGTACCTCAGGGGTCAGTATTGGGCCCTATTCTCTTCAATATATTTATTAATGATCTTGTAGAAGGCTTGCATAGTAAAGTATCAATTTTCGCAGATGACACTAAACTGTGTAAAGTAATTTACACTGAAGAGGACAGTATACTACTACAGAGGGATCTGGATAGATTGGAGGCTTGGGCAGATAAGTGGCAGATGAGGTTTAACACTGATAAATGTAAGGTTATGCACATGGGAAGGAAAAATGCAAGTCACCCGTACATACTAAATGGTAAAACACTCGGTAACACTGACATGGAAAAGGATCTAGGAATTTTAATAAACAGCAAACTAAACAGCAAAAACCAGTGTCAGGCAGCTGCTGCCAAGGCCAACAAGATAATGGGTTGCATCAAAAGGGGCATAGATTCCCGTGATATGAACATAGTCCTACCACTTTACAAATCGCTAGTCAGACCACACATGGAGTACTGTGTACAGTTCTGGGCTCCTGTAAACAAGGCAGACATAGCAGAGCTAGAGAGGGTTCAGAGGAGGGCAACTAAAGTAATAACTGGAATGGGGCAACTACAGTACCCTGAAAGATTATCAAAATTAGGGTTATTCACTTTAGAAAAAAGACGACTGAGGGGAGATCTAATTAATATGTATAAATATATCAGGGGTCATTACAGAGATCTATCCCATCAGCTATTTATCACCAGGACTGTGACTGTGACGAGGGGACATCCTCTGCGTCTGGAGGAAAGAAGGTTTGTACACAAACATAGAAGAGGATTCTTTACGGTAAGAGCAGTGAGACTATGGAACTCTCTGCCTGAGGAGGTGGTGATGGTGAGTACAATAAAGGAATTCAAGAGGGGCCTGGATGTGTTTCTAGAGCGTAATAATATTACAGGCTATAGCTACTAGAGAGGGGTCGTTGATCCAGGGAGTTATTCTGATTGGAGTCGGGAAGAAATTTTTTATTCCCCTAAAGTGGAGAAAATTGGCTTCTACCTCACAGGGTTTTTTGCCTTCCTCTGGATCAACTTGCAGGATAACAGGCCGAACTGGATGGACAAATGTCTTTTTTCGGCCTTATGTACTATGTTACTATGTTACTAAAGTGGCACATGTCAGATTTCCAAAATGTGGCCTGGTCCTTAAGGTGAAAAATGGCAATGCCCTTAAAGGGTTAATACTTTATTCACTATGTAAAAAAAGAATGTGAGGTACTACAGCTTAGCAAATATATTTTAAAAATCAACACATCTACCATGGCAAGGTGACCTCATTCTGGATAGGAACCTACTCTATACTACCTCTCTTATTTCTTTAAATCTCATTGAATTCAGAGACCTACTGGCACGAAGAGCAGACAAAGTATACATGTGGCATAGTGAGAGGTATCATAGAGTATGTTTTCATCCAGAATGAGGTCACCTTGCTGTGGTGAATAGCCACAAACAATTTTGATCAAAATATATTTGCTAAGTACCTATGGGGTCATCTATAAAACTGGTGTAAAGTAGAAGTGGCTTAGTTTCCCATAGCAACCAATCAGATCCCACCTTTCAAAAGCCTGTCAAAAATGAAATGTGGAATCTGATTGGTTGCTATGGGCAACTAAGCCATTTTTTAATTTACACCGGTTTGATAAATGACCCCCACTAATGTTCAGTTTTTTATAGTGAATATTTTATTAGTCTATATATTGTATGTTTGCAGAGTATTGTTGCATTCTGTTTGTTTATGCTTATATTTATGTAGTTTCAGATATGGCAAGATGCACTTGCACATTCACTACATTTTGCAGGAGGTGCTTAGTAACTTTCGTCTTTTGTCTTATCTGTATAAGTGTCACCGGGAGGTCACTGGCTTTAATGTCCCCTGTTTTACTATACTGGAATAGGAAATGATATGCATGCATGTAGAGACGTTGATATTGATCTATGCATTTGGGTTCTACCCAGGCTACACTATAACTAGACATGTTTGATTAACCAGGTTTGAGATTCTGATTCACTGAATAGGAATGGTTGGCTTAAAATAAAAATAACAAATCTTTATTGGTATTCTAAGTTAAAAAAATGATCCCCTTATACGTATGAAAAAAAAAAAGGCTACAATAGGTGGGTAGCATGTGGGGGTGGACATGAAATAGTCACTTCCCACTTGTGTTGTGGACGTGCATTCAGTTGTGCAAGTAGTGTACTATAAGCCAAATATAGTCCACAGAACAGTAATCCCACCACTCGTGTGATGACTGTGAAGGGGCTGGGATTATTGTATTGTACACTCCCAGTTCCTTCACCACATCTAAATATGTACGAGGTCCCTATCGTTAGTAGGAGAGATCAACTGTAATTAGATCCCCAAGGACCCTCCCTTTGCTAGACTGCGATCTAGTTAGAAATAGCTGGCCCTGCTCGACGCGTTTCTAAATACCCTATAGCGGGTCTTTCATCAGGAGCACAAAAGGGCATAAGTACAGAGGCATGTATCGCCTATCACACAGAGAAAGCTAGCGTTTGCTGCACGTGGAACGCGCAGCAGCGCCGGCGCTGGTATGGCCGGTGAGATTCTCCTTTAATCATGCTGATTTTCTTACTGGAGAATACATGGTGGCTTTTCAACTATGTATTAGTAATAGGAGAATTGATTCACCGCGTTAGAGATGCGGTACCTTTAAACCGAGAAATGCAAATCTCAGGATTTCCTGCCTTTAATCCTTCAAGCAGTAATGCTGGGATGTGCAGAACATCATGTAATTGCTTGTTGCACAGAATGCCTGTTGTTCAAAACAAGAAGAAATGATCCTGCTGACCAGCAAGAGAGAGGAAAGGCTTTAAATATTGATGTTGTAGCTAAGTCTCCCTGAAGTGGCCCAAAGTGCTTGTCTGACGATATATCCTCTTGTCTCTACAGAGCCATCAATGGAGTGCTGCCGTAAGGGATATTGTCATGTACTGGCCAGAGTGGATCATCATTGCAGCTCTAGAGATTGTTTCACTCTGTCTAACATTCCTCCTACCTGTGCCTGGGTGTCCCACGTAAGCACTATCAATCACTATAATATGTCTACTTAAGGCAGTCTTACAGTGTAAATAAGACTGACTCCTTAAACTGCTATTATATCAAATTCAGCTCATTGACATGAAAAACTTTGTCTAGGTCATACTTTCATATTGATTTAGCCATCATCAATAGAGAGCACACAGGAATTATGAATATGTTGAACACTGCAGAGGCAAGGCATCAAAACTGGGCAGCTTTTATACAGGGTGGATGATGAAAAAGTAGCCCGCGTCCATCGATAGTACGAGAAGATGAACGAGCAAGTGGATTGTTTTCTTTTAATTACCCACGAGTCACAAAAGATGCTGAAAGTGGTCCCGGTTCAGGTCACGTCTGATTATGTTGGCTGATACTGCTTGTGATGGTGCGGATAGTGTTTGTGATGTTTTCCTTGGGACAAGCCTGGGGAACGTGGTGGCCATAACCTCTTGCTCACAGTTCGCTCCTCCGTAAACAGTTCATGAACCTGTGCCAGTGAGTTCCGTGAGGGATGGCATGTTGCTCCATCTTGTTGGAAAAAGCAGGACATTTTTTTCTTCTGGTGTTAGTTGATTGTATAACTGTTCAAACATGTCTATGTAAATTGCGGTATTCACAGTTCATTTAAAAAAAATTGGGCCTACTATTTGTGTTCCTGACAATGGCAATTTTTTTTGGTCATGAAGTGGTGTTTTGTGAGTCAAATAAGAATTTTCAGCGGACCACTACCTCGTATTCTGGGATTTTACGTGACCTAATAAATGAAACCAAGCTTCGTCCGTCATGAAGTACAGCAGTGGGTCCAAATGTCTGTCAGCAATCATAGTCAGCAACCAAGTAATTTACTGTTTTAGCTTTGTCATACGCTTTCAGTTCCTGCACACATGTTATTTATAGTGTTGAGTGAATCAAAGTTAAAGTGGTTGCCCACTTTATGGTTATTGTTGACCAATATGTTTGTGAGATGATTATATGGCATTTTTTTAATATAGCCTTTGATGAAATTCTGTACTATTTCCTACATTTCATACGGTTCCCTTGTTTACAAAGTCTTTTGTGCTGTCCATACAGAGGTTCTGTCCATAAAAAGACCACTAATGAAGGGTCATGTGACCAGGCAAATCACCTCCATGTGATGCCTCCTCCATTCATACACAGTGCACTTGCTGCACTAAACTCCTAAGGGTTCATTCACACATCCGTGTGTGTTTTGCGGATCCGCGGATCCACAAAACACGGACACCGGCACATGAAGGTGATTTGCTTGGTCACATGACCCTCCTTCCGCAGCCATTTTATGGACATGACCTCTCTGTGGACAGCACAAAAGACTGTAAACAAGAGGGCATACCTTATAAAATATAGAAAATGGTGCAGAATTGTAACAAAGACTGTATTAGGCCTCTTTCACACTTGCGTTGTCCGGATCCGTCGTGCACTCCATTCGCCGGAAGTGCCCGCCGGATCCGTAACACCGCAAGTGAACTGAAAGCATTTGAAGACGGATCTGTCTTCAAAATGCGTTCAGTGTTACTATGGCACCCAGGACGCTATTAAAGTCCTGGTTGCCATAGTAGTAGTGGGGAGCGGGGGAGCAGTATACTTACCGTCCGTGCGGCTCCCGGGGCGCTCCAGAATGACGTCAGAGTGCCCCATGCGCATGGATGACGTGATCCATGCGACACGTCATCCATGCGCGTGGGGCGCCCTGACGTCACTCTGAAGCGCCCCGGGAGCCGCACGGACGGTAAGTATACTGCTCCCCCGCTCCCCATTACACTTTACCATGGCAATCAGGACTTTAGTGTCCTGGCAGCCATGGTAACCATTCAGAAAAAGCTAAACGTCGGATCCGGTAATGCGCCGAAACAACGTTTAGCTTAAGGCCGGATCCGGATTAATGCCTTTCAATGGGCAATAATTCCGGATCCGGCCTTGCGGCAAGTGTTCAGGATTTTTGACCGGAGCAAAAAGCGCAGCATGCTGCGGTATTTTCTCCGGCCAAAAAACATTCCGTTCCGGAACTGAAGACATCCTGAACGGATTTATCTCCATTCAGAATGCATGGGGATAATCCTGATCAGGATTCTTCCGGCATAGAGCCCCGACGACGGAACTCTATGCCGGAACCCAACAACGCAAGTGTGAAAGAGCCCTAAGTAACTGCCATATCAGGGCTGTCTTTAATATTGATTGGACCCTGGGCAAAAATTTACCTGGGCCCCCTGGATCCCGCCTTCCCACACCTTAGCAGGCAATCACGCCCTCCACCACAACACACACAAAAAAAATCCACACATCTGGTAGAGTACAGTGAATTACTGTAAATACTTCCAGTTCTGAAGACTCCAGCGGCTCAGGATCAGTGCTCTGGGCAGCTGGGCTCAGGCTGGAAGTGGGCACCACTCTGCAGGAAGGAGACCGGGGCTCGGCTCACCCTAGCGTTACAGTGCACCCCAGCACCACACAGTATGCAGTTTAGCACCCCACACTATACAGTACCCCACAGTATATAGTAGAGCAGTATAGCACCCCACACTATACAGTACCCCACAGTATATAGTAGAGCAGTATAGCAGCCCACAGTATACAGCACCTCACAGTATACAACATCTCACTGTATACAGCACCCCAAACTATACACGATACAGCCCCCCACACTATACAGTACAGCAGTATAGCACTCCACACTATACCGCACCCACAGTATACAGTATACAGACCCCCACAGTATACAGTACAGCAGTATAGCCCCCCACTCTATACAGGCCCCCACACTATACAGGCCCCCCCACACTATACAGCCCCCCCACAGTATACAGGCCCCCACACAGTATACAGTCCCACACAGTATACAGCCCACCACACAGTATACAGCCCACCACACAGTATACAGCCCCCCCACACAGTATACAGCCCACCACACAGTATACAGCCCCCCCCCACAGTATACAGGCCCCCACACAGTATACAGCCCCCCCCCCACAGTATACAGCCCACCACACAGTATACAGCCCCCCCCCCCACAGAGTATACAGCCCACCACACAGTATACAGCCCCCCCACACAGTATACAGCCCACCACACAGTATACAGCCCCCCCCCCCACAGTATACAGGCCCCCACAGTATACAGGCCCCCACACAGTATACAGGCCCCCACACAGTATACAGCCCCCCCACAGTATACAGGCCCCCACACAGTATACAGCCCACCACACAGTATACAGCCCCCACAGTATACAGGCCCCCACACAGTATACAGGCCCCCACACAGTATACAGTCCACCACACAGTATACAGCCCACCACACAGTATACAGCCCGCACAGTATACAGGCCCCCACACAGTATACAGCCCCCCCCCCACACAGTATACAGCCCCCCACACAGTATACAGGCCCCCACACAGTATACAGGCCCCCCACACAGTATACAGGCCCCCCACACAGTATACAGCCCACCACACAGTATACAGGCCCCCACACAGTATACAGGCCCCCACACAGTATACAGCCCACCACACAGTATACAGCCCCCACAGTATACAGCCCCCACAGTATACAGCCCCCCCCCCACAGTATACAGCCCACCACACAGTATACAGCCCCCCCCACAGTATACAAGCCCCCACACAGTATACAGGCCCCTACACAGTATGCAGCCCACCACACAGTATACAGCCCCCACAGTATACAGGCCCTCACACAGTATACAGCGCCCCACACAGTATACAGCCCCCACCACACAGTATACAGGCCCCACACACTATACAGCCCACCACACAGTATACAGGCCCCCACACAGTATACAGCCCCCACACAATATACAGGCCCCCCACAGTATACAGGCCCCCCCCACAGTATACAGTCACGCACAGTATACAGACCCCCCACAGTATACAGCCCCCCCCCACAGTATACAGGCCCCCACACAGTATACAGGCCCCACACAGTATACAGCCCCCCCACAGTATACAGCCCCCACACAGTATACAGCACCCCACTATACAGTAGTTTACAGAATATTAACATAACAGCCCCTGTCACCTTTTTCTGATGTAATGTTCACACAAAAAAGCTCCACAGAACACTCCTGGTAGGACCTGTGATGACCTCATAGCCATGTGACCAGTAATTGCTAGGTTACTGGTCACATGGTGATGATGTCATTAAGGTCCTGATCACAACTTTAACACAGTACGATCATGATGACAGGACTCAGTGCAGGCAGGCACGGCAGCACCCCTGTGTAGCTGACAGCTTGACACCTGGGGCAGTAGCTAGCAGGGCTCAAGAGGCAGCTGCCTTGGGCCCCCCAGGAGCAACTGGGCCCGGGGCAGCTGCCCCTTTTGCCCCTTGGTAAAGACGGCCCTGTGCCATATAGTCATCTTAGAAACATATAGGTCAGCAGTAACCAGATACTGGCTAATCCCATAATAAAGTGGACTTCGATCCAAATTTCAGGAAAAATTCAATTAGTCATGAAGCTGAATTTCCTCATGCTTCGTGGTAACAAATAAATTTTTCCTGAAAAGGTAGTAAAAAAAAAAGAAAAGAAAAATATGCACTCACCTCTATTTGCTCATCAACTCTCTCACACCTTGACATGTGATGTCATCACGCTGGCCGTGCCCAGCCAGTGTGATGACATGGGGACATCATCATGTCAGCATACGCGAGACTTGGCGAGTTTTCTTCAATCGAGATGGCAGCAACAGCCTCTACATGAGCAAATGGATGAGGTGAGTATGTATTTTTTTGTTTTTAACTCCTTATTAACCCCTGAAAGGCATCAATGTGACTGTCAGATGCCGCAATCAGGGGCAAATTGAGGGATTCAATGATAGCGGCGATCGTCGTTCCCCATCATTGCGCCCACTACATGCAATGGAATGAAATTCATGACAAAGTAATTAATCACTAATCGAATTTCTTTGTGAACTTCAGCTGAATCGAATTTTTGATAATTTCTCTAGTTATTCGGTACGGTTTCAGGTTCAGAGATTTCAGCACTCAGCTGAGACAGTCTTCCAGTTGATTTTTGGGGGCTACTTGCAATCCACTGCTGAATTTCATTCACAACTTCAGCGGTCCTTATTGATGGGTTTCTTCATGTCTGCAAAAGAGCCAGTTTAATGCCATTTCTGAACCAGTCTCTGAATACAACATTTAGCTGCTGATTTTGTTCCTGGGTACTTATTGGCAAAGGTCTCTTGCATTTCCTTAATTGTTCTGCTTCACACATAGCCTTCCCTAATAAATATTCGCTGTTCCAGGGAGGACACCATCTTTCTGACACAATAGGCCATTTTTATCAAACTGAATAATAAATCAGTCTTAGTTACCCATAGCAACCAATCAGAGCTCCGATTTCAGTTCCTACAGGGTTCTGAAAAAATGAAAGCTGAGCTCTGATTGGTTGCTATTGGCAACTAAGACAGATTTACTATTAGTTTGGTGATGAGGGGTTTGACTGTAGTCCCTCACATTACAGCATGTTTGTAGATGCTATTGTAGCAGCTCACTCTGCTGTCTTTATCCCCATAGATTTACTTGAGACTTTATCGCTTCTCTCTCTCTGGAGATTATGTAACAGGATCAGGAGCTTTGCACATTGCTTCCTCTCCTCTCTGTCTCTAGACAGGAACTCCCCCTCTTGACAGGATGCAAGACCAGCCTACTCATACCAAGAGGGGAGGAACCGGGTGGGTTAATGTTTGGAATGTTATGCGTGTACACTAGCAGGTGAGGTTTGGTTAGCATAGTGATGGGGCTTAGCATCCCAACCCCTTTCGTTCCCTCTTGGTAGGATTAGGCTGGCCTTCTTGTCAAGTGGAGGAGTCTTAACTAGAATTGTTAGGAGTGAGGAAGCACATCCTATTGCTCCTGCTCTTGGGCCTTAGGGACCAGAGACACTTCAAAGACAAAACTACAGACATCCGCAAAACTACAGCATTAACATTCGGCAGAATGACCAGCTACCATAGCTATACAGACCCTGCTGAAGGTGAGGCTCTACGGCTCAGACACTCATCACCTAGATCACATCCTGGCCAGGCCAACTGATAAAAGCCTATATTTTCACCAAGTGGACACCTACAGCCAAAAGTGCCATGCATCATCATCTGGGAAAAGAAATTGCACTGTGTAAAAACTACTACTGATGTACTACAATACTATTTTGCATGTAGTAAAGAGAGACTTTTATTCTTCTACTTCTGGCCTGATTCTTTATAACACCTTTTCACTGCACCAATCCCCAGGGAGCAATGGCCTAAGGGAGTACAAAGTGACACATTAGTGTAGTGTTGACTCATGAACAGCGCCATCTATTGGTTTCATAGTCTTATGACAAGACTATGAATCCAATAGATGGCGCTGTTCATGAGTAGTGTTGATCACGTATATTCTAATCGCAAATTTTTATCGCTAATTTTCCATGCAAATGGTGTTTCAGCTGAAAAACAAGCAGATTCAGCTAATTTGCATATGCCCACGATTATGCAAATGAGTTTACATGACAAAACTGTATAGAAAGGTTATTGAATATTATGTTAGGAGAATAAGAAAACTTTTTGTCAACCTAATGATAATGATCTAGGTGCGCAGGTCCACACAAGCTATCCAACAGTTATGAAGCAACTTTGAGGCTTACTGGTTTTGAATGTCTCATATTGCACAAGGCTGCCATTGTAAGGTATGCTGACTGTATCTGTCTCATGGATAGATTGTTGGCTTGCACATACCACATACCAGGCTTTTGGCATATAGCCATTGTGTGGTTGTCTATTATATGTCATAGGTAATGGGAGTCCAAAATGCTTCCAGACATCATTCCCATGATGTTTTCAAACCATTTCGGTGGTGTTTCCGTCAATTTCTAACCTTTTTCTGTGAAGCAGACACCCTCTCCTCTTCAGAGCAGGGGGAGCCTGGTTTAATGCTTGGGGTCTCCCATTGACTTCCATTGTGCTCGGGTGCTCAGTAGAGCACCCGAGCATCCTAATGTGTTTGGCCAGAGCACTTTTGTGCTCGATCAACACTATAACACATCATCTCATCAGGGCCACTACCACTCCCATCTTCTGCACTAGATTCTCAGGGGGTCGCTACACAAAACCTTTATGGCTAATCTAAAAAATTCTCACATACAGTACATGTAATAAAAATATTGTGTCTGGAAATATGTATGGCAAATATAGCTATTGTTATTATTTATTTAGTGGTTACCTCGGTCCTGGTGGAATTGGTGACTATGGTCAGTATTCAAACTGTACAGGAGGAGCTGCAGGATACATTGACAAATGGCTACTCGGTCCTAATCATATCTACAATTATCCAACATGCAAGGTAAATTTAAAATATTGTATTGAGATATATAAATAGTGTGAAGCTTGCTGAGAGAAGTGAAGGTATATACAAACAAGCACTTAAGCACTTTTTTTTTCATTTTCGATTTGCGCTCCCTGCCTTCCCAGAGCCATAACTTTGTTATTTGTCTCTTCACATAGCCATATGAGGGCTTGCTTTTTGTGGGACAAGTTGTACATTCCAACGCCACCATTTAATATTGCATATGATGTAGTGGGAGCCGGGAAAAAAATTCCAAATGGGGTGAAATTGCAAAAAAAAACTTATTCCATTACGGTTTTAAGGGTCTTTAATTTATGATGTTCAATGTATGATAAAACTGACTGGTTACTTTTATTTTTCAGGTCAGTATGAATCCGGCGATACCTTTATATATATATATCGTTTTTCTTTCATTTCGATAGTGATAAAAAATTAAAAAGTGGGAAAAAAATCTGTTTTATTTTTTTTCGCCATATTTTGACCCCTATAACTTTTTTGTATTTATGTGTACGGAGCTGTATGGGGCTCATTTTTTGTGGGGCGATCTGAACTTTTCATTGATACCACAGTGATATACACACATGGGGTGTGTATGACTTTTTGATCACTTTTTATTTAATTTTGTTGTAGAAAATGAAGCGACCAAAAATGGCGAATCAGCCATTTGGACTCTTCTTTTCCATTTTGCTGTTTGCTGTATGGGGAATATATTTTAAAATTTTTATACTATGGCCGTTTTCGCACATCGCGACACCCATGATGTGTATCTTTTTAATTTTTGTAGTTTTGATTTTTATTTTGAGAAAAGGGGGGTGATTTTAATTTTTATGTTTTTTTTTATTTTTAAACACTTTTTTATTTTTACACTCTTTTTATAGTTCCCATAGGGAACTATAACATGCAATCATTAGATTGCTATTATCTTAGACTCCAATGCACTTGCATTGGAATTTATGATGATTTTACTACAGTAGTTTCCTATAAAGCCCTATTACAGGCAAGGGCTCCATAGGAAATACTATGCAGCAGCCTCCTGTCATTCACAAAGACAGGGGCTGCTGCACACATGCTGCAGGTCCTCCGATCACCACACGGGGATGCCGAAGCACCGCCAGAAGCGCGCTCTTCCGGTGTTTCATGCGCTCAGATGTCGTGGTCAGGATTGACCACGACATCTGAGGGGTTAAATGTCAGCAATCGGCATTACTGCTGGTTGCGGACATTAGCTGCTGGTGTCTGCTATAAGAAGCAGGTGGCCACCCACGGCTATGGCGCCCACAGCGGGCGCAATCTTTAAAGACCCCGCCAGCGCCGTATGGGTGTTAAGGGGTTAGAGAGAATCTTTCAGCAGTGACCTTTCTATTAAACTGTTTACATAGACACACAGCTGAGTTTCACCTGATTAAAACGCTATTTTTCTTTTGTTGATCTGAGGCTCCGTTCCCGAGTTATTATACTAAAATATCATAGATTGGGAATGGAGCCTCCGATCAACAAAAGAAACAGTATTTTAATCAGGTGAACCACAGCTATGTCTTTGCAAACAGCTGGATAGGGAAGTCGCTGGTCACATATTCCCATTAACTTTTACTCCTAAATTGAAATAAAAAAATAAAAATTTAATTTGTTTTATTCAGCTGTTTCTTAAGGCCCCTATGCAGATTACACTATTGTCGGCTGAACCAACCATGTTTGGTGGGATCAGCCGACAGCCTAATGTGTATGCGGAGCTCCCAACTCTCCAAGATGACGAGAAAAAGATCGGTATTGCTGAATTTCAGTGACCAATCCTTTTGTTCTCCTGGCAGATAAGCCACCACCACAAGTGACTGGCAGTGGCTGGCACTGAAAACATATTCATGCTCACTGCTCAGCCAAACCAAGAATGCATGTATGTAAAGTAGTTGGGAGAGATAGTTGACAGGAGAGAAATCTACTGCTAGATATGTAACACCCCAGAGTGGTGTTACCATTCCTGCACCCGGATCCTATTTGTGTCTGCTAACATTAATGCTAACATTAATGTCATTCTGTTCCAGGTTCACCACACAGTGCATTTCTAATGTTATGTAACTGTTCAAATGTAATGTGCCTGGTTCACCAGCAGGTGGCAGCACACATGCAGAGCTGCAGTTAGATAGAATGGAACCTTCCATTCCATTCTAACCCCCCCCCCCCCCCCTCTGTGGGGAGTGGGTGAGTCCCACTTCCTGCAGGAAGGGTGGAGACCAGTGAGAGTTAGGCCCCTTTCAGACGAGCGAGTTTTCTGCACGGGTGCAATGCACTGAATCCGGACCCATTCATTTCAATGGGTCTGTGTACATGAGCGTTGTTTTTCACGCATGACTTGTGCATTGCGTGAAAATCGCAGCATGTTCTATATTCTTCGTTTTTCACGCAAGTGCGGATGCAATGCGTTTTTCGCGGATGTTTGCTAAGAGATGTTGTTTGTAAACCTTCAGTTTTTTATCACGCACGTGAAAAACGCATCAATGCGCATTGCATCCGCACCAAAAAAAAACTGAACATCTGAATGCAATCGCAGGCAAAGCTGAATGAACTTGTTTGCGAAATCGCACATTTTTGACTGAACGCATCCGGAACACATCCAGAGCTGATCCGTATCGCTCGTTTGCAGGGTGTACCGGGGCACGTCTCTGCTGGACGTGCCCACGCCAGCCAGAGCACCTTAAGCTCTGCTGGCCATGGAGGCCAAAGCGTGAAACCTTAAGGAGCCAGGAGTAAAGTTCCCTGGCCTAATCTAGAGACAGACCATACAAAGAGAAGTGCAGCATACAAGAAGAAGCAAAGTCATACAGTCAGCCTGTCAGTACAGCAGAGCCAGAGAGAAATAGATGTAGAAGAGTCGAGTTTGCCTGCCCGTTTTAATGCTAAAGCCTGCTGGGACCAAGACAAAGTCTGTAAACCATTTTGGAGAACGTTTATGCAAAGTAAAGCTGCTATTCACAACTTTATCTCACCGTGATTTTGTAGTAAAAAGATCAGAGAGAGGCACAGAGCATTATCAATCATGTTAATGCTCCGTGCTTCTTCTGTCCGCAGCGGGTCTTAGCTGTCATTCACGCAGCGGATGTAACGCATGGCATCCGCTCATGTGAAACAGCCCTTAGATTTTCCCCTAGTGGAGAAAGTGAAAGGACGCTACATGTGCTCACTCCTCAGAGAACTAGGCCTTCATCTCTGAGAATCACCATATCTCAGAGATCCACAGAGAGGCTGCCAACTCTACTTTACAGTACTCCAGAAATAAAGTAAAAGCAAGAAATAGAAGGTCCAGAATCTGCATGGCCAAGCACTGGAGTCAGTAAGGTATTTACTTTTTAAGACTGATAGAGATTTTACTGCAATTAGAGGGATATTGCTAAAACACCCTTCATACTTGGACATGTTCTCGTCCACTGTATCTTAATCATAGCCATGATTGCAAGAATGTTATTGCCAGTCTTAGATGCTGCAGAAAGGGAGAGAAATATGGAAGGAGTACTATAATCTCCATCCTGGCCTATATCCATACATTGATATCTGGGAAGATTTTTTGTTTGGAACTGTGTTTTGATATTGTTTGATGTACTACAACTCCCATTCTGCACTTTAGTTAACTGATACTTATTTTCTATAACTGGCCTGGATACTGACTTCAGCACCATACACCGGCCACAGCACCTATATCTCCTGTCTTGCACCCACACCAAACCCACAAAGGGCACCCTAACTACCATCAGTGTCACAGTGCGGTGGAGATCTGCATCTGTTGTGACCAGAGAGAGAAAGACAGCCAAGCAAGCGACCGGACCTGGATCCAGACTGCATCTTATTGTACCCAGGAGAATCTGCAGAAGTGTGAGTGGCACCGGTGCTTTCCTGTGATAGGTTATAGAGTCAGGGACTTAGTCAATGCGCTGTAGAAGCGTCCCCTGGGTAGCAGAGCTAGATATGAAATTGGTAGTGAGAGTAGCTTGCAAGCTGACTGCTTACTGTTTAGCTCATTCTGTGTATATGCAAAACTCCATTGCCATTGTTATTGATTTATGTTCACCTGTTAATACCATTCCTGTCTTTGACTCATTGTGCCGCTGGTGCGGTGGTACTGTATTGTTACTCAGGTTTTCCGGCAGTTACATCTGGTTCTTTAATAAAGCCGGTTTTTGCTTCAGTCTCCTTGTCCGCTGTACTGTACTTGAATTCTGCTTTGCGATCTCTCCCTCCTCTGACCGCTACACAGGTATCTGCTTCTGTCGCAATCCATGTATTCCTTTGCTCCTGGTTATGTATCTGTCTGTGCCCATATATTTGTTTCCTGCCGGTACCTAATTCAGGTAGCTCCTGGTCTGTCTGAACCAGCTGCCACTGACTCAGCTTACGCTCTGGAGTAGATCCTGGCAACTACCTTCGGCCCAAGCCTATCCTCGCCATCAGAGGCTCTAGTGAGCATCTAGTGTTGCTTAGTCACGCCCCTCCAGAGTATTTTTACCTGTAAACCAGTTCCCAGAGGTCTGCCTTGGACCTCCAGAATGTGACAATCAGGCAGGATCCCCAAAATTAGGGTGTACCCTGAGGGAAGAAAGGGTGTGCTCTCCTATAACTGGCACTGGGGAGCATTCATGTGAGGATTGCCCTTCTGCTCCACTCCTCTGAGCCATGGCACATTTACAGATGCAAGTCTCTTGAATTACATCTCTTAGTTTAGCACATCTACACACTGGGATTTTAGCCAATTTCTTCCATGCAAAACTTCTCCAACTACTTATTATTACTTAATATTTCCCATATATCTACTTTATGTTGTATCACTTTGGAAATGTCATTTAATTTTTTTAGGACGTTAGAAGGTTTAGAAGCAAATCTTGAAATTTTTAAGAAAAGGCTTACATAGTAGAAAGCCCCTATAAATGATCCCATTGTAGAAATTACACCCTTCAAGTTACTCAAAACTGATTTTACAAACTTTAGGTGTTCCACAAGAATTAAAGGAAATGGAGATTACATTTCAAAATTTTACTTTTTTGGCAGATTTTCCATTTTATTCCATTTTTTTTCTTTAACACATCAAAGGTTAACAGCCAAACAAAACTCAATATTTATTACCCTGATTCTGCGGTTTACAGAAACACCCCACATGTGGTCGTAAACTAGGGAATAAGGTGCTAGTTTTATTGGTACCATTTTTGGGTACATATGTTTTTTTGATCATTCGTTATTACACTTTATGGGGCAAGGTGACCAAAAAATTGTTAATTTATTTTTGCAGTGTTCACCTGAGGGGTTTGGTCATGTGATATTTTTATAGAGCAGATCATTACGGACTTGGCAATACCTAATATGTATACTTTTATCTTATTTAAGTTTTACACAATAATAGCATTTTTTAAACCAAAAAGTGATGTTTTAGTGTCTCCATAGTCTGAGAGCCATAACTTTTTTTATTTTTTGACTGATTGTCTTAGGTAGGGTCTCATTTTTTGTAGGATGAGGGGACGGTTTGATTGGTACTATTTTGGGGGGCATACGCCTTTTTCATCGCTTGGTGTTGCAATTTTTGTGATGTAAGGTGACAAAAAATGGCTTTTTTTGGCACGGTTTTTATTTTTTTGACGGTGTTCATCTGAGGGGTTAGGTCATGTGATATACCTAATGATGTGAAATACCTAATGTCTACTTTTTTTTTTTCACTTTAGCACAATAATAGCAGTTTTGAAGCAAAAAAAATAAAATCTTATTTTATTGTCTCCATTGTCTGAGAGTCATAGTTTTTTCATTTTTTTACTAATTGTCTCAGGTAGGGTTTCATTTTTTGCGGGATGAGGTGACTTTTATTGGTACTATTTTGTTCAACATATGCCTTTTTGATCGCTTGGTGTTGCACTTTTTGTGATGTAAGGTGACAAAATTGGCTTTTTTTTACAGTTTTTATTTTATTTTATTACGGTGTCCAACTGAGGGGTTAGGTCATGTGATAATTTTATAGAGCTAGTCGTTACAATTGCATAGATACCTAATATGTATACTTTTTTATTTATTTTTTTATTTCACTTTAACACAATACGCATATTTGAAAGAAAATAATGAAGTTTTAGTGTCTCCAGGTTCTGAGAGCTATAGTTCTTTCATTTTTTTAGAGATTTTCTTATGTAGGGTCTAATTTTTTGCGGGATGAGGTGACTGTTTTAGTAGTACAATTTTGTTTGACATGCGCCTTTTTGATTTCTTTGTGTTGCACTTTTTGTGATGTAAGGTGACAAAAATGGCTTTTTTGTGACGGTTTTAATTTCTGATGGTGTCTATCGGACGTAGGTGGATCATGTCATATATTTATAGAGCCGGTCGTTACGGACGCGGCGATACCTAATATGTGCTTTTCCTTTTTTTTTTTTTTAACACTTTATTTCTGACACTGAGTCATACACTAACAGGTTGCCTAGGAGACACAGCCTGAGGCTGGATCTCCTGAGCACCCGTAGAAGGCAGGTCCCGATGCCGTGCAAGGCATTGGGCAGCCTCTGCATGGCATCAGGCTGCCTTGTCACGCATCCGTTCCCCGCCAAAGCAGCGCGGGGACTCAATGCGCTCCTTCACCCACCGCAAATCACTACTATGTCGCAGTCAGCGCTGACCGCGGCATAGAAGGTGTTAATCCACCGGCATTGCTGTAAACAGCGATGCCAGCGGATACAGCAGGGGCCCGGCTACCATGGACTGCCGGACCCCTGCAGTGATCGGGCGCGCACAACTCGGGTGCCCGGCCGTTCACCATGATGTACTATTACGTCAAAATGCGGGAAGTCACTGACTTCCATGATGTAATAGTACATCACATGTTGGGAAGGGGTTACATTTTTCCCATCAAAACACTCCAGTGTAGCTTTAGCAGTATTTTTAGGGTCATTGTTCTGCTGGAAGGTGAACCTCCACCCCAATTTCAAACCCATGGCAGAGTGAAACTGTTTTTCATCAGGAATTGTCCTTTATTTACTGCCATCCATCTTCACTTCAATCCCGAGCAGTTTGCCAGTCCCTTCCAAAGAAAAATCCCCACAGCAGATTCTGCCACCAGCATGTTTCACTGTGGGAATTGTTTTCTTGGGGTGGTGGGAATCTTGTTTTTGCACCACACATAGCAATTATCATGAAACATTTTAAGTCTCCTCTGACCAGAGAACTTTCTATGTGTTTGGGAAGTCTGCCTCAAGTTAATTAGCTGACTCCAAGCACATTTTCTTATGTCTTTAAACAATGGCTTTTTTTCTGGCCCCTCTTCTATAAACCCCCACTCTATGGAGTGTAAGGGATATAGTGGTGATTACTTCATCTCCACTATGTTTCTTATCATTGGTGTCTTTGTTGAATCTTCGATTAATGTCCTCCTTGTCCCTTTTTTGAGTGTTGATCTCCGATCAGCTCCAATACGGTTTGGCAATGCTTCACCTGACAAATGTAATGGGAAGGAGTGGTAGCGCGAACGACCCTGTGCCCAGCTGCTGTTGGGGACAGGAACATTTTCATGGAGGAGTCGGATTAGTGCCTGGTGGGGAGCCAAGCTGACACATCTTGGAGGGGGGGAGGGGGGGGAGGGGGGTGGGGGATCAAAAGGACCTGGCCTTGTTGACGGGGTGCTACCTTACTGCTGCCAGAAAAAAAATTGACTCAATGGGCCGTGAAAAACATGTACTGTTCATGCCGGAGAGAGCTGCTTCAGTTGTCCAGTGGCGTGAAGCTTGCTGCACAATGAGAATCAAAGGAAGCAGCCCACATTGTCCACTTCATGAGATTACAAGGCAGGGATGGCTTTTTGGGGGAAATAATGCCAACTAGGAATCTTCCAGCTAGGCTGAGTGCATGCCAGTAATGATTAGTGTTGCGTGAGAATATTCGAATCGTGAATATTCATCTCAAATATCGGCACTTAGATGAAATAAAAATCTAGAATTCACAAATATTTAGAATATAGTGATATATATTTGTAATTTTGAATATTCTAGATTTATTTTTATTTCATCAGTAACCTCCCTTCTTGCTTGTGGGCCACTGAGAAGGCTGCAATGTCTTTGTCTGAGCTTAGCAACATCCCTAGAAACCAATAGGAAAATTGCCTACCCCTTACTATATAAGAACCTCCCCAGCAGCCAATTTCTACAGTTTTTTAAAGTTCTGAGAGAGACAGCAGTGGAATCATCGTGGATGATAGGTACGTGTCACAGAGGTTCCTGGCCTCGGTGGAGTAAGAGACGTTTTTTATGTGTCAGCAGCAGTTGCTGTTTGACACCTTAATACTTAGTATGGCTGATCCGGGACGTCTCTTACTGGGAGTAGTCAAAGTGCTGGATGGGTGACTACTCCCCATGTTCCAGGCCGGGTTTTGCCAGGCCTGAAAAACCAGCCAGCACTGCCAGGTGAGGAGGACTACCTCAGTCTGACAGTGGAGCTCAGGAGGTGTGTGTGCTGGGATCTGAGGCTTGTGCCATGCTGGGGGGCTGAGATCCATCTGTAAGGGAAATGGGCCCCTAAAATCCTGCTATGGACTACTGGAGGCAGAACTGCCAACAAGGTGATTTTTGTTATATGGACTTTCCATTGTGTGTGAACTAACGCCAAGACTGCAAAGTGACGTTTTGTTTTTGCTTTATGTGTGAATAAACACGGAAGTTTGATTTTAAGAACTGGAAATTTGCCTCTGTACTGCGTCCGCACACCCTGTCTACCAGAGCGAACCCCTACACCTGATATAGTGTAGCTGTTGCAGTGTGTTAGGTAGTGTGATAGGTTCTGCTGTCCATAAATACATGCAGACCTGCTAAAATGTGAAGTTTCACATATTGAGCCAAAATATTTGCATCATTAGTGCTGATTAGTTAATCATTAATATATTGGAACACTCTAACTGCATATAAAGCCATTTTTAAATTTCTAGCAGCTTGTAAAATGTAGCAAAAGTGACCCACGCCTGTATTTCACGTGCATTACATAGCTGATTTTTCGCAATCAAGAAAATAATCTCGAATTCGAATATAGCCTGTAACGGGGTGCCGAAGGCGCACTCGGTCTTCCATCAGCCGCAGACCTGCTGCTTAGCTTCGGGAACGAGGATCTGTGTTTGACCTCGTTCCCAGGGCGGCTTTGCTAGCTGGGAGGCTCCCTGCTCCTAGGTCTGCCTTGAGCGCCGAGCTGATCACTCGGTGCTCGACTGGTTGGTCTGTCGGTCATGTGACGCTGGCCACGTCACATGACCCTCACTCCCCACTATAAATACAGGCAGTCTGCTGGCCACAGGTTGCCTGTTAATTTAGGTTCCTGGCAGTTGTTGGATACCCGTGTACTTACCTGATCCTGTTCCCTGACGATCCTTTGCCTGCTCCTCCTGTACTGCGCATCCTTCCTGGTATATTGACCTCGGCTTCCACCTGACTATTCTTTGCGGACTCCTTTCTTACTTCTCGACTCTCCTGGTATTTATGACCCTGGCTTCTCCTGACCTTTCTTTTCTTATCCCTCTGTACTGCGTTGTCCTCTTGGTTTTGACCCGGTCCGTTCACTATCCGTTATTTGTCTTGTCTGTCCTTCCCGCACGTATCCTAAGTTAGGGACTGCCGTCCAGTTGTCCCCTGTCATCAGGACTCGTGAGGCAAGTAGGCAGGGCCAGGGGTGAGGGTGGAGCGCAGTGGTCACTATCCTCCCCCCTGTGTGTGTGTGTACGTGACCGTTACATAGCCCCTGCCGCTCATCACTAGTAATGATATGGCAGCTACTGCACCGCCAGCAACTTGGCCAGATGTTTCCTGACCACACATTCCGTTATCAATGGCTGACGATGGAGCGGAGGAGGATGATGTGAAATACACTGTACTGCTCGTGGATGTGGCCTGGCTGCCACAAGGTTGACTGTGAGAAGGATGGAACTCCTGCCATGGTGGATTGCTGCCACCTCTGTTTTCCCACTGAAGGGAATAATGCTGCTTTATGTGGTTGTATAGAGCTGTGGAACCTATGTTTGTATTTGCCTGCTACATTTGTTTTTGCTCTTGCACAAGGCAATGCTTTTGTCTCCCGGCACCATGGAGGAAAACTGCCAGATGAGAGATACTCACGCAGAGGTATAGGCAGCCGAGCTGGGCTTAACTCTGGCACATTTTGGGCCTAACCGACCCACTGCATCAGCAGATAACAAAGCAGATGGGGCACTGGCTTAGGGCTGCAGCGATCAATTATTTTAGTAGTCAAGTGTTCTATCGATTAATCCAACGATTAATCGAGTACTCTAATAAGAAAAAAACTAATTAAAATAACATTTTCCTTTATAACAACTCATCAGCCCCCCCGGGCCATAATCAGCCCCCATGCCATCAGCTCCCCCCAGTGCCATCAACCCCTCTATGCCATCATGTCCCCTACTTCCCCAGTGCCATCAGCCCCTCCGTGACATGTCCCCCAGTGCCATCAGCCCCTCCATGCCATAATCAGCCCCCATGCCATCAGCTCCCCCCAGTGCCATCAGTCCTCTGTGCCATCAGCTCCCCCCAGTGCCATCAACCCCCATGTCTTCAGTCCTCTGTGCCATCAGCCCCTCCATGCCATCATGTCCCCCCACTCCTCCAGTGCCATCAGCCCCTCAATGCCATGCCCCCCCAGTGCCATCAGCCCCTCCATGCCATGTGCCCCAGTGCCATCGGCCCATCCATGCTTTGTCCCCCAGTGTCATCAGCCCCTCCATGCCATCCTGTCCCCCACTCCCCTAGTGCCATCAGCCCCTCCATGCCATGTCTCTCAGTGCCATCAGCCCATCCATGCCATGTCTCTTAGTGCCATCAGCCCATCCATGCCATGATCCCCAGTGCCATTAGTCCCTCCATGCCATGTCCCCCAGTGCCATCAGTCCCTGCATGCCATGTCCCCCACTGCTCCCCACCCCCCTCTGTAATACTTACCTTTTCTGGCAGGGTGTGCGGCTGGCCAATATGGAGTCCGCAGGAGAGGGACCACAGTGTCTTCTTCTTCCCAACATGCAGGAGTCCTCTCCTGCATAACGGAAACAGGACGGATCCATTATGCAGGCCATAGACTTCTATTATGACGAAATGAGGCATTCCGTTATGCATTCCGTCATAGAATTGCGTTATGGTCTGTGGTAACAGAATCCATAACGCAATTCTGCTTTTACCACCAAACGATAACATGAAATTTGCTCATCTCTAGTTGTAACCATGCGCTTTAAATACAATCTCTTTCCATCATCATCATTTCACATTTACATATATTCATTAACAGCTTCAGTTTTCACAGATATACATAAAATATTTATGTTGCATTCAGTGGCTTGCCTAGGGTGTTTCCCCCCCCCCCCCCCCCTTTCTCTGGCACCCCCCACCAATACTTAGAAAAATTGTACCCCCTTACAGTAGTATTGTCCTTGTACAACTTTCACAGTACCGTCACAGTCACTGTACCCCCATACCAGTAATAATGCCCTCTGTGCCCCTTCATAGTAATAATGCCCACTCAGTGCCCCATTACAGTTATGCCCACCCACTTTACAAGAATAATGCTCTGTGCCCCCTTCACAGTAGTAATGCCATCTGTGCTCCCTTCATAGTAGTAATGCCCATTGTGCACCTTCATAGTAGTAATGCCCCATTGTGCCCCCTTAATAGTAGTAATGCCCATTGTGTCCCCTTTATATTAGTAATGCTCACTGTGCCTCCTTCACAGTAGTAATGCCGATTGTGCCCACTTCATCGTTATAATGCCCATTGTATCCCATTTATAGTAGTAATGCCCATTGTGCCCCCCTAATACTAGTAATGCCCTTTGTAGTGGTATTGCCCTCTGTGCCCCCTTTGCAGTAGTATTGCCTTGTGCCCCTTTGTAGTAGTAATGCCCTCTGTGCCCCTTTGTAGTAGTAATGCCCTCTGTGCCCCTTTGTAGTAGTAATGCCCTCTGTGCCCCTTTTGTAGTAGTAATGCCCTCTGTGCCCCCTTTGTAGTAATTTTGCCCTCTGTGTCCCCTCCATGGTAGAAATACCCTCTGTGCCCCCACCATGGTAGAAATGCCCTCTGTTAAATAAATAAAAAAAACACAGTACCTACTCACCTTTTCCCGTTCCTGAAGCTCAGTCCTCTCTCCCCTACAGACACAGATCGCTCTGCAGCACTGTGTGGGCGGAGCTTATGCAGATTTCCGGGCTGCAGGCTCTGCCCACACAGGCTGGCAGTGCGATCTGTGCCTGCAGGCGGAATGGTGGAGCTGGGAGAAGTCTTCCTGCTTCACCATTCAGTGCCAGAGAGACAGAGCGCAGGGAGCTGAGTGACAGGACCACAGCTCCCTTCCTTGCAGCTAAAAACGTCTGTTTTTCTTTTTTGTTCTGATGTCACCTCTGATAGGTGTATTCCCTACAGTTTTACCTCTCTGATATAAAAAAAAACTAGGTTTTTCTTTAAATAAATTGGCATATTTTTTTATCATGTTTTAATAATCCCTAATATTTATTTATAGCATTTTTTATGGGAGTCTCGTGTCTATCATAGATCCCTATATACACGCAGCGATTATCCTTGGCCTTTTTTTCCTTTTCTGACTAATAGATCTTCACGTGAAATTTTGTTCACTACTAATGTTTTTAATCAAGCTCCCTGGGTAACCGCGATCGTAAATTTTTTTAGCTAATGTTTTTTTATGCTTGTCATACTTGTGGTCCGTTTTAGTGATGCGTTTTGCTCTAATCCACCTTTTGGTATATATTTTTTAATACGTGTGGAGCGTGATAGCTAGAATATAGCAATATATTATTTCGATCAGTTGGCTTGGCATATAGTGTATTAAATATCCCATTGTCTCCTTTCCTTTCTTAATCTCTAAATCTAGGAACTGTATATTATTACGCCTCTTGCACACGAACGTGTGCTGGCCGTGCCCGTGCTACGGACCGCAAATTGCGGTCCGCAATGCACGGGCACTGACCATGGGCCAGCCACATGCGGATCGCGACCCCTTTCACTTGAATGGGTTACCGCGATCCGTCTGTTCCGCAAAAAGATAGAACAAGTTCTATCTTTTTGCGCAACAGAAGCACGAAACTGAACCCCACGGAAGCATTCCGTAGTGCTTCCATTCCGCATCTTCGAATTTGCGGACCCATTCAAGTGAATAGGTCCATATCTGTGATACGGAATGTACACGGCCGGTGCCCTGTGTATTGCGGACCCAGCGTATGTGTGCTGCAAGACGCCCACGGGGGGCACACGGTCGTATGCAAGAGGCCTTAGGGTGATAGTGCAATTGAAATTTTATAGTTTCATGGCAGGAATTGAGATAATTGATGAATTCCATCAGTGACTGTTCCGTACAATTACACAGTAGAAATATATCATCCACATAGCGTAGCCATTCGGATGATGTTTCTAATTTTTCATTATTGAAAATATGCTCATTCTCAAATGCCGCCATGAAAATATTAGCAAATCTTGGCGCAGCGGAGGAGCCAATTGAAGTCCCCTGCAAGTAATGATCTTCATTAAATCTAAAATAATTTTTTGTAAGAATTAACTCAATAATGTCATCAGGAAGGCGATCATGCAGTTGTCCAGACTGCACATCCTGCATCAATATCTCCCTAAGGCCTCATGCACACGACCCATTCACTTCAATGGGGCCGCAAAAGATGCGGACATCACTCCGTGTGCTGTCCGCATCTGTTGCACCGTTCCGTGGCCCCGCATAAAAAATATATCATGTCCTATTATTGTTCGTTTTGCGTACAAGAATAGGCATTTCTACAATGGGCCGCCCGTTCCGTTCCGCAAATTGCAGAAGGCACAATGGCGGCTTCCGTTTTTTTCAGATCCGCAGTTTGCGGATCGCAAAAAATGGCACAGTCGTGTGCATGAGGCCTTATGCATTGGATTCCTTCATGTTGGGGAATATTGGTGTACAAACTCTGTACATCTAATGTACATAAAAAGGTGAAATTATCACATCTCTCTTTTTCTAGCTGTCTCAAAAAATCTGTAGTATCACATAGACATCTCTGTAGTGTTTTTTCTTTTCTCTGTAAGAAGGAATCTGCATAAATTGCTATAGGTTGCAACAATGAACCAATACAGGAAACTATAGGGCATCCAGGGGGGTTCAATCTGTCCTTATGGATTTTAGGCAATAAATATAGAATTGGCACTTTTGGACTTTCACATATTAGGGTATTCACTATTTTTTCTTCTATAATTCCACTTTGAATGAACTAATTCAATAATATTCTAAGTTCCTTCATGAATATAGGAGTAGGATCTCCTTTTAATTTTTTATATACATTATTATCATTCAATTGCTTCATTGCCTCTGCTATATATGCCTCTCGATCCATAATGACAGTTGCTCCCCCTTTGACTGCCCTCTTAATTATTATTGATGTGTCATTTTTCAACGAATCCAATGCCTTTCCTTCATTTATTGTACAGTTATTAGAACCTTTTGGAGCCTCCATCCACATGGATGTGACTTCACTGATAACCACTTGCTCTAAGGCTTTCAGCATATCGCTAGGTATGTCCGGATCGAATGCTCCGCCTCTTTTTAAAGAAGACAGCAGTTCAAGGGGGACATTACCTGTTTATTATTTTTATTTTTTTTCTTAGACCAAAACATTTTTATCCGCATTTGTCTACAGAATCTATAAAAATTAACAAGAAAGTCAAACACAGTAATGTAATTTTTAGGTACAAATCCCAAACCTTTTTCCAGTATCGCTGTTTCATGTTCAGATAGTCTGCGTTTGGAAATATTTACCACTAGGGATCCACTTTTTTCTCTTTTTATTATTTCTTCTTTACTTTGCTTTTTCTTTTTCACCATGTCGTTTTCTTTCTCTGCTTCTGACTGTTGGCTGGTTTCTGATTCTGTCAATGCCTCGTAGTTTTTCTTTGCTATCCTTTTTTTTCCTGTTTTTAGGTGTTTTTCTCCCAGAACACAGCTTCATATGTCCGCTATCAGACTGGCTTTCATCTTGTGTACTAAAATCACTTGAGGTAATCATTTTTCCAGCTATAGTTTGTCGCATGCGTCTTTGCTGGCGTCTTTCATCGGCCCATGTATTATGTAAATAGTCTTGATTATCTCTTTCAAAAGATAAAAATTATATGTACAGTACAGACCAAAAGTTTGGACACACCTTCTCATTCAAAGAGTTTTCTTTATTTTCATGACTATGAAGGCATCAAAACTATGAATTAACACATGTGGAATTATATACATAACAAACAAGTGTGAAACAACTGAAAATATGTCATATTCAAAGTAGCCACCTTTTGCTTTGATTACTGCTTTGCACACTCTTGGCATTCTCTTGATGAGCTTCAAGAGGTAGTCCCCTGAAATGGTCTTCCAACAGTCTTGAAGGAGTTCCCAGAGATGCTTAGCACTTGTTGGCCTTTTTGCCTTCACTCTGCGGTCCAGCTCACCCCAAACCATCTCAATTGGGTTCGGGTCCGGTGACTGTGGAGGCCAGGTCATCTGGCGCAGCACCCCATCACTCTCCTTCATGGTCAAATAGCCCTTACTTTCAAAGTTTTCCCAATTTTTCGGCTGACTGATTGACCTTCATTTCTTAAAGTAATGATGGCCACTCGTTTTTCTTTACTTAGCTGCTTTTTTCTTGCCATAATACAAATTCTAACAGTCTATTCAGTAGGACTATCAGCTGTGTATCCACCTGACTTCTCCTCAACGCAACTGATGGTCCCAACCCCATTTATAAGGCAAGAAATCCCACTTATTAAACCTGACAGGGCACACCTGTGAAGTGAAAACCATTTCAGGGGACTACCTCTTGAAGCTCACCAAGAGAATGCCAAGAGTGTGCAAAGCAGTAATCAAAGCAAAAGGTGGCTACTTTGAAGAACCTAGAATATGACATATTTTCAGTTGTTTCACACTTGTTTGCTATGTATATAATTCCACATGTGTTAATTCATAGTTTTGATGCCTTCATAGTCATGAAAATAAAGAAAACTCTTTGTATGAGAAGGTGTGTCCAAACTTTTGGTCTGTACATCTGTGAAAACTGAAGTTATTAATGAATATATGTAAATGTGAAATGATGATGATGGAAAGAGATTGTATTTAAAGCACATGGTTACAACCCAGAAGCACACCTGATTAAGGGGGCGTGACCCCCGAAACATTGTGCAGCATGGGGTAGCAATCAGTTCAGCGCTCCCAGGATTACTATGCATTATAGCGATTTATTTATATGAAAAATAAAAGGACTGAAAAATACAAGGAAAGCTTCAAAATAGTGAGTATTATTTAGACGTCACAAATACCATTTGAATAAGACTAATACAACTGAGTGGATTATGTGGATATAATTATGGAGCCTGAGTGAGGTTCTGAATCAGGTCATGGTATACTACAGGTGGAGCAACAGTTGACGATTGAACTGATTCTACTTAAAGACATCATCTGACAATGCTAAATTATATTCACGTTGGACATAATGTATGTCTTTATCCTTAGCCAGGTCTCGTACAGTTTAACAGAGTATACATAGTAAACTTTGTCTTGTATGTGGATCACTTCAGCTCCAAGGTCTATGAGGCCAAGGCTTGCTGGTTGGAAGACGCCAATATGATACAAGAACGAAGTCTATCATTAACACAAACTGTCCCTGCTTTCTTGTCTGGTCATAAATAACTTGCTCAATTAATTTGCATGACCTCATCTATGATTCTGCAATGTATTTTTCCATCTTTGAATGAATAATGTAATATACTGGCTTGATTTGTAGCGTATGTGAGCAGTGAACACGAACATTTCTAATGGTGATTTTTATTTTAAGGGTGTTCACGCGGGTCTGTTAATCCTATCACATTTAAGAAATGTTTTAAAAATGTCATTACTTCACAGATGCAATTAGGATTGATGCAATACATGGAGTTTATTGACTTGATGAGATAATTTTATGATTCTGAGAGATGTTTTTCATCTTAACGCTTATTTGCATGAACGGCCTATAAACATTCACAAATTGCTGTTCCCTGTTTTGTTATGTTTTCTCACTTTGACTGGTAACTTTAATTTAGATTCAGTTAAATTGATTTCATATTGAATGATTGATTGGTCTTTTTTTCATCTTCTAATAAAGAACAGTAGAAAATATAATCAGAAGAAATGTCTGTCCACCCGATCACTTCCCATGGCAATCAGTAGTTTTATCTATTTATTTTATTTTGTGTTTCAGTGGATTTTTTTCATTTTAATCTTCAAAAAGTCTTTAAAGAGGACCTCTCACCTCTGCTAACTTTGTCTGTTTTAGTGACTAATTGCATCCCCCATGTAATAACAATTCTGGAGCGTCTGTTCTTATGATGCTGTTTTGTGCCATATATTTATTATTCCGCCTGGAAATTTATGAATGAATTTCTAGCAGTTTGTAATTGGGGTCCAGATAGGTAACATAGTAACATAGTACATAAGGCCGAAAAAAGACATTTGTCCATCCAGTTCGGCCTGTTATCCTGCAAGTTGATCCAGAGGAAGGCAAAAATCCTTCCCGACTCCAATCAGGCAATCAGAATATCTCCCTGGATCAACGACCCCTCTCTAGTAGCTATAGCCTGTAATATTATTACACTCCAGAAATACATCCAGGCCCTCTTGAATTCCTTTATTGTACTCACCATCACCACCTCCTCAGGCAGAGAGTTCCATAGTCTCACTGCTCTTACCGTAAAGAATCCTCTTCTATGTTTGTGTACAAACCTTCTTTCCTTCAAACGCAGAGGATGTCCCCTCGTCACAGTCACAGTCCTGGGGATAAATAGATGATGGGATAGATCTCTGTACTGACCCCTGATATATTTATACATAGTAATTAGATCTCCCCTCAGTCGTCTTTTTTCTAACGTGAATAACCCTAATTTTGATAATCTTTCAGGGTACTGTAGTTGCCCCATTCCAGTTATTACTTTAGTTGCCCTCCTCTGGACCCTCTCCAGCACTGCTATGTCTGCCTTGTTCACTGAAGCCCAGAACTGTACACAGTACTCCATGTGCGGTCTGACTAATGATTTGTAAAGTAGTAGGAATATGTTCTCATCACGGGCATCTATGTCCCTTTTGATGCAACCCATTATCTTGTTGGCCTTGGCAGCAGCTGCCTGGCACTGTTTTTTGCAGCTTAGTTTGCTGTTTATTAAAATTCCTAGATCCTTTTCCAGTATGACACTATCCAATCAGTGCTGCCAGTATTAGACATGCCCTACTGGTTACAACTTTCTAGTCCTTCATTGCAAACTGTTAGAACTTCATTCATAAATTCAAGGGACCAGTTGTTGTGACGGAAGGGGAGCAGTTCACTGCTGCAGAGGTCACATATCTTTTTCAGCACTGCAGGAACAGATAAAGCCGCCATGGGAGCGACAGACTGAACCAAAGGTTAAGTATGATCTCCACTGTGAGTCAGCCTTGCTGGGAGGTCTATATTAGTCTTTGATAACCCATTAATTTGCAAATAGTGCAGGCGGCTTTGGCATTCATTGAAGCTAGGTTCCCCCCCTTTGTTTTCACATAGCCCCACTCATGACCAGGTGCCATGTCTGGTATTGCATTTAAGCTGCAATTTCACCTCACATTATGGATAGGACTGAGCAGCATACCATAGCATTAATGACTCAATAGATAATATCATTATATTATATAGGGTATTGCTGCTTAAATAATAACCTAGTACAGTAAAGTGACCAGATCATAGCATTACTTTAAACTTTAAGAAATGGTATTTTAATGGTAAGTACTTTCTCTTTCTAAAACCTTTGCATATTCTGGTGAATAATTCATACATTAATATCTTTTATGAGCTGATTCAGTAAATAATAGCAGTCGTTCTAATTTTTTGAGTAAGGCAGTGAAAGGGTTGCATAAATCATAGGCTACTTTACTTACCTTTTCAATTGAACCTCTTTTTATGCTTAAATCCTTGTGGCAGTTGAATTAATGGCTTTGAAACATCCGGTTGCACTGTGTTGTCCAGTGTTAGTTGTCCGGCAGTGTTATTACCTCTCTAATAGATGAGATGTTGCTAATTGCTTGTCTTAATGATTGTACATGGTCGGAGTATAAACTGAAGGAGGAAAGTCTTTGTTTACCTCTATAAAAGATTAATGGGCTGCTTTGCATTAGGATGATACTGTGAGATGTTTATCACCTCTGGATGAGATCTGCTATCATGTCTTCTACATGTAAATAATTTACTTTTGCCACATTCCAGCCAAAGATTTTGTCACAGGTTAAAGGGACGGGAAAACACCAAATACACACCACAACGAATAGACAACAATCTAGGCCTCAAAAGCTAAGGAAGAGGGATGGTGACCTCCTATTAATCCCTATGCCTTTCCATAACTCCTGCCAGTATGAGCAGATCCTGATGGTGGAAATACTCATACACCAGATACCTAAAGCCCTGCTAAAACTGATGAGCCCTAGGATAGGTAGCAGGGGATGAGACAGCTTGTTCCTTCCAGAATGAAGGAACCTGAGTCTCCCTGAGGCCTAGAAACACACACCAGATAATAAGAAACAGCGAAGGCAACAAGTACTTAGCTTAGAGATGTAAGGAGAAGCAGGCGATCCAAGACAAACCAGCACTAGCAGCTCCAAGCAGAAACTATCAATCGCATGGTCAGCAGTGTGAGGCGGATCTAAATAGAGTCTCATCACTGATAACGAGCGGCACCTGAGGAGAGGTGAGATCCTGCCAAACAGCATACATAGAGGAAAACAGAGAGACCTGTCAGATAGCCTCACGTGCAGCAAGTCTATCTGATCTTCTCACCTCTCTCACAGGAGGGGCCGTGACAGATTTATGTAGTTTTTTGCATACATTTAAAAGACTTAATAAAAATGTAGCTTAGCTTATTTTTGTTGAAACTGGAATTCTGTAGACAGCAAAAGCAGGAAGATACAATCTACATGTACATGTATCCATGCAGGCCTACAGTCACACAAAAATTAACGTAAGCACTAGCACACAGACATTCACTACATAGAATGAATACATTTAAACATAGGCACACACTATACACCTGCAGAATTTTGTACCTACAGTATGCTAGTGTATGGACACATAATGAAGACAGACACAGTGCAGATAGCAGAGGGCATCTACGTTCAGAAGAGAAGACGCCCAACTGCATAGGTAGGTTTAGAGTAGGACCTGCCGGACTGAGAGTTTCTGGTAGGAGGTCACAGATGTGTTTTGATCAAAATATATTGGCTGAGAGTTTCAGATTTTATCATATAAGAGTGAGGGCTTAGTCCATATATAATGCTTGCATCTATTATGTTAGTGCAATATTTTTTGTTTTCTGTGATTTTTATTTTATTTAATTTTTTTCAGAAATGTAGTGTAAGGGATCGCTCTCTCAAGCAGGGCGGCGCTGACAGATTCCTTCTCAGACAACAGGGTTCAAGTCCAAATGGTGCTTTTCTTCGGGTACTTCAGCACCAGCACAAACATAAACCAAAAATAAACACCTGCCCGTCTAGGCACTAGCTAACACATATGTCATGTCTACCTCACCTATAGAGCACAGTTCACACATACCTCTACCGTGCACTTTACTGTTCACATTACCACATATCCCCCCCTCTCTTCTCCAGACCAGAGGTCTGGGCATTTCTCCACATCGTACCATGCCCTCTGGAAGATGTGGCCAGTGTCAAATTGTTTCCTTTATTCTGCCACACCCAGGCCAGCAGAACTTGGTTTGTCACAAACACATATTTTCTACCCAGTAGATAACATCTACGGTAAGGGACTTCAGTGCCCATCTAACAGCCAGACACTCTCGTTCTACTCTTTGACGAGCGATGATGGTGCACTCTCGCACTCTTTGATCTCGCTCTTTATGTGTCTGGCATTCATGCTCCCTTTGTTTCTCTATTTTATTAAAAAATCGCATTTCTCTTTTTTCCTTACTCTCAGAGTTTTGATCTTGGCTTTTGGAACTCTTTTCATAATATGTTTTTATACTATCGACAGGCTCTACCTTTGGATTCTTCGGCTCCCGAACATGCTCATGCCCTTTTTTGGACTGCTGCAGCTCTTGACTGAACTGTTCACATAGTTGCTCCCAGTCATGGTCGTATCCAAACACTTTCTCCTTTGCTTTGCAGAGCTTCTTTAGCAGAGCAATCTTGTCGCTGCTCACTCCTTTTAAACGCATCTGGTTCACCTCTTCCTTGGCTTCTTGCAGTTTCCTTTCCAGGGACCTCAATTTTGTTTCCACTTTTTTTTTGACAGTTCTTTCAGCATCTCTGCTTCCAGATCTGCTAGTTCTGGAACGATCAAGTGTTCTATTTCCACTCTTTCTTCTCTTCAGCAGTGGTTTCCTCACGTTTGTTGGCAGCTCCAGAGTCCTCTGCTTCTTCCGTGGCTTTTTCCACTTCGGCAGACTCTCCTTCAGCTTCTTCTTTGATCTCTGCAGCATCTGAGGATTTATCCCACTCCAACTCATCGGCCTTAGCTTCTTCAGCCTTTGTCTCTTTGCTTTGGAGTCTCCATTCTCTTTGATGGCCTTCTCATCCTTCTCGGACCTGGCATCATATACCTGCACTCCTAAATCCTCCTTTTTCTTTCTCATCGAGGTCTGAGGCACTGGGGATATTGGGGTCCTTATCAGACCCTTCACCTTCCTCTTCTGGCATTTCCTCCAGAGGGTCACCCAGGACATTGTTCTCCATTCGTGCCAGCTCCAGGAGAGCTATACCATAGTAGTAGACAGCATCTTTTAGAGGACTCTCCTCCTCAGGTTTCCTATTTACCTTCTTCCGTACTAGACGAGAGATGTCTGTTAGGCTACTTTCACACCTGCGTTCGGGTGTCCGCTCGTGAGCTCCGTTTGAAGGGGCTCACAAGCGGCCCCGAACGCAGCCGTCCAGCCCTAATGCATTCTCAGTGGAGGCGGATCCGCTGAGAATGCATCAGTCTGCCAGCGTTCAGCCTCCGCTCCGCTCAGCGAGCGGACACCTGAACGCTGCTTGCAGCGTTCGGGTGTCCGCCTGGCCGTGCGGAGGCAAGCGGATCCGTCCAGACTTACAATGTAAGTCAATGGGGACGGATCCGTTTGAAGATGACACTATATGGCTCAATCTTCAAACGGATCCGCCCCCATTGACTTTCAATGTAAAGTCTGGACGGATCCGTTCAGGCTACTTTCACACTAAGAAATTTTTCTAAGTTATAATGCAGACGGATCCGTTCTGAACGGATGCAAACGTCTGCATTAAAGGAGCGGATCCGTCTGATGAAACATCAGACGGACCCGCTCCGAACGCTAGTGTGAAAGTAGCCTTACACAGTTGGTTCCCCGTACAGTAAAGTCCAAGCTCTTATCTGCTGCAGCAGCAGATGTAGAAGTACCACTGTTCTCTTTTGGGAACCCTAAGAGAGTTCCACCAAGGGTCCTAGTAAGTGCGTTGTCTGTGACTTCTGCAGTTTTCTGTGCTTCTTTGGAGCCTTTAATCTTCTCCTTGATATCAGGCAGTAGACCCTTTATTTCATCCATCTCTTTCTGGGTCTCCTTCTGGACGGTCAGACCTGCCAGGTAGTCTTCCACTGCCTGGGTATAGTTCTCATACACTATGCTGACTTCTCCCCATTTAATCAGGTTTATGTCCTGAACCCGCTCAGGCTCCCTTTCATGTGCCCGATTCACGTTGTATGTCACCACACCTTCATCAACCCTGCACCCGAGCTTACTAAACATAGAACACTGTGGAGGCTGCTTATTCGCACCTGGTATGTGTGGTACACCCTCTGGCATGGCTACACTTTCCTGCAAATTGATTACAGTGGGTTCCCTCAGCTGTGTGCTCTCAACATCAATCAGCATTTCTAAATTACATACATCTTTACCAGCAGGGGGAGCTTCTTCCCTGACCACAACCTGCAAAGGAAAGGGGGTTTCATCATCATCACATATTTCACATGACCCCACATTTTCATTATACACTTCAATTTGCTTGTCAGGTTCACTCTGCACCTCATCTGCACCATTGTTTTTAATGGTCGTTTCACCTAAACCATTGTGTATACTGTGCATCTCCCTTACACCTTCATTTAAAGGGACAGGTACAGGTTCTGCAGGCATTTCGTCACTTGCTGCAGAAGTGTTTCCATTTCCCCACAACTCCCAAAACAAGGAGAAATCCCGGCCCATCATTATATCATGCAGGAGCCTTTTTTCAACACCAAGTTCATAAGTCCCAGTTCTCCCTGGAATCTCATACTAAGTGAGAGCCACAGGATATCTGGTATCTGGTCACGAGGTCAGTGCCCAGTTCCTCAGCATAGTGGTTACTATGGGAAACGCCTTGGGTTAGGACGTCTCTTTGTCTGTCAAACTCCTCCATGAGCTTTTCATGCTCCTGGTGCCTCTTTAATTGCTCTTATAGGAGACTTTGGCTAGCCTCCAGATTGGCCTGCATCAGCTGCTTGGTGAGATCCTCCATCCACCCCATAGCAACCGACAGTCCTGTAGCAACACCGTTTCTGCAACTTGGGCTTCTGGACCTTTAAATTTCAGCAAGCTTTACTTGCAACACAGCAGAAATGTCAAGAATAGCAAGAGCAGCAGCTTTCACCGGACAAACAGGCTTCCGGCCCTTTCACTCTCTGTTGCCCCTAGCAACAACATTGTGCCCTTTTAGCATGGACACTTGCCCTAAGCAACCTGTTGTTGGTGCCTGCATCCTCCGCCAATTGTAAGCAACACTGACAGATTCCTTCTCAGACAACGGGGTTCAAGTCAAAATGGTGCTTGATTTCGGGTACTTCAGCACCAGCACAAACATAAACCAAAAATAAACACCTGCCCGTCTAAGAACTAGCTAAGGGCCCTTTCACACTTGCGTTGTCCGGATCCGGCGTGTACTCCATTTGCCGGAATTACACGCCAGATCCGGAAAAACGCAAGTGAACTGAAAGCATTTGAAGACGGATCCGTCTTCAAAATGCGTTCAGTGTTACTATGGCACCCAGGACGCTATTAAAGTCCTGGCTGCCATAGTAGTAGTGGGGAGCGGGGGAGCAGTATACTTACCGTCCGTGCGGCTCCCGGGGTGCTCCAGAATGACGTCAGAGCGCCCCATGCGCATGGATGACGTGATCCATGCGACACGTCATCCATGAGCGTGGGGCGCCCTGACGTCACTCTGGAGCGCCCGGGGAGCCGCACGGACGGTAAGTATACTGCTCCCCCGCTCCCCACTACACTTTACCATGGCTGCCAGGACTTTAGCGTCTTGGCAGCCATGGTAACCATTCAGAAAAAGCTAAACGTCAGATTCGGCAATGCGCCGAAACGACGTTTGGTTTAAGGCCGGATCCGGATTAATGCCTTTCAATGGGCATTAATTCCGGATCCGGCCTTGCGGCAAGTGTTCAGGATTTTTGGCCGGAGCAAAAAGCGCAGCATGCTGCGGTATTTTCTCCGGCCAAAAAAACGTTCCGGTCCGGAATTGAAGACATCCTGATGCATCCTGAACGGATTTCTCTCCATTCAGAATGCATTAGGATAAAACTGATCAGGATTCTTCCGGCATAGAGCCCCGACGACGGAACTCTATGCCGGAAGAAAAGAACGCAAGTGTGAAAGAGCCCTTAGGCTCTTTCACACTTGCGTTGTTCTGTTCCGGCATAGAGTTCCGCTAACAAGCGTTCAATTACACTCGTTCATCAAGTAATATGATTATTTTCACCAAAATCATTGTTTGCCATGAGCAGATCATGTTGTCTAAACAGCACCCTGCTACTGGAAAACAATGATTCTGTATGGGGATGAGCTATGGTAATAGCGGTCACTCCTTCCCATACTGTGGAGCAGGCGATTACTGCGAAGGAATGCTTCCTTCCTGGCAATCTTCTGATAAATCTACCAGTGTAAAGGAGACTTTGCTTTCCTGTAGCAAGGTACCATTTATGTGCTTGACGACACTAGTAATCCTACTAATGTTAGTTTTATACATGAACCCACTCCATTTGTGCATGTGTACAGGGTTGGACTGAAGTCCCTTGGGACCCCCAGAGGAAATTATTCTGAGGGCCCACCCTCTGTCCATATAGAACCTTAAGGGCACTGTTTTACTGATACTCTGGTGGGCCAGTGCAACCCTGCATGTGTATCACATGTACCCTAATAATGAGACAGTATGTTTTATACTTTTGCAGACCTCAATTCCAAAACTTGCCTGTTAAGAATTTTATTTTATAGTAGTTGTAAAATTACTGTTAAGAGTAACGTTTTATGGGCATCTACAATATATTTTTGTGTTTTTGTTTGTTCTAGGAACTGTACAAAACCACTCAACCATTTGATCCAGAAGGTGTACTTGGGACCATTAACTCTGTAGTGATGGCATTTTTTGGACTACAGGTAAATAGCAATGACCTTTTCTACAGTAAATACAGACTTCTAGAAAGTAATAATATTTAAAGGGGCTCTTCGACCTAGATCATTTGGGTCCAACTCCTGGCACCCCTTCTGATTGTCTTTTTGCAGAAGCTCTGACACTTGAAACAGACATAGAAACTACACAGCTCTATCTACTGTGTAGAGGATAGAGCTGGTTACTTCAGCACTTCTCCCATTCAAGTAAATCTGTTCTCATACTGGTCAGCATATAACAATGAGGACAACATATGACAAGGACAGGTGCACTCTAATATTATACCAAACAGAGCAAAAATGTGTGTTGTCTGTTGTGTCCGATCAGGTGCATAGCTAAAGGCTCATGGGCCCTGGTGCAAGAGTTTAGCACGTAAACAGAGCAGAAAAGGCAGTGCTCGTACGAGAAAGAAAAAAAAAACAGACAACCCTTTAAAGACATACTTGGAAGACATCACATACAGCGCTACAGAACTTACAGGAGAATACAGCCCTACATATGTACCTCTTACATCCAGTGATGTCTCCTCTGATGTACATATTCTCTTTCCTCATCTTCTCCATTTAGACCAGACCTCCTTGGGGACTTCTTTCAGCTGTGTCTTGTCTCTGCAGAGTTTAACAGACAGACATCTTAGCTGCCTATTTTCCATCCTCCTCCCCGCCTTCTGAACACCCCATCCTGCCCCCCCAATACTATTCTGCAGAAACAGCCCCCCTGAAAATACTGGTACTACACAGATAGTGCACCAGTACAAAATACCCATTTATATTGTGCGCCAGTACAAAAAATACCCCCTTACCATTCAGATCAGAGCCCCATATAAAACCCCATATGAGACCTCCCCATCTCACACCAGACCCCCTTTATACCTCTATGTCAGACCCCAGTTTTAGACCTCCAGACCCCAATAAGATCTCCAGGGCCCCAATCAGACCCCTATTAGACCTCCAGACCCCCAATCAGACTCCCCCATTAGACTTCCAGGCCCCCAATGAGACCTCTAGACCCCCAATCAGACCTCCAGGCTCCCATTAGACCTCAGATCAGATTTCAAAATAAATAAAGTAACTTACCTCTCCTGCTCCGCCGCTCCTACAGGTACAGTGGTCTCCTCGTTCTCTTCTCCTCTCAGGTCCCGTGCTGCACAGTCAGCTGACTGCCTACAGCAGTGATGGCAAACCTTCCATCTACTTTATCATTTAGCTATAATAGCTTGCCTACATTCAATGCGCTGCCTGTGCTCTTCATAGTGTTTCCTGAGCTGATGAATAGCAGGGAAAGTCTAATGCATATTGGTACACCATAGACTTTTTCCACGGTGCGGGTGCCCATAAAGAGGGTTCTGAGAGCCGTTTCTGGCACCCGTGCTATAGGTTCGCCACCACTGGCCTACAGCGTCATAGTGCGCTCTGTATGTCCTGCTGCTGCAAGCAGCCAGGACAAAGCAGCGCGGGACCTGAGAAGAGCAAGCAGGAGGAGGGGATAAGTACATTGCTTCACTCTCTCGCCTTTTGCATACTAGTGAGCGCTTCCATTATGGAAGTGCTCACTAGTATTCCCTTTATAAGATGCAAAAATACAGCACCACTGGCAAGGGGGACCTCTGGGATGCCTCCCACCTATGAGTCATCGGTGATGTCCCACAGGTCATGAAGGGTGCAGAATTAGCATTCACACCTTGGCCCCCATGCCTTAGTGGACCTTAAGTCGGACAGGAACTTTACAGTATGTATCTGATGCACTCAAAAACGTAGCCTAGTACCCCGGTATGATAGCAATCTCTGCCGTTGTTGCATGTTGATCTATTGCACAGTATAATGATCGAGGGATCATTACTACAAATCCTTTATTCACAATCTACTTATTACATTAGTAAGTTCCTGAATTTCCCGGAATTTGCATTAGATTAAAGAAACATTGCTGCTTTCTTCCAGAAACATGACCACTTAAAGGAAACTTGTCATCAAAGTAATGACCAACACACTGCTTTTAGCGATTTGTCACTTATGTGCTAACATTTGTTAGCTGCAGGGAACTTACTGAATAATCCATTCCATGCAGAGAACAAAAAGGGTACAACTACATTGCGACATGTGCCGCACCAATGACGCATTACATTTTTTGTAATGATAGTCAATGGTGTTGCATTACCACATGCCACATGCTGCGACTGCAACACGACCATCGCACAGAAATCCATGGATCCATATCCTAGCAGTACGCCATAGGATAGCCATATCCCGTTAATAAATTTCCTCTCTAGATTTTAATGGTTACCCATCCTTCAAGGGTTCAGCCCTGTACCCATTCAATACACACCTAGGATACCTATAGAAAACAGGGGTGCAGGAGAAATGGCCCAATTTAGTATTTAAGAAAAAAGACACAACAATCATATTTTTTTAAGAAACACACACAAAAACCTTTATTTATTATAAAATGGTCTTGGATTTCTGTTCTGGTCCTTGAATGGGGGTGAAGGTTCCTTCTTCATTTTCTCCTGAGATTCTTCCAGTGGAGGAGGTTGAGTGTTACACCTCAGGCAGATTTTCGAGGGTCAAATGCAGCTCTCACATTGTATAGAAGAGAAAGAAAATAAAGATCAGCAAAACAATTTCCAAACACGAGGAGAAAAGCGGCCAAACTTACCCAATCTGGTCCTGTGCTGCTCGTCAGAGGTCCTCTAATGGTGAAAGTCAGCCCAGGAGACCGAGGATTGCGTCAGTGCGTCATCTTACCTAATACCCAATTATGACATCACTAGTAGGTGAGTCATCTGCCAGGATTCTAATGATGACTTCACAATCAGTTTCTCCATATGACAGCGGCCATATTGAATGTAATAAGATAAGACTACAGATAATGAGTTAACACTGCTTCTTGCAGTGCTTCTTGAAGTGAAATCACTTCCGAGAATTCCCAAATGCGCTAATTTCCAAAAACGTTGGACATTTTGGATACCGCCTATAAAACAGGAAATACAGTATTTACATATGTGTTCAGATAGTATAAGGGAAGAACTATACGGTGACGTGTCGCAGGACTATAAGTCGCACAACAAAGGGTACAACTACATTGCAGCATGTGTCGTGCAAGATTTTTGTAATGATAGTCAATGGTGTCGCACTGCAACATGCCACATGCTGTGACTGCGACAGTCGCACAGAAATCCATGGATCCATATCCTAGCAGTACGCAATAAATTTCCCTGATAACAATATCCCTTTAATAAATTTCCTTTCTGGAGTTTATTGGTTACCCATCCTTCAATGGTTCAGCCCCGTACACATTCAATACACCCCTAGGATACCTATAGAAAACAGGGGCACAGGAGAAATGGCACGATTTAGTACAGTGGTCCCTCAAGTTACAATATTAATTGGTTTTGTGACAACCATTGTATTATGAAACCATTGTAATTGGAGTAATTGGTTCCAAAGGTCTAAAATGTCATCCAAGATTAGAGAAAATTATGATTTAAGAAAAATAAGTGTTAAAGGAAATAATTATTGATATTTTGGGCAATCTCAATAATTAATATTAATAAATAGGCGTAAGTCATCTATTGATGACTCTGCCTATTTATACCTTAAAAGAAACTAACCTCCGCTGCCTTACAAAATTCCCTTAACTACGTGCGAATTACTACTATGGCGGCGACTACTACAATAAATGACTATACGCTGTACTTTGAATAATAATAGGAATTTATTAAAACAATTACACGTCTACAGTCTATTGCTATAATTTTATATTTTTAGATCAATGGACATATAAATATATATACCTATAGTCGCACACAGTAATACATTAACAATACTATAATACACCTAAACTACGCAACACACACTACAATATTCTAATATTCCACCCCAAACTCTACCTAAACATCAATAATTACATACAGTACACACATAAATAGCATCAACCCGCCCAACCCGGCTATATACTCTGTCCCTATAGGGAAACAAGGGGTTAAACACAATATCCGCTGCAAGGGTACAGCAGGGGGTATTTCAGGGGAACAGAGGTTGTAGAGGTTAATGCAAGTGAGTACAGGGATCAGGGTTACAGCAGGGATTGGTAGCAGTGGGTAGGAATGCAGGGCAGGGGAATAGCAGGGGTTAATGCCGGACAGGGGATTGGTGGCAGTGGATCAGCAGGGATAACAGGGCAATGCAGGGAAGGCGTTAATATAGGGGTATATGTGGCAGGGATAACCAAGGGTTTATAGCAGGGGTAAAAAGCGTTGGTGGTATAGCAGGGGTTAATAATACTTATTCCAGTCCAGGGTTAATGCTCGTGTTCCAGGGATGCTCATCTCTAGGGTCTGATTCTCTTTTCCAGGCTGCACGGCTCAACTGAAGAGCGCAGGGCCGCTGGGATTTAAATCCTGTGGCGCTCGCTCCCGTGCGGCATGCGCGTACACCACAGGCAAGGACACGCAGGCCGGCGTGGCAATATGACGTCGCCACACCAGCCCGAGCGTCCCTGCACGTGCCTCCAGAGGAGTGCGCAGCGCGCTTCCAGCGGGGGAATGCTTTGATCCTCCTGACTGTGAAGTGCCTGCATACCCCAGGTGCTGTAATTGCCACATCGGAGGTATGCAACAAACAGAGGCAGGGGAACATTTGTTCTTCTATCTTTGTTATGTAAAACTTGTCCAGCCCTGCTGGAGATGTTTAACAAAAGGATCTTATTGACCCTATGCCTTTTGAAGTGACCGGAGCAGTCCAGCCATCTGGTGTCACTTTTCCCCCTGCAGGAGAATGCAGGAGGATTAGGCTAGGGGGAAGGGGGGGGGGGGGGGGGGGGGGGGGCATCGTGATTGGGGCAAGATATGGCCACATTTGGATTTATACAAGTTAATGTGTCTATGGCCCATGGTGGCAGCTGTAAAGCATATCTATAAATACTGTTAAATGGAGTCTATCACCTACATAACATGTTTTAGGCTACATGCACACGAACGTTGTTTGCTTCCGTATTCGTTCCTTTTTTTTGCGGATAGGATGCGGACCCATTTATTTCAATGGGTCCGCAAAAGATGCGGACAGCACACCGTGTGCTGTCCGCATCAGTATATCAGTTCCATAGCCCCGCAAAAAAAAAAAATAGAACATGTCCTATTCTTGTCCGTTTTAGGCATTGTTGCAGTGGATCCGGAAAAATAAAATTGATGACATCCGTATGCCACCCGTTTTATTTTTTGAGGATAAAGATATGCAAATTAGCGATTGCAAGTGCCCAGGGGTGGCGAGTGTGATGCAAGTGCCCAGTGCTCCTCTCCTTATTTGCGCCTGACTCCTCACCTCTGTATCGTCCGGCCAGCCCTGTATCCTTGTGGCATCATTTTCATCTCCATTCATAATCCAGTGCTTGTGCGCTTCACCACCGGTCCTGGCATGCATAGTACATTGCCCACTGTGGGCAGAGGCATAGTGATAGCCCATGTGCCAGTTACTGGTTACTTAACTCCAGGGAGCAGATGCTGAGAAGACTTCTAGGTACAGAGGCGGGTCAGCCATTACCTCGTTCCCCACCTTCTTGATGTCGCTGCAGGGGCCCCCATTATCAATTATATTGCAGCATCTTGCTGCGGCCTGCCTCTGCGTGACCATGTGCTCCTGAATCACCCAACAAAGAGTGTAAAGACAGGGACTGGTCAGCAGGATACTGACAGGGTCTGCAGGGACAGCCTAGGTGGCAGGCTACCCCTGAAAAAATGTGGGTGGGCCCTAGGGTAGGTTATATAATACTCGCTACAGCAAATATTCGCTCCAAGGTAATCAGTTATAACAGACCCAATCCACATGTCAACAACTGAGATTAAGGGTAGCCATTCAGCAATACCAGATGCTATGCAGTGTAACTAGGAACAGCCATTAATAGATTAGAAGCGTGATTTTCACCTAAACTCTGTTTCAAATAATACCGATGATAATTTATTGAGTTGAGTTTGCCATTCATAGTGAATTTAGTTTCAGATATAGTAAGGGCTGGTCCTACATGAGAAACTGAACTCTGCTATCAAAGTATATTGGAAACTCCTTTATAATTTCCTCACTGGTGACATTTAAAGATTTATACCTTATCTTATAATAGCAGATGTATTTAGTTCCATATTGTGCACCTATATATAAGCCTTCACTTTGTGAGAAATTTGCTAAAATGTGCTAAACAAAAGTGGCATATGCAGGATACATACCAGTGACCAATAATGATATCAAACACATAGCCAAGAGACATGCTGTTGAGTTACACCTAGTACCAAGATGGTCCATTTTAGTAATACTAATAAATGTATTTTTATATTTAAATAATGTCATGGTGGTGCTCAGTGCCCGCTGAGACACTGCTATTCTGGGCGGGCATGGACATCACATCTCTCACCTAGCATCTGCCCAGCTGTCAGACTCCTGTGTCCCACGTTGCTGCTTGACTAATGAACTTATCAACCCTGCTTACCTCACTTCCTTGTCTGAGCAATCCTTTAGATTGCTTTTGGTTACACTTGCTTGCTAGGTCCTGAAAAAGAGGTATACTGTAATCCATTTGTCTGTCTGTGTACTGAATTCTGCTTGTTCCCTGGCTCCTGGCTCTGCTATTTGACCTGACCCATGCTTGTTTACCATAATAACCCTGAGCCACAGTCCTGACCTCTGGGCTGCTTCACAGATTTGCACAGATTTGCCTGCTCTGACCTCTGCTTGTTTCCTGACTACATGTATGGCCTAAACCCGTGATGCCTCTCACCAATGTCTCTGACTCCAGTGGGTCAGCAGTCAACGACACAGAGGCTATTCCAAACGGTAGTGACCTGGTGGCTCCACTTCAATGAAGGCCAGATTCCTGTATAAGGGTTAAAGGGTAAAAACCCGGGGGACCTCCAAGATAATTCCCTCAGAACTAGCCCAAAGTCAAAGCGGTTGGTTGACACAGTCGCCCCATATTTACTGCCTGTAACACCCAATAATGATACAACAATAAGATGGATGTAACAATACTGTAAGTTGTTAGGTCCTATTCAAGGGTTTGTCTGCGTTGGGCAATCACTACTTATTAGAAGGGCCCCTTGAAAATATGATGATCATAGAACCTACTGGGAACCCTAGTGATCAGCTGTAATCTGTAGAGTAACTTGGCAGTAAGTGCCTTGCTTCCCTGAAGCACTATTACAGGGGAAATGAGGTATTACAGTGCCCATTTAAATCAATAGGTTGTCTGTGTAAGACAGGAGAGGTGCTGTAGAGCAACAAAAGCTTGTAACCACTCACAACCCTGGCCAAGAGATGAGTGTCCAGAACAGAGGACCCCCCCCCCTTCCTTTTATAGGGGTTTTCTGGGTTAACAATATTGGTGACCTATCCCATTCACCCAGCATGGCCACTACACTAAGAATGGAGCTGTGCTGCTGACTCCGTTCAAGGTGGTAATTCTGGCATCGGAGGCTGCAGGGAACATCTGATCAGTGGGGGGTGGCAGGTGTTGGATCCTGATCTGATATTGATGACCTATCCTGAGGACTTGTTACCTTGAATCATAATAGATGAAACCAGAGCTTTTTTTCTGGTGGAACGCGCTGGAACGGCGTTCCGCCACCTATTTTTGCCGACTCCCCCCGCCCCCCCTTTAGTTACTGGGCCCAGCCGGCCCGCTGCTAGTGGCGTTGCTAGAGGGGGGCGAGGGGGGGCAATCTCCCCCCCTATGTTGTTCTTTGCCCCCCCCTGGGTGCCCCCCCCGCTGATTCTCCCAGGTGAATACTAATGAGCGCTTCCATTATGGAAGCGCTCTTTAGTGTACTGAAGGACCAGGAAGTGGTGAACGCTCTGTACTTACCACTTCCTGGTCCTCGGCTGTTGGCTGTGCAGGGCTGCGCACAGCGTGAGGGCGCTCTGTGACCTCACGCTGTGCACGCCAGTTCAGAGCACAGTCGACTAAGGAGAAAGAAAATTGCAGGCGGCGTCCATCCAGGAGCAGGAGAGGTAAGTGGTTTTTTATTTTATAAAAAATGTGGCTGCTGGGGGCATAATGGGGGCTAATTGGAGGCATATGGGGGCTAATTGGAGGCATATGGGGGCTATGGTGGCTAATTGGAGGCATATGGGGCTAATTGGAGGCATATGGGGCTAATTGGAGGCATATGGGGGCTATGGAGGCTAATTGGAGGCATATGGGGGCTAATTGGAGGCATATGGGGGCTAATTGGGGGCTATGGGGGCTAATTGGAGGCATATGGGGGCTAATTGGAGGCATATGGGGGCTATGGGGGCTAATTGGAGGCATATGGGGGCTAATTGGAGGCATATGGGGGCTAATGAGGCATATGGGGGATAATGATGCATAATGGGGGCTAATGAGAGGCATCATGGGGGCTAATGAGAGGCATCATGGGGGCTAATGAGAGGCATCATGGGGGCTAATGAGAGGCATCATGGGGGCTAATGAGAGGCATCATGGGGGCTAATGAGAGGCATCATGGGGGCTAATGAGAGGCATCATGGGGGCTAATTAGAGACACAATGGGGGCTAATTAGACTATTAGAGGCATATGGGGGCTAATGAGGCATATGAGGGCTAATGATGCATATGAGGGATAATGAGGCATAATTGGGGCTAATTAGAAACATAATGGGGGCTAATTAGGCATATGGGGGCTAATAAAAGGCATAATGTGGGCTAATGAGGCATAATAGCTTATAATGGGGGCTAATGAGAGGCATGGGGGCTGATATGGGAGTGATGAGAGGCATAATGAGGGCTAATAAGAGGCATAATAAGTGTCATCCACAGATGCCCCCATAACAGTGTGTCTTCCACAGATCCACCATAACAGTACGCCTGCGCACTGACGAGAGACAGAAAGAAGGGGAAAGAATCCGCGGAAGCAAGCAGAGGACGGCACAGCAGACGACTGAATAGCTTCTTTTGTAAGTAAATTGTTTTATTATAAATGTATCCCTGCATACCGCAATTCTCTTGTATTTTGTAATCTTATTTATATATACTTATTTTGTTTTTGCCCCCCCATTTTTGACTGTGGTATCTTTGTGCCCCCCCCCCCTATATATTGTTCCTAGAGTCGCCACTGCCGCGGGCACTGGCAGCCTGGCTGTCACGACCGTCACTGGCAATTTTACTTGCATCCCTGTTCTCTAAAGGGGGCGGTCCTAGGGGTGGGTAGGGGCGTGGCCAGGGGAGGGGGTGGTGAGTTCCACCACCTTTTCTCTGAGAAAAAAAGCCCTGGATGAAACTAGTGCTATTGTTAAATCATGGTGTCAGCTTTTGCTGGTTCTTCTGGCTTTTTACAAAGATATTGCATCCTCCAGAATTTGTTGGGCCTTTTTTTGTTTTATTGGGCAGCACAAATGCTCAGTAAGTTACAGCACAACACATGTGGATGGGGTTTTCAAAACCATCTATTCTCAGCAGAAAAAAATCTGAATGAAAATATGAGCATGCTGCAGATTTACCCTCAACAAGCTCAAATACATGCAGATTTTGCTTTGAATTCATTGCAGATTTGTGTCTGGACCCGACCTAAAAACCCACAAATTAATATTTTTTTGTACCATAATTCTTTCGTTTAGAGGGTAAAGGGTAAATCATCATGTTTTTCTTTATGTCCTATATTAAAGTAATGCCTGTGCACGAGGAAGTGAATTTAGACATCTATTTTTTACTATCACAAGACCTCTTGTTCTATTACTATGTAAACCAGATAATTGTCTGCTTACTTCGGCTGGGTAGCATTTTATTAGTTATGCAGTCAATAAATTGTCAAAAGTTATAGCTTTTAAACTTGAAAACGTGTTCTTTTTAAAGGAAGAAAATAATAAAACCCAAACAATAGAGAAATCTATATTGCCATAGGATGTCTGAAGGCCTAATCTTTTAAACAGATGACTCCTGTCAGGAACATGCATGTGAGAGACACAGATATGGTATTATGCTGGAGGGGAAATGTAAAGGTAACCATTTCTGTGTCTCTGGAATGGTTTCTGTCCTGGTTTATTAGTGTCTACTTTATATGCATTACATTTATTCTTGCCTCAAAGTGGTTGGTTTATGAGGGTCTGGTAGATACTGTCCACAATTTTTTGTGCTGTTGAGTTAGACTTTAAATGTGTTAGGGGAGCAGAAACATGGAAAAAACGCAGTCTCTTATTTATCTCACTTATGTAGTGTTGACATATTCTGAAGCGCTTTACAGACATTAGCATCAAGCTGTCCCCTGTAGAGCTCACAATCTAAGTTCCCTATCAGTATCTCTTTGGAGTGTGGGAGGAAACCCATGCAAACACAAAGAGAACATATACACTCCATGCAGATGTACTAACCACTGAACCACCATTCTGCCTCTTAGTAGTCAACCAGCCCATGTAGTGGAGTGCAAGGAGTTGCTAGAATGGCTCACCAGAGTGAGCACACTTTGTGAAGGCATGACTCAGCTGAATGGAGACTTTTGGACCATACTGTAAAAAAAAACCTGTTCATGCCAAGAAACAGTTTTTTGGGCACAGTCAGCTGTAAGTGGTAAGTGTGCTACACTTTGACACCTAGCCCAGTTGGCTGCCTAGACGCTGAGCTAGTGCAGAAGAAGTGCACTGCTAGATGTGAGCACCAGAACACAAACTGGAACCGCAGATAAGGCTATAGAAGAAAGGAGAAGTAACACCAGGCTGTGCCGTTCCTGCCCCTCCACCCACCAAGTATACTGTATCAGATGCATCAACTCACTTGCCCTATGTACTCTGTCTAGGCACAAGTCTATTAGCGTGTCCGTCTATTGCTTCTAAGAGCTGCAGCCGCAAAACAGTATGACATTTTTCAACACTACCTATTGCAAAACTTCTTATTTTTATTTTAGATGCATTGGGTCAATTGATAAAACATCTGGTTGTAGAGGTGGAGATAGCCTTAAATAGGATAAGGGGTATTCCATCCACAAACATTTATCATCTATTCAATTGATTGGTGACAAATAAAAGATTGAAAGAAGTCCCACTACTGGAGCCTCCATAAATAATAAGAACCCCCAGATCCCCACCCTCACCCAACTGAATGATGTGATGATGGGTTTGAAAAGAGCTGAGATGAAGCATGTGCACTTCTGCATAGAATGTACAGAAACAGATAAGAGTAGCGCTCATGCATATTACGGGGAGGCTAATCTAATTAGCTGCTAGACAAAGCTAACTAATGGCTTTGGCCAAATTAGTAGGATCCTTTGTCAAAATAGGGGTGTCTTTAACTCATTATTCATGGGAAATAATAATTTTGGGCATTTTTTCATTTTGACAGTACTATGCCATGGAAAATGAAATGCCAAGATTTCCCTTTTGTAGCAGTGAGCACTCCTATATATTTAGGGGACCTATTGTCAGTTTACTGCTGCTGTGAGGGGAGATGTTATCTGAAGAGTAAGCGTCATTGTAATAGGCATAGGATAGCAGTATGACAGCTCTATTCTCTTGATAGGCCAAAATAAAGATGTCCACACAAGAGCCTTGCACTTATCAATGTAATGTGTGATACTCTAATTGAGTCACTCATCCCCTATCCTCTCTGGTCAGAGTGAATGGTCTGACTGAAGGCTGTTTGCCATGCTAAACATCCAAACAAAATGTAATGCAATAAAAATTATAAATACAATGATAACAAATGTCCTCATAGCCTTTAAAGAGCCAGAGTAGGACGTAAAATGCATTGAGCGACTGCTTAAAAAAATTATATCAATAAAAAAAATAAAAAATAAAATCATGGAATTACATATAGTCCGGTGTCATATCTTAATATGTAATAAGACATGTCCTGGTGGTATCCCTTTAAGCAGCTATTACCTTGCATTGCCTTCTTGTTACAGGAGTGATATGTTGCTGTCTGCATCCTTGTGTTTGCATCCAAGGTTAATGACTCAGATATGCCAAATCTTCCAAGTGCAGTCAACAAATATTGCATCCAGTAAGTCAAGATCTAATCTTGCACAAAAGCAGCATGCCTGATACCGATCACCCTTCTCCTTATCAGTCTTTCAGTCTCTTTATCCCATGGCATCTATACAGCCACAATTTCTGTTAATATTTTTTTTTTTTAAGTCAGGCTCTGTTTACATGTGCAATATATGACACAGATATTGGTGCAGTTTCTGTATGCCCAATATGTTGGACCTGTGTGTTTTCACTATGGTTTTACTGTTTTACTGTGGATTTCACCTGCAGCCAAATCTGTAACAAAATCTGAATGTAACACTTGTATTTTGCCACAATTGCTTGTCTGGACAAATTTGCAGGGTACGTCCATGAGTGAGTGATCTGACACAGATTTTGGTGCAGATTCTGCACCAAAATCCCATCCACATCTGGCTTAATTATTATTTGAGTCATGTCTCAAGGCCGATTAGGGCTGAACATTGACTTCTAGGATAGCTGCCTTACATCTGGTGGCATCAGAGACAGAGCTTGTTAACTGCTCATTTGCATCCCTTTCTTCCAAAAATTCCAGGGCAGCATTGCCTGGCATATAAGTCTCCTCATACCGTTTAGGCACTCTCCCTAAGAACATATAGTATCCCCCATCTGACTGTAGTCAGTAGTTATCAGACACCATGAAAACCACCATACTGATGCCACTGTTGAAGTAGCTTCCCAAAACTGTCTACCAGCCATCAACTTGTAAGCCACCACTTCAATACGAGTGCTATTCCTGATGTGGTACAGAATGATACAAAAAGAATGATGCAAAATTACAGCCTCAGAATTCCTGAGAGAACAGGAAACATCACACATCTATCCAAGTTTTATCTTCAAATGTTCAATGTGTCCTCCATTGGTGACATGGAAGATGTGTAGGCGGTTGTTGAACTCTGTCCAGACCCGTGCCAGCTTATGCTTGGATATGGACTCCACTTTTTCAGTGATGCATTGTTTTAGGTGATTCACATCTGGTGGCTGGGGTAGGAGGGACAGATACAATCAGTTCTTAAGGTATCCTCACACAAAAAAGTCACAGGGTGTTATATCTGGTGAACCTGGAGGTCAGCGCAACATTGGTCAATCGTTTATTCCAGCACGGTCGATTCAACATTCTGGTATGGTTTTATTCAGGTATCGTCAAACAACCAATCACTGCCTTCATAGCAACCAATCGCAGCTTTCATAGCAACCAATCACAGCTTTCATAGCAACCAATCGCAGCTTTCATTTTTCAAGAGCAGGATTTGTTTACTTTACCTACAGGCCTTTACTTTCCCACCATCCTTTTTGAATCACCCTTTATATACTTGCTGATGGTAGTAGCACATAGCTTTACTATCATCACATGTCTGATTTAGCAACTACTTGCATTTCCCACACAATTCTGAAGCATCATTTCTTATAGCTCTATGTTGTACTGTCCCTCTATTATTTCTACTAGAAGTGTAGGAATGAATTTCCAACTGGGTGTTACCAGTTGGGCTGTGTCCCTGCACAGTCTGACACTGGCAGCATTGATTGGATAATGTCAGTCTGTGCAGAGACACAACACTAAGGCCTCTTTCACACGGGCGTTGCGGGAAAAGGTGTGGGTGCGTTGCGGGAACATGCACGATTTTTCCGCGCGAGTGCAAAACATTGTAATGCGCGTGAGAAAAATCGTGCATGTTTGGTACCTAAACCCGAACTTCTTCACCTAAGTTCGGGCCTGGGATCGGTGTTCTGTAGATTGTATTATTTTCCCTTATAAGATGGTTATAAGGGAAAATAATAGCATTCTGAATACAGAATGCATAGTACAATAGGGCTGGAGGGGTTAAAAAAAAATAAAAAAAAATTAAACTCACCTTAATCCACTTGCTCGCGCAGCCCGGCATCTCTTCTGTCTTCTTTTTTGCTGTGTGCAGGAAAAGGACCTGTGGTGACGTCACTCCGGTCATCACATGGTCCATCACATGATCCATCACCATGGTAAAAGATCATGTGACGGACCATGTGATGAACGCAATGACATCATCAAAGGTCCTATTGCTCACAGTAAAAGACAGAAGAGATGCCGGCTGCGCGAGCAAGTGGATTAAGGTGAGTTAAATTTTTTTAATTTTTTTTAACCCCTCCACCCCTCCAGCCCTATTGTACTATGCATTCTGTATTAAGAATGCTATTATTTTCCCTTATAACATGGTTATAAGGGAAAATAATAGCAATCGGGTCCCCATCCCGATCGTCACCTAGCAACCGTGCATGAAAATCGCACCACATCCGCACTTGCTTGCGGATGCTTGTGATTTTCACGCAACCCCATTCATTTCCATGGGGTCTGCGTTACGTGAAAAACACACAAAGAGGAGCATGCTGCGATTTTAACACAACGCACAAGTGATGCGTGAAAATCACTGCTCGTGTGCACAGCCCCATAGAAATGAATGGGTCAGGATTCAGTGCGGGTGCAATGCGTTGAACTCACTCATCGCATCCACGCGGAATACTCGCCCGTGTGAAAGGGGCCTTACTGGTAACACCCATTTGGACCTTTTTTGCAGACAGCTGCCCATTCATTCATACACTTCTAGCAGCAATAATAGAGGAATAATATGACATACAGTTATATGAAAATTTGCTCTAGAATTGTTCTTACATGGGGAATGCAAGTAGTTACTAAAAAACACAATGGCGCTTATTCTGGAAACAGACAGAACCTTTTCCCTCTCATCTCATAGAACTCTTTTAATATACTTCTTTTAATATTATTTCTGTTATAATTGTTGATGGTCTTCTTACATAAGACTATAACTTAGCATAACCAGAGAAGAAAAATCTGATTTTTCTCTCTCCATGTTGCTACTTACTTCTGGAGCATTAATTTCATCCCTCTGTACTCTAGTCTACTTCCTTACTAATGTGTCTTAGTTCATTATTCTAGACTGTTGACTCTGATTGCTCTTATAAAGTTCCATGTTAGTATTTAGAATGAATAGAACATGACACAATCATATTAAATTACAAGAGAGAATACATTTTGTTCTGCAGCACAGCCCGAGTAGAACACTCTGCTTCTACAGTATAAAGTCTTTTTCTTAACCCCTTGGCTGCCACTGCCCAGGACCAATAGCAGACAGGAATGTTCTGTGGTATGGTGGAGGATCGTGAGGGTTAAATATATTGGCATTTCTGCTCAGCTCTGCTTATTTGTTCTGGAAAAAAAAGATTTCCTTTATTAAATTTTCTCTTGTCTTTTATATCCTGATTCATTTATGTAGAAACTATTTTTCCTTGCCGGCAGTACCTTGGAAATTGGGGCATGCTTAGACTTTTAAACATTTTCAAATAGTCAAGAAAAAGTTTATAATGTTAGAAAAATGTAATACAATATGATAATTCTGCCAGATCAGTAAATATAAAGGAAACAAAGGCAACCTATTGTTATGACAGCAGTCCGTGCCTGCTGCCGCTCAACCCTTCCTGGTGGGAACAGCCGCCCCATTGCTTACCCATTACTCTTTTACGGTGGTTTGGATCCGCCGGCATCTCTCTCCTCCTGCCCTGGGGGTACTGGGCTGGTTGCTGGAATAGCACTGCTCTGAGGCTGAGAGGGTACTTGTCCAAGCTCTGTTGGGTTCTTAAATGGCCAGCACAGGCACAAGTTAATTAGTTCCAGCCTATGGCAGACCTCCTTTTGTTATATAAGGCATCTTCTCCTCTGGGAGGGTGCCTGAGCAATAGGTTCTAATTATCTAGATTTTTTGCAAAAGAGTGCTACTTGTCTTATTTCGCTCTCTTGTATACTGACTTTTGCTTGTCTCCAGATTTTACCCTTCACTGCCTGACCTTATCTCTGCCTCAATTCCATACTGACCCTGAGCAGCCTACCCTGAGGTTAGGACTGACTTTGGATTGCATGACCACTGCCTGCCCTGACCTCTGCTTGTCCAGGCTACAGTTTTGCCTGTCTCTTTGGTGTTTCACACTGGGTCAGCTGTCTACTGAACAGAGACCATAGTTCCCCTGCAGCAATGCCAAGACCTCTGTAAGGGGTTAAAGTGTGAAGACCAGGGGGAGTACTTACATAATGTCCTTATGAGTAGCCCCAAGTGAGATCTGTTTAGTGGACACAGCCGATCCACATCCACTTTGTAACACCTATATTTAACACTTCTGTACTTGAGGCTTTAGGACCTTTTGTAGCCGAGATCATTTTTACACTGATAACGTGTAAATATAAGCTTTAGTATGGAGTTAAAATATGATAGTCCACCCCAGACACATGTATTTTCTGAAAAAAAGACACCTGGCACATTATCAAAATGCTATCCTGCTCTTTACATTCACAACTGTCTTTGTATTATGTTAAAAAACACAGTTATTTATTATTTTATTTTTGCTTCATAGCAAAAGTAGCATGCTGGAAGTGCAAAATGAAAAATAAATCTCAGTATCTGCAGAGTTTAAAGAGTGGCATAAAAATAAAATCTCCAGCAATCACTCACAGCTTGCTTTTTGATGCTCACATGTCCCTAATGATCTCTGCTTCCCTGGTCCTTTTTGTTCTGTGCAATATTATCCACTGATCTTCTGGATATTGGGTACTCAATCCAGTCAATGAAATTCCTGCTGATTGAGGTTCTGGTTTTAAAGTTATGAATTACCACTCTATTGCCCTTGGAGAAAACAGAGGGATGCCTTATAAATAGCTGCTTTCAATAAAAAGCACTAGAGAAATCTTCGATATAAGAAAGCACATGTTTAAGATTTTGTTGTCCTTAGTGTGTTAATACTGGTTTGAAAACGGAGGATAATTTCCGTTGCTCTATTTTCCTATTGGTAATTTTCTCTCCACCATCTTTAAGAGCTGGATGAAGCTATGATTTACTCTAATTAATGGCTCACATTTCCAGGAAAAAGATATAGAAGTAAGAGTTCACAGAGAGGAGTAGGTAACTGCACAAGTGAGAGGTTCTTCCCATCTATGTCTTCATGATGTTCCTGGGCAGACGTCCAACTTCACGTTAACCTGTGTACTTTTGGCTCCCCTTCACCTCAATTTATGAGGCTATGTAGCTTGAGCCTCTTTAAATCCTCTGCTGGCAGACAAACCTGCAACATGTTGCGTTAAGAATATAAAGCTTTATACCCTGTTCTTAACATGCTAAGATACAGCCAATTGCAGCAATTCATCCAGGAAAGACTGCAAACCTTCTAACAATTTACACTGCAGAAGGAAGGCATATATCAAAGTGAAAAATCAATGTGAGAGGTGACCAGTCAAATATACTGTATGTGACTTTCTTTTTCAATTTAAAATTTAGCGGCTACGACACACGCTTTGATACTAAGGTTAGTGGGGCTGGCTGAGCAGTGGACTGTGATGTTAGGCTAGAAGCAATGTCCAAGGGATAGAGAACTGATTGGTTTTCTGTCCAGGTTGTGTCACAAATGTAATGTTTGTGTGTTGTCAGGTGGTATCCTGATGTCTGGATAGGTCATCATTATCTGATTGGTGGGTGTCCTACACCCGGGACCCCACCAATCAGGTGTTTGAGAAGGCACTGGTGCTCGCAGTAGCACAGCTCTCTTCTTGCAGCTTTGCCTAAGCCATGTCTCATGTGACGGTCAATGATCACATGACCTAGCTAAAGCTAGCCCCTTTTAAATGAATGGGGCTGACCTGTGATAGCAAGCACAGCCCCTGTACAATGTATGGCACTGTGCTTGGTAACCTGAGAAAAGGCTCCTGTGCTACTGCGAGCACCAGTGCCGTCTTAAACAGCTGATCAGTGAGGGGTCCTAGGTGGAGGCCCTCCAACAATCAGATAATGATGACCTATCCAGAAGATAAGTCATCAGTTAAAAAATCTCGGAAAATCCCTTTAAATGGATTATCCAGGATATTAAAATTGATGGCCAATCAGTTCAGCAAAACTCTCAGCATCTCCACCAATCAGCTATTTGATGGGGTGATGGTATTTTGGTGAGCATCGCATCTCCTTCATTGTTTACCGGGCACAGTTCCATACCTCTAGTAGTGATTGTGCCTAGTGTTAAAGCTCATTCCCTTTCACTTGAATAGGATGAAGTCAGGGGTGTAGCTAAAGGCTCATAGGCCCCTTCACCTAGCCTTTCTGCTGCCTGAGGCAAAAATTGAAACTGCACCCCCTACATGCCAAATTCTCAACTTTATCCCTTCCCTCCAGTCCTACTGTTAAAGACCTACTTGGAAAACATTACATGCAGCACTACAAAACATACAGGGAGTGCAGAATTATTAGGCAAGTTGTATTTTTGAGGATTAATTTTATTATTGAACAACAACCATGTTCTCAATGAACCCAAAAAACTCATTAATATCAAAGCTGAATATTTTTGGAAGTAGTTTTTAGTTTGTTTTTAGTTTTAGCTATTTTAGGGGGATATCTGTGTGTGCAGGTGACTATTACTGTGCATAATTATTAGGCAACTTAACAAAAAACAAATATATACCCATTTCAATTATTTATTTTTACTAGTGAAACCAATATAACATCTCAACATTCACAAATATACATTTCTGACATTCAAAAACAAAACAAAAACAAATCAGTGACCAATATAGCCACCTTTCTTTGCAAGGACACTCAAAAGCCTGCCATCCATGGATTCTGTCAGTGTTTTGATCTGTTCACCATCAACATTGCATGCAGCAGCAACCACAGCCTCCCAGACACTGTTCAGAGAGGTGTACTGTTTTCCCTCCTTGTAAATCTCACATTTGATGATGGACCACAGGTTCTCAATGGGGTTCAGATCAGGTGAACAAGGAGGCCATGTCATTAGATTTTCTTCTTTTATACCCTTTCTTGCCAGCCACGCTGTGGAGTACTTAGACGCGTGTAATGGAGCATTGTCCTGCATGAAAATCATGTTTTTCTTGAAGGATGCAGACTTCTTCCTGTACCACTGCTTGAAGAAGGTGTCTTCCAGAAACTGGCAGTAGGACTGGGAGTTGAGCTTGACTCCATCCTCAACCCGAAAAGGCCCCACAAGCTCATCTTTGATGATACCAGCCCAAACCAGTACTCCACCTCCACCTTGCTGGCGTCTGAGTCGGACTGGAGCTCTCTGCCCTTTACCAATCCAGCCACGGGCCCATCCATCTGGCCCATCAAGACTCACTCTCATTTCATCAGTCCATAAAACCTTAGAAAAATCAGTCTTGAGATATTTCTTGGCCCAGTCTTGACGTTTCAGCTTGTGTGTCTTGTTCAGTGGTGGTCGTCTTTCAGCCTTTCTTACCTTGGCCATGTCTCTGAGTATTGCACACCTTGTGCTTTTGGGCACTCCAGTGATGTTGCAGCTCTGAAATATGGCCAAACTGGTGGCAAGTGGCATCTTGGCAGCTGCACGCTTGACTTTTCTCAGTTCATGGGCAGTTATTTTGCGCCTTGGTTTTTCCACACGCTTCTTGCGACCCTGTTGACTATTTTGAATGAAACGCTTGATTGTTCGATGATCACGCTTCAGAAGCTTTGCAATTTTAAGAGTGCTGCATCCCTCTGCAAGATATCTCACTATTTTTGACTTTTCTGAGCCTGTCAAGTCCTTCTTTTGACCCATTTTGCCAAAGGAAAGGAAGTTGCCTAATAATTATGCACACCTAATATAGGGTGTTGATGTCATTAGACCACACCCCTTCTCATTACAGAGATGCACATCACCTAATATGCTTAATTGGTAGTAGGCTTTCGAGCCTATTTAGCTTGGAGTAAGACAACATGCATAAAGAGGATGATGTGGTCAAAATACTCATTTGCCTAATAATTCTGCACTCCCTGTACAGGGTAATACAGCGCTACATTCCTCTTACATCCAGTGATCTCGGATGTTCTTTTTCCTCCTCTTCTCCATGCAGACCAGACCATTATGGTGATTTTTCACACATTTCTTGTCTCTGCAGAGTTTGACAAAAATTCATCTTAGTTTCCTACTTTTCCATCATCCTCCCACCTTCTGAACACCCCAATACTGTGCACACTGTGCCCCCTAATACTATACTGCAAAAACAGATAATCCCCCTGAAAATACTAGTACCACACAAAAAGTGTCCTCTTCAATAATTATTGGCACACAGTGCCCTAAAAAATAACTGCACTCAGCAAATTGTGTCCCTGAAACTAATAGTGTAAACATAATATCCCCCAAAAATAATTGTGTTCAGCTGATACTGCGCCAGGGTGCCCCCACAGTAATAGTAGTCCCAAAAGTTCCACCAATAGAAATTAGATAGATTATCTGCCTGAGTGTATTGTGTTAACAGTGCCCCCAATAGTAATAATGCCCACATTGTGCCCACACTAGTAATCATGTTCCCCATAGTCCCCCAGTAGTAATATTTCTTATAACATGTGTCAGTAGAAAAATACCCCCTTGTAAAGTGAGCAAGTACATA